>NC_137436.1:27372500-27810000 GCF_964374335.1 Astatotilapia calliptera
TAAACAAACTTGTTAGACAGAGGTTACCTTTGCTGCAGATTTCTCTGGCCTCTTGTGCCAACTGTATTGCTTCTTCCACTGTGTTTGTTCTCGTAACTCCATCATCAACATAAAGGTCTTTCTCAATGAACCTTGAACCTGCTGGGTGCGAGTGGCAGTGCTCTTTGGCTAAGTACTTCAGTCCGTATTTTGCACAGCCTGGAGATGATGCCGCACGGAAAAGGTGTACCTTCACTCTGTATGTTTGAGGTTGTGCGCTTGTATCACCGTTTTTCCACCAGAGGAAACATAGATAGTCCCGGTCCCTCTCACTGATGTGAAACTGGTGGAAAATCTTTTCTATATCGCACATTAAGGCAATAGGATGTTGCCAAAATCTCAAGAGAATGCCAGTCAGATTGTTTATTAAGTCTGGCCCTTGGAGGAGATGATCATTGAGACTTGTTCCATTGTGTTTGGCTGAACAGTCGAATATGACGCGCAGTTTTGTGGGTTTTGTGGGGTGGTAAATCCCATGATGGGGGATGTACCATTGTTCACCTTGTGTTCCTTCGTTGTGTACTTCTTCCACGTCTCCTCTTTCAATTATGTCATTCATGTTGTTGGGTCTAAACTCAGACCCCGCTGTATCCAGGACTTATTCCCATGAAAGAAAAACAAGGCAACAGTGTTCGATCGATTTCTTGCGCAAGGGAGGCCTCTCATCTGTGTCCAGCACGACAAATGACCACGATGGTGGCCTCCTCTCGCTGCCTTTTATTGACAAACTTCAAACAATAGTTTACAAAACACCTCCCCCTGCAACCCCCTTTGGTTACATAGACAAGGACTGTATGTAAATGTGTGTGTGTGTGTGTATGTGTGTGTTTGTTTGTTCCTGCTGATCAAAGGGTCATAAAACCTAAAAGCAGGAACAACATCCTTGGTCATAAAGAGGGTAGTCTCCCCCACACCCAATGTATGGTTTACCATAGATAACACAGTCAAACCATACAAAGGGTGGGAAGTTCTACCAAACATCAAACAGACCTTCAAAAGGATGTTCCTGTGATAAAACACTTCAACCTTGCACCCAGAACCTCGAGAATCTGGGGATGGGAGGAAAGAAAGAATTCCTTTCACAGAGTTAAAACAATGGACAAATGGTAAATATAAAAATGACAAATGTTTAACTATTTACTCTAACATTTTCCCTCCTGTTTTGTTATTTTTATGTTTCAAATTATTCCTATGTAGTATATCCTCAGCCATGCACCTCTTGCTTAACATTTTCAGTGCAGGCATCATTCATACACAGGCTTCTGTCATTTCAGTAATTTCATATTGTTGTAAGAGTACATAATTAACAAATGTATCAGAAATCATTTTAGTTAGCAATGATCTTATACACGGTAAAATGCATCCTATACATAAGCAAATCAGTATCAATAGTCCAAAAACAGGTGTTAGTACTTTTAAAAGGAGATGCCACCAAGGACCAGACAGTAACCACGCCATCCAGCCTTGTGGTGCATCTACTCCTGGCGTGCTATTCATCATGTATTTCTGCAATGTGGTTAAATTCTGCAGTGCTTCATAAATGTCTCCTACACTTGTATATCCATCTGGTATGAACGTACAGCATGTTTCTCTTATCAATTTGCATACTCCTCCTTGCGATGCAGTTATCAAGTCCAAAGTCAGTCTGTTTTGCAAAACCATTGTCCTTATGGCCTTTTGCTCCTCTGCTAAGGCTGTTCCAAGGGTCTGGGTCCAATTTATGTGTCTCAGTAGTGCATATCTGTTAATTTCTACATGAGTTCCAACTTTCCCGACCCCGATCCACGGGAACAATCCTTGTAAGATCTTGGCTCCAGGTCCCCAGATTCGAAACTCCCAGGGGACCTCACTTAAATCTGTGAGCTTTGTGCTTGCACTCTGTACGTCTCTTTTTGTCTTTGATCCTGGATGATGTTCTATCCTCTCCATGAAGAAAACATGATCAGACAATTTAACGAGTGCACATAGACCTCCCCATTTTGCTGGTAAGGATGGGTAAGCCTTATGTCCACATAAGAAATACCAATCTGCTAACACCCTCGTACCTTTAGGTGTCGGTGCGATTGTTGAGCATTTGGTCACATCCTGTCTTCCTTCAGTAAGTGTCATTTGGTACGAAAAGTCAAATGCACAGTCTGCTGCTCGTTGAATTTCATCATTTGCACACCTGGCATTCATCAAACACGTCAGACTGTCATGGTCCTGGGTCGTTGACCCAGCGTTTTGTGTTTTGTGACTATTTCCCTCTGTTCTAGTTATTCTGTGTCCTCCCCCCTTGTGTCCGGTTCGGGTTCTAGATTTCCTGTTTTACTTTGTAGGTCTGTGTCTCGTTATGCCCATTAAGTTCCAGCTGTGTCCCCTCCTGTGTGCCATTTCCTCATTACCTGGTGTGTGTATTTATAGTTGGTGTCTGCCTGTGCTCCTCGTCGGCTCGTCTGCGTTCATCCATGTATCACTGCGTTCCTCCGTGTAGCTCTGCATTCTATGGTGTTTCGTTCCTGTCTCTGCGTCTCTCTGCCCCGCACCCCTTTTGTATGGTCTCAGGTTTGTCTTTAGTTTCTCCCAGTTTAGGTTTGTAATTGCTCATGTTGAGTTGCCTGTTTTTGCCACCACCACCACCTTGTAAATAAACATCACTCTGTCATCAGTTCGCTGCATCTTGGGTCCTCCTTTTCCTCCACACCACACGGCTCCCTCCGCCAGCCGTGACAGTACGAGCCGACCAACATGGACCCAGCAGCATTCGCACCTACCCAGGAGTTTCGGGAGGAGGTAACCGACACGGTCGCAAGGTTGGTAAACCTGTGGCTCGAGCAGGAGGAAGAAGAGTTCCACCGCGCTGTAGAAGCCAGGCTACAGCAGCTACTCTCTGCACACTCCTGGCTGCTAGACTCGCTTCACCCGCTGGCACGGGACTTCCTCCTTCATGAGCTGCACCTTCGCCCTCCAGCCGCTACCGCTTCCCAACCCAGCCCGGCGGTGAAGATTTTGCCCGGCCCGCCGGAGGTTTTGCCCAGCCCGCCGGAGGTTTTGCCCGGCCCGCCGGAGGTTTCGCCCAGGAGGAAGCGACGATCGCGCCACCGGCGCGTCGCCCCACAGCCGGAGAGTAGGACTTCGGAACTGCCAGCTGTGGTGAGTGGAAAAGACACTCCGTCTGTTTCGCCAGCTCGAATGACTGTTTATTCCGGGGCTGTGTTTGTTGAGCCAGCTGCCCAGCAGGTAGCTCAGTTAGCCGCCCAGCAGCCACTAGCTCTGTTAGCCACTCAATCGCCACCTCCATTACAGTCACAGCCAGACCTATTAGACACTTGGTTACAATCCATAGCTCAGTCAATAGCTCTGTTGGCAAGAGACTCATCAGCTTTATTATCAGCTCAGCCACCTATTCAGCCACCATCTTCACCAGCTCCGCCTGTATTACAAGTCGAGTCCATCCAACCGGAAAAGCACTGTATTTCACCTGTTCATGTCAAGCAGAGAGACACACCACATAACGCAGTTGTCAGTCCGCAACAGCTGGCCAGCCCAGAGACTGTGACGCACTCCAGGGCCTCTCCAGAGGCTGGGTCCCAGCCCCCGGCCGACTCTGGATCCCTGGAGATTAAGAAGCCAGCTGAGGACTGTATCCGGCTGTCGCTGCCCGAGCTGGGTCAATGCTCTGTGCAGCTGCAGTCTGCCTTGTGTTTGCCAGAGGCCCGTGTGCCTGCTGGTTCTGACCCATACCTGCCAGAGGCCCGTGTGCCTGCTGGTTCTGACCCGTGCCTGCCAGAGGCCCGTGTGCCTACTGGTTCTGACCCGTGCCTGCCAGAGGCCCGTGCGCCTACTGGTTCTGACCTGTGTGTTCCAGGGGCCCCGGTGCCCACTGGTCCAGAGACTGTTTTCGCTGGGGGGCCCGAGGAGCCCATCCAGCCTCCTGCTTCGCCTGCTGGGGGGCCCAAGGAGCCCGTCCAGCCTCCTGTCTCGCCAGCTGGAGGGCCCGAGGAGCCCGTCCAGCCTCAAGACTCATCAGCTGGAGGTTCAGGAGAACCTAGCCAGCCTCCTGTCTCGTCAGCTGGGGGGCCCGAGGAGCCCGTCCAGCCCCAAGACCCATCATCGCCACCAGCTGCAGCCTCTGTGTCTCCATCCTCGCCAGCTGCGGCCTCTGTGTCTTCACCCACGCCGTCGCCTGGTCCAGCCACTGCTTCACCCACGCCTGGCCCGGCTTCAGCCTCTGCTTCACCCACGCCTGGCCCGGCTTCAGCCTCTGCTTCATCCACGCCTGGCCCGGCTTCAGCCTCTGCTTCTTCACCCACGCCTGGCCCGGCTTCAGCTTCTGCTTCACCCACGCCTGGCCCGGCTTCAGCTTCTGCTTCACCCACGCCTGGCCCAGCCTCTGCTTCTGCTTCAGTCTCGTCTGGTCCAGCTTCTGCTTCTGCTTCATCCTCGCCTGGTCCGGCTCCAGCCTTCGTGTCTTCAGCATCGCCTGGCCCGGCTCCAGCATCCTCGTCAGCATCGCCTGGTCCGGCTTCTGCTTCAGCTTCGCCTGGTCCGGCCTCTGCTTCAGCATCCTCATCAGCTGCCTCGTCTGGTCCAGCCTCTGCTTCGGTCTCGTCTGGTGCTGCGACGGCCACGCCACCTTCGGGTCCCAAACTGCCGCCTCGACATCGGCGGTCATCTGCCAGGCCGCTGGTGGAGCGTCATCGTCACTATGGACGACCTCCTAGACGCCGCCGTTGCTGTCCGCACGGTCGGCCGCCTGAACTGTTTCCTCGTCACCGCCGTTGCTGTCCGCACGGTCGGCCGCCTGAACGGTTTCCTCGTCGCCGCCGCTGCCGTGTGCACGGTTGGCCCCCTGAACTGCCTCCGCTCCGCCACCGCTGCCTTCCACTCGGTCGGCTTTCGGAGCTGTGTCGCCGACGTGGCCGGCCTCAGAAGATAAACTGTCCTGGACTTCTGAGCTGTGAGCCTCTGGGCCGGCCTCCTGAACTGTGTTTTGTCCTGGTACTCCAGCATGTGTGTTTTTGTTTTGGACAATTCCCTCGGTCCGCTGGAGCTTGTTTTGTTCGGTGTTGGTCCCTCCGTCCTGGGCCCCCGCCGCCCGCCCTGGGTTGGTCGTCTGTTTTTGTTCTGGGCTGTCTGGAGCCAGCCCTTGGAGGGGGGGGTACTGTCATGGTCCTGGGTCGTTGACCCAGCGTTTTGTGTTTTGTGACTATTTCCCTCTGTTCTAGTTATTCTGTGTCCTCCCCCCTTGTGTCCGGTTCGGGTTCTAGATTTCCTGTTTTACTTTGTAGGTCTGTGTCTCGTTATGCCCATTAAGTTCCAGCTGTGTCCCCTCCTGTGTGCCATTTCCTCATTACCTGGTGTGTGTATTTATAGTTGGTGTCTGCCTGTGCTCCTCGTCGGCTCGTCTGCGTTCATCCATGTATCACTGCGTTCCTCCGTGTAGCTCTGCATTCTATGGTGTTTCGTTCCTGTCTCTGCGTCTCTCTGCCCCGCACCCCTTTTGTATGGTCTCAGGTTTGTCTTTAGTTTCTCCCAGTTTAGGTTTGTAATTGCTCATGTTGAGTTGCCTGTTTTTGCCACCACCACCACCTTGTAAATAAACATCACTCTGTCATCAGTTCGCTGCATCTTGGGTCCTCCTTTTCCTCCACACCACAGTTCACCTTCCCAGCTACAGGTGAATCAATCTTCCCATTCAGGTTCAGGGGAATTGAAAAGTTGGCAGTGTTCCAAGCACGTTTTACTCCTGGATGTGTTGCTAAAGCAAGCAAACAAACTGTCTCGCTCTCAGTGATGCTATATGGCCACAGTCCAGAAGAATGTGTAGACACTGGCATGTGTGCACAAACATAACAATTGGTCTTGTTGTTTATGTGAGCGGTTGTGTTCATAAACTGCCACCAGTAGTTGGTTGAAAACCCATGCGGGTACTGGGTGTGATTTGCTCTGTCCCAATGCGCTCCTGTCATCCCACTCAGGGTCCACAGGCACAAGAAGGCGAACAGCACATTCCCAGCCATGCTAAGTTGGGTTCAGGATCCATTGGTTTCTTCACCAGGATTGAGACGAGAGGTCCTAGAGATATACTCCCCCCTTTGTACCCTGGCCTTTTCACCATCACCCAGAGTCGGCCAGGAAGTGTGTTACCTTCTTGCAGTGCACTTGATGTATCCAAATGTTCCTTTCAGCGATCTTCACTGCTGTGGGCATCGTCAGCAGCACCTGATAAGGACCTTCCCACCGTGGACTGGACCAGCACTTCCTCTTTATGACCTTTATCAGCACCCAATCTCCAGGCTTCAGGCTCTGTTCCTGCGGAGAAACAGAATCATCTGGCAGATCATTTGCTCTCATGACTTCTTTACTTTTAAACATTTTAAGCATCCAATCTGCTAATGTGTTCTCCTCTTCTGCTTTTCTGTCATCACTACAGAAAACTGGAACTCTAAATGGTCTGCCATATATAATCTCAAAGGGTGTCAGACCATTCTCTGTTGGAGTAATCCTCATGTACATTTTAACTAATTCTACACAGTCTAACGATGCCCTGCCTGTCTCTTCCATTGACTTCCTAAGTCTTAGCTTTACTGTTCCATTAGTTCTCTCTACCAACCCTGCACTCTGTGGGTGATTATCACTATAAATGGTCTCTGGAATCCCACGTTCTGGGATAATATTCTTACATATTGCTTTGGCAACCGAAATGGCATCTGCTTTTCTAGTTGGTACAATTTCTACCCACTTTGAAAAAGGACACACTATCACTAGACAGTATTTATAGTTGTTACAGTTGGACAGTTCTATAAAGTCCATGTGAATAACTTGAAATGGGTGACTGGGTCTAGGGAATTTCCCTCTCTTAGGTCTCAAATTACCCTGGGAATTGTGCTTGCAACATATCATACATGACCTGCAAAATTTTTTTGAAAAGTTATTAAATCCTAGAGTATAAAAATGTTGCTCTACTGCTGCCATCATTCCCCCTGTGGAGACATGGCAAAGCCCATGACTCAAAATAGCAGCAGTCTTATACAAATTCTTAGGCAGTATTGGTTTATCACACAAATAATAAACACCATCCTGCAAGCTCACTCCTTTAGTGAGCCACAACTGTTTTTCTGCAGTAGGTGAGTGTGCCTGCATGTCTGCTAATACATCAGGTGCAATAGGCAACGTCTGCTGGTGGTGCACCGCTAAAATATGAACACCATGTTCTCCTAAAGCTGCCTCTTTTGCGATCTTATCTGCGAAAGCATTCCCTAATGCAACTGGATCTTTCCCTCGGGTATGTGCTGCACATTTACAAACGGCAATTCTACTGGGTAACAACACTGCGTCCAGCAGATTTTGCAAGAGTTTGGCATGTTCTACAGGTTTCCCTGTTGAAGTTATCATACCTCGTCTTGCCCACTGTGCTGCAAAGAAATGTAATGTAGCGAATGCATACTGACTATCAGTGTATATTGTCACATCTTGTTTCTCTGCAGCTTTACACGCTTCTGTTAAGGCTACTATCTCTGCTGCTTGAGCAGACATAGAACATGTTAGTTGTCCTGCACAAATAACTTTCTCACCATCTACTACAGCAAAACCTGTTTTAGCCTGTCCCTCTGCTGTTTTAAAACTTGAACCATCAACAAACCAAACCTTTCCCTCACTTAGAGGCACATCCGTTAAGTCATCCCTCGGCTTACACTCCTTCTCAACGTGTTCCCTACACTCATGAGGAGTGCCCTCGTCCTCTGTTGGCAAAAGGGTTGACGGATTCAGAATTGTGCATCGCTTTATGGTAATGTGTGGTTGTGATAGTAAGAGTGACATCAAAGACAAATGTCTTGCAGGTGACAGAAATGTCATTTTAGTCTGCAGTAGTAAAACATCCACCTAGTGTGGAACTAACAGTGTCAAAGGGTGAAATAAAACTATTTCCCCAGAACATTGAACGGCCTGAGCTGCTGCACACACTGATCTCACACACGGAGGCAAAGCACAAGCAACTGGATCTAACCTTTTAGAATAATAAGCTACTGGCTTCATTTCCCCCCCGCTGTCTTGTGCTAACATTGAAGTCATAAAATGTCCTTTGCAGTCAACAAATGGCTTTTTATAATCAGGCAATCCTAACACAGTCGCACTCGTCAACAGTTGTTTCAACGTGCAGAATGCCTGCTCTCCCTCTGGAGTCCAAGTTAGACTATCTGACATAGCTAAGGACTCACCATACATCATGTCTAACAGTGGTTGACTTACTTCAGCAAAATTTGGTACCCATGAACGACAATAATTAGTCAGTCCTAGAAATTGCATCATATGTTTCTTTGTCACTGGCCTATGAGCTGCTAAAATAGCTGCTTTCCTTTCTGGGTGTATGCTTTTCCCTGCTGAACTAAGCTGGTGACCTAAGAATTTCACCTCTTCCTGTACCCACTGTAACTTTGAAAGCGATGCTTTATTTCCTGTTTTTGCCAAATGTGTCAACAGTGCTATAGACATAGTTTTACAATTTTGTTCTGTGTCAGACGCTATCAAAATATCATCCACATAAACTAGAATCTGTGAATGGGATGGTATCATGAAATCAGACAGAGAATTAGTTATTGCTTGCATGAAAAGGGTAGGGCTGTCACAGAAACCTTGTGGTAATCTAGTGTAGGTGTATTTTTTACCTTGGTGTGTAAATCCAAACCAATCTTGTGAATTCTCATGCACTGGTATGGAAAAGAAAGCATTACTCAGATCTACCACTGTAAAATATGTCATACCTGGTCTTATCTGATTTAACAAGGTATGAGGGTCTGGGACACATGGTGCAATACTTTCTACAGCTTGATTTATAGCCCTCAAGTCTTGAACCATGCGCCACGATTGAGAATCAGCTTTTTTTACTGGAAAAATGGGCGTGTTACATGCTGCATTTGGGGCTTCTACCAGTATCCCTGCTTCAATCATGTCTTCTATTACAGGCTTAATCCCTACTTCTGCATCTGGTTTAAGTGGATATTGTTTCACTCTGGGTCTATATGAGGTTTTAGGCTTTATTACTACTGGGTTTGCTGTTTTCATTAACCCTACATCAGTCTTTCCTTTTGACCACAAAATGTCTGGAATCTGTGTAAGCTCAGGGTGATCATTTAGATCTACCATATGTCATTCTGCTGTTTCATTCTGACTTCCCTTTAAGTGTGTCTGAGGTGTTGCATGTGTCACCCACCCCAGCTTCTTACGGAAGATACTGCTATGCATGTTTGTTTCCCATCCCCCTCCACATGGCTGCCATACATTTGTGTGCTCTCCCTGCTCCACTAAAAATGCTAAATCTTCCCACTCAGCTGTGCTACACTTAGTTAGTGAAACATGTGGCACCTTTCCTTTGAAGAGTTGTCGAGCTGCTTCAGAAATTATCACACTGCATCCTGCCATTTGTTTACCATCAGTATATACAGCTTTTACAGTAATTCTTTGAGGACCCAGTTTCATTACTTTGTCAGTGTAAGCATCATCAAGTCCTGGTGTTGTTTTAAACCTAAGTGTGATGTGCATCTCATCTGGCTCCTGTCTATCATAGCCCTCAGCTAATCTCTCCTCAGCTGTGTTTAACATTTTACAGTTTATCTGATCTGGCCTGGAAGTTGACAGGTCAAGCGTCCAATAGTAATGTACATCGCTACTGCCCTGGTGAACCATTGCTTCTGCAGTTTCTCCTTTTCCTGCAGTTATCATTCCAACAGCCGTGGGAATGATTGAGATTCCAAGTTTTACCATCATGTCTCTACCCAAAAGGTTCACAGGGCATGTTGGACACGTTACTACTGAGCCCTGAGCTGTCTCTCCAGTGGATGGATCTCTGATCCATACTGGCTTAGAGATCCTATGTTGATTTAACTGTCCGTTTGCAGATTTTACATAAATGACACCGTTTGAGGGGTTTATTCCTGACACATGGTCCCTCAGGACGGTTTTATCTGCTCCTGAGTCACATAAAAACTGTATAGTTTTTCCCTGCACTGTTAATGTGCGAAAGGGTTTTACTTCTTTCCCTGATAAATTCAACAAAATCTCAGTCAAATCTATGGTTTGGGGCACTGATCGTTGTTTGTGGCAGTCTGATGGGGTGTTTAAACATGCATGTGTATTGACAGTGGCAGCAGATACTAGTCATTTATTATATGAGGGGTTACGTGGACCTGGTCGTCTATACTCCTCACGTAGGTCCTCAAGGCAGTCTCTAATGAAATGACCTATTTTCCCACAGTTGTAACACCTTTCATCCCTTCTCTTTCGTTCTCTAGCCCTCCAATTACCTCTATCTCCTCTACCTTTACTTTGTCTAGTCTGCCCCTGAAAAAGTACCTGAGACTCTTCATCAACATAAAATGTGGCAGCATTCACTGTATTCTGCAATTTTTTCTTTTTACTTTTAATCACATCCTGTGCATGCCTTGCCCAATTCATACATTGAGTAACTCCATCTGTGGTGTGATTTACATTTTGCTTTCTAATAAAATCTGCAATGGATGGATGGAACCCACTCATTAAGGCATGTTTCAGCTGCTGTTGATAGGGGCCTGCTACGTCTGCATCTTCTTCAAGTCCACTATGCCTCTTAAACACTTCCTCTAATCTACCTCTATACTCATGAACGTCTTCTCCTTCCTTCTGTGTGCATTGTGAAATTTTTGTGTAGTCTGCAGTTGTTCTAAAAGTATTTCTGAGACGATCATACACTCCATTAATTTGGATAGTGAGACCTGCATCTCCATAGGGCAGGGTGTTATCACCTGGCCCTCTGCCCGTGTACTGTCCTCTGACACGGGTCCAGTTATAAGTGAGACATCTCCTAAAGGTAGTCTCAGTTTCCTGTCCATTTAAACGGTACGAGGAACAAAGCTGTCTATGTCGAGCTATAAACTCATCAACATTAGTCAATGGGTCTCCAAGGCTCTTACAAGCATCAGCACATTCAGACTTGGTCCATGGCCGGTAAACATGAATAGTGCGGCTATTATCTGCATCCACTCCAAAATGCGGGTTAGCAACCTCTACCATAGGGTAAGTGTTCACCTCATGGATTGGATCAGGAGAAAAACTTCCTTCATCTTCATACTCTGGGGCTGAAACACCATGTGTTTTTTTTTGTGTTGTGTCAGGGATGGATATGTGGTTGTAACATTTATGTTCACTTTCTTTCCTTTCTGTCTCCTCTCTTGCCTAGTCTGTAATGGACTCAACGCTGCTCCTAATGCCTCTCCATATTCAGCCTTTAATCTGTCCTCCACTTCTGCCTCTGCTCTCTCACGTTCTTCTCTGGCTCTTCTTTCTGCTAACATTCTTGCTCTTTCTAAAACTTTTCTACGGTGTTGTTCTAGAGTAGTTGCAGTGGATTGAGCTGTGGTTTCATCCTCAGGTTTCCCAACTACTGCTTGCAATATTGCTCTTTTAACATTCTGCGCTTCTCTCCTCTTCTGAGCCTGCTCCAGCCACAACTTAGCAACTGCTAACTGCAATTCCTTCCTCTGCTTCACTTTTTACCTGCTACACTTACAGCTATTCTTTCTACCAGCATTTTACACTGAACTTCCACTAATGTCCCTTCAAATCCATATTTCTTACGCCAACAACCTATATACTGCGTGCTGCCCGGTGAAAATTTCTCCATAAATTTTACATCCCCTTCTAAGGCAGACTTACACATTTTGAATTGAATTGAATTGAATGAATGCTTTATTGGCCATATGCAGGTTGCCCCACAGAGGAATAGGACCCCCCCGACTTACACACACAACAAAGACATCACATGGGAATACAGTCGGAGATCGGCAGCGTTGCAGAGAATAACACTGAAAAAAATTTCACAACAATGGGAAAAGTACAAGAGAAAAAAAAGAGACCTCTTCACACGCTGGGCAACCTATGGGAGGGATTTTATTCCCCATTATGACAATTCTCTCAAGTTTGCAGTAGGCAGCGCCTTACTCCAAAACCCAGGCTATGTGTACACAACAGGTCACAGAATTACGTTAACACCGCTTTACGTTTCCTTCTGTGTTGCTGCGTTCACTTTACTGGCACTCATACACACGTACGTTCATTCACACTGTTTATAGGCCTCTAACTTCTGTTGAAAGCTCTCAAACGCCCAAATGGCGGAGAATTCAACCTTCGGACACTCTCCAACGCCCCAAATGGCGGAGATTCCGGACTCCTCACGGCGGAGCTACCGAACCTAGGTTATCTCCACGCCCCCAAACGGCGGAGAAGCCTGCGTCTCTCTCACGCGGCTAGCGCGCTCCCGGACTCACGTTTAATGCACAGCCCGTAGCCGCTCTCTATTGTTTTGGGTCCACGTGCGCTCTCGTGACCAGCGCTCCCCCGGACTCGCGTTTCACGCAGAATCACGGTGACGCGTTTCTATCTAGGATCCCACATTCATTCACACGGTTATAGAGACGCTCTCTGATTGCTTACCGTTGTGTTGTGTTTCGTTCACAGGAGAGTCCTAGAATCCCGTCAGTCGCCGTCCACGAGGGGAGTTCAGACGCTATTCCACCGGCCTGGTCGCGAATTTAACACTCCAGGGCTTTGTCAGGCGTCCTAACGGCCTGGTTGTCGACAGTCTGCGGCGTGTCCTTTCTCTCCTCAGTGTGCGGCGAAATTCTTGGAATCCGGCTCGGAGGACCAAATAATGTTGGGTCTAAACTCAGACCCCGCTGTATCCAGGACTTATTCCCATGAAAGAAAAACAAGGCAACAGTGTTCGATCGATTTCTTGCGCAAGGGAGGCCTCTCATCTGTGTCCAGCACGACAAATGACCACGATGGTGGCCTCCTCTCGCTGCCTTTTATTGACAAACTTCAAACAATAGTTTACAAAACACCTCCCCCTGCAACCCCCTTTGGTTACATAGACAAGGACTGTATGTAAATGTGTGTGTTCAGCAGTCTGATGGCCTGATGAAAAAAGCTGTCTCTCAGTCTGCTGGTTCGGGACCGGATACTACAGAACCTCCCTGATGGAAGTAGTGTGAACAGTTTATGGCTGGGGTGACTGGAGTCCTTCATGATCCTCCCCGCTTTCCTCAGGCACCGCTTCCTGTAGATGTCCTGGAGGGAGGGAAGCTCACCTCCAATTATCCGTTCAGAACACCGCACTACTCTCTGGAGAGCTTTGCGGTTGTAAGCGGTGCTGTTACCATACCAGGTGGTGATGCATCCAGTGAGGATGCTCTCAATGGAATAGCGATAGAAGGTCCTGAGGATGCGGGGCTCATGCCGAATCTTTTCAGTCTCCTGAGAAAGAAGAGGCACTGTTGCGCCTTCTTCACTGTTTTGTTTATATGTCCTGACCACATAAGATCCTCAGCCAGATATACACCAAGGAACCGGAAGCTGCTCACTCTCTCCACAGCAGCGCCGTTGATGGTGATGGGGGTGTGTACTTCTCTGCACCTCCGGAAGTCCACTATCAACTCCTTTGTCTTTGCGACGTTGAGGGTGAGATGGTTGTCTTGACACCAGTGGGTCAGGGCGCTGACCTCCTCCCTGTAAGCTGTCTCATCACCGTTGGTGATAAGACCCACCACTGTAGTGTCGTCCGCAAACTTCACAATGATGTTGGAGTTGTTAGTGGCTATGCAGTCGTAGGTGTAGAGTGAGTATAGGAGAGGGCTCAGTACACACCCCTGTGGAGCACCAGTGTTCAGTGTGATGGGGGATGAGGTGATGCTGCCCAGTCTGACCACTTGGCGTCTGTCAGACAGGAAGCTAAGGATCCAGCTGCAGAGGGAGCTGCTCAGTCCTAGATCCTGCAGTTTCCTATCCAGCTTCGAGGGAACGATGGTATTGAATGCTGAGCTGTAATCTACAAACAGCATTCTCACATACGTGTCTCTCTTCTCCAGGTGTGACAGGGCAGTGTGTAGTGTCAGGGCTATGGCATCATCAGTGGACCTGTTGTGGCGGTATGCGAACTGTAGAGGGTCCAGTGAGTCGGGTACTGCAGAGCAGATGAAGTCCCTGACCAGCTTCTCGAAGCATTTGCTTATGATGGGGGTCAGGGCTACAGGTCGCCAGTCGTTCAATGAGGAGATGGTGGAGGATTTGGGTACAGGGACGATGGTGGCCATTTTGAAGCAGGCTGGGACTACACACAGAGAGAGGGAAAGGTTGAAGATGTGCGTGAACACTCCAGCCAGCTGAGCCGCGCATGACTTGAGGACGCGGCCGGGAATCCCGTCCGGACCAGTAGCTTTGCGTGCGTTCACCTTCCTGAAGCACCTCCGCACATCCTCCTCAGACACAGTGTGCGCACTGACGTCATCCGCGGTGCGCACACTGTCCGGTTTCATGGTGTTCGCTGTGTCGAATCTAGCGTAGAATACGTTTAGATCCTCACACAGAGAGGCCGTGGTCTGCGGTGTGCTGGTTTTCCCTCTAAAGTCTGTGATCGTGTTTAGTCCCTGCCACATACTCCGAGGGTTGTCAAACTGTTGCTCCACCCTGTCCCTGTACTCACGTTTGGCTGCTTTGATCGTCTTCCGGAGTTGGTAATGTGCGTGTTTGTAGTCCGATGTGTTCGCGGAGGCAAAGGCGGTGCTCCGTGCCGCCAGTGCCGCGCGAACATCTCCGTTAATCCAGGGTTTTTGATTTGGGAAGGATTTAACTGTTCTGGATGGGACGACATCTTCCACGCATTTCCTGATAAATCCGCAGACTGAGTCTGTGTATTCATCAATGTCCCTAGCAGCCACGTGAAACATTTCCCAGTCCGCGTGATCAAAACAGTCCTGCAGCGCAGACTCCGATTGGTCCGTCCAACAGTGCACCGCCCTCAGGGTTGGAGCTTCCTGTTTCAGCTTCTGCCGGTAGGCGGGCAGGAGCAGGATTGGAGCGGTGATCTGATTGGCCGAATGGGGCGCGGGGGAGGGCTTTATACGCATCCCGGAAAGAGGCGTAGCAGTGGTCAAGTAGCCGATTTCCACGAGTGTTAAAGTGGATGTGTTGGTGGAGTTTGGGTGAGACTTTCTTCAGGTTTCCCTTATTAAAGTCCCCGGTCGTGATAAACGCTGCCTCTGGGTGTGCGGTTTCCTCACTGCTGATCGCGCTGTACAGTTCCCTGAGTGCTCGGTCAGTGTCGGCTTGTGGGGGAATGTAAACAGCCGTAATAATCACTGCTGTAAATTCCCTCGGTAGCCAGAATGGCCGGCACTTAATCATCAGGTACTCCAGTGAGTCCGGTGAGCAGAAGGATTTGACCGGGTGCACGTTCGCATAATCACACCAGCTGTTGTTGATCATGAAACACACACCACCGCCTCTGCTTTTCCCAGTAAGATCCTGTGACCTGTCCGCGCGATGCACGGAGAACCCCGGTAGTTGTATTGCGGAGTCCGGTACCTTGTCCGATAGCCAGGTTTCTGTGAGGCAGATCATGCAGCAGTCCCGCATCTCTCGCTGGAATGAGATCCGTGCCCAAAGCTCGCACAGCTTGTTCTCCAGAGACTGCACATTAGCCAGTAATAAACTGGGTAACGGTGGTCTGTTAGTGCGCCGTCTCAGTCGAACCAGAACGCCAGATCTTCTCCCTCTGCGTCGGCGTTTGTGGCCTCAATTCAATTCTTTATTTATTTGTCACATGTAGTTATAACTAGTACAACACACAGTGAAATGTTTTTTCCGGCTAAAAAGTACTCCCCCCCGACTGTGCATCTTACTAAACTTATAATAAAAAATATCTATATAAAAGTATAAAAATGTATAATATCGTGCAAAATATTACGCTGTAATAGTTAAGAGCTATAGTGTACGTATTTACATAAATACAGATGTATATGATAAAATACAAATAAAAATAAGGATAAAACTCAAAGGAAAATTATATACTGTGTATGGAATTGTCCATCATGTTGTCCGATTTGTGTTTTGATTGAGGAGTCTCACTGTTTGTGAGTAAAAACTCCTCCTGAACCTTTCAGTTCTTGTTTTCAGGCTACAGAGGCGTTTCTCTGACCTCAGTGGCCTGAACAGTTTGTAAGCGGGATGGCTGGAGTCGTTAGTGATCCTGATGGCCCGGGATCTGCACCTTTCAGCGTAGATGTCCTGCAGTGTTGGTAAAGATGTTCCCATAGTGCGTTCAGCTGTGCGCACGACCCTCTGCAGGGCTTTCTGTTGCTGTACTGTGCAGTTCCCGTACCACACCGTGATGTTATTACACAGGATGCTCTCAATGACCCCGGTGTAGAATCTCCTCTGGATGTTCTTGGAGATCTTAAACCTCTTTAAACGCGTCAGATGATAGAGGTGCTGTCTGCCTTTGCTGATGAGGAAGTCCGTATGTGTGTTCCAATTAAGGTCCTCGTTGATATAAACACCGAGGTATTTAAAATTAGAGACTTTCTCCACAGGGTTTCCATTGATCTGAATTGGGGTGTGAGTTTTCTCGCCTCTCTGTCTCCTAAAATCAATCACCATCTCCTTTGTTTTGCTGATATTCATGGAGAGGTGGTTTGCCACACACCACTTTGCTAAACCGTCCACCTCGCTTCGGTAGGCCCGCTCGTCATTCCCGGAGATGAGTCCTACCACCACTGTGTCGTCAGCGAACTTCACAATGGAGTTAGTGGGGTATCTGGCCGTGCAGTCCGCGGTGTAGAGGGAATAAAGAAAAGGGCTAAGCACACATCCCTGGGGGGCCCCTATGTTCAGTGAAAGGGTATGAGAGTACACATCCCCTATTCTCACCGACTGTGGTCTCGCAGTCAAAAAGCTGTGAATCCACCTGCACAAGGATGTGCTGAATCCCAGATCCCGGAGCTTATCCGTAAGGATGTGGGGCACTATGGTGTTGAACGCTGAGCTGTAGTCTATAAACAGCATTCTCACATAGTTCCCACGTCCCTCATCTAGATGGCTCAGTGTGGTGTGCAGGACCTGTGCTACAGCATCTCCATCCTCCAGGGCCAGAGAACAAAGGCGTCTCAGGTGAGATGAATGGGGGGTCTGCAAACGGAGCGTCCGTGTTGCAAAACTTGAACTCCGGAAAGTTATAAGAAAGACCGTCTTTTATGTCCAGTAAGGTTTGTCGGTCGTACACAAGGAGACATGTGCTACTCGCGAAAAAATGAAGAAAAAGTAAAATTAAACACAGAAAAAAGCTGTTGCTTGGGGGAGCTCGCGACAAGGCTGCCATACTCGGCGCCATCTTGGAAAAGATCATGGCGGTACTACCTGATTAACCCACCTTGGTAACATTCAGAGCTATGGCTGCCATGGTGTCATTTTTTGTGGTTGAAGCGACGTTTGTAGGCCTTTCATTTGCCATGTGACTCTCATTGTGCAAACAGGATGAGTGTGGTGATGACGACAGTCTCTGGCATTGTGGACCACCTTTAAGTACCTGTAGCACAGTTTATTGTCCTTCACAAATGTCCATTTGTGGTCTAGTGACTTTTCTGAGAAGCTTGGGCATTTTGACAACTGATGACTTTCATCTTTGCAGAACATGCAGGCCACCTTTAACCTTGTGTCATTTCACTTTTTTCTCCTTGTACTGTGGCTTGTGTAGTAAAGACTTGAGTCACAGATCTGTTTGGTTTGGTCTCCCTTGTGTGTCTTTTCTCCAAGCATGAGCTTGGAGTACGGTTCAGTACGGTTCCTCTCGTACTGAGCAGGATTACTATTGCAACAACACATCATCAGTAGGGTAAAACTAACCTGTCTCACGACGGTCTAATCCCAGCTCACGTTCCCTATTAGTGGGTGAAAAATCCAACGCTTGGTGAATTCTGCTTCACAATGATAGAGGGAAAATCTTCGCTTTTCATGAGAGCAACTGTGACTTCACGATTCCAACGCATTGTGAGCTAACCTGAAACCTTTTGCAATCATTTTTGGTTTTCCTCACAGTCACTTAGTATCTCTAAGCCCTTTACATGTGGTGTTGCTTGGAGACAGGAGACAGGACTTTCTGCATCTTTTGAGTGGATTTTAGACCACTTTGACAGTTTGTCTTTGAATGCCTTTTGAACAACAAATGGCTTTTGAACAACAGAAATAGGCGTGCACATCACAAGACCACCTCAGGTAAGGCAGCGACGACTCCACCACGTCAACAAGATGGAGCAAATGCAAATCAGCAATCGGATCCAAGCACCAAGAGAGATTTTTAAAAGCGAATTGTTATATTATTAGAAATGATTTAGATATGTGTTGATCGTACTTGAATAAAAGTGCCTTTTTTAATCTTGCCTGCTACGTTGGCCTGTAGGATGCCTATAAAAAGCTCCAGTGTTCATCTGGATGTTGTCGGTGGGAGAAATCCTCATCCAGGTAACTTCCTCTCAGCTGTCTGGGATCTCCTTACCCTGTTGACTGAGCCTGCATCATGATGCTCCAGTGTAGCACTTTGTGGCTGATATTTAAAACAACAAGAATCATAAAGATGTTTCCTGTTTCAGAGATCAGTGCTTCCTTCTCCACTGAAAACACTGTTAGAGCAATTTTAGACTTTCTGGTGCTATTGTAACTTGTCAGCACAAGAGGGAGTAGTAACATCTCCACACACATTTAATCCAGGTTCAGTGGTGCTCAGGTGTGAATGAGCCTGGATATGCGTGTAAGGTCCTGTTAGATCAGAGCTTCCCAAAGTGTGGGTCCTAGGGGGGGGGGGGGGCGCAGAGCTATTGCAGGGGGGGAGGGGGAAAAAAACGGCTTGGACACTGCTAGCACGGGGCGCCCACACAAACGCAAAGCAGGAGATGAAGTATAGCTGAATATGTTTCCAAACCAACTTCATTCTAAGCCAAAGACTAGAAAATATGGTGAAGCATATCTTCCCCTTGGTTTCACCTGCACAAGTACCAAGGTAGGTCTCCGCTGTAGAATTGGTCTTCCCTTCGTCGGGAGCATGCGCTGGGCTGTTCAAATCACGGACAAACAGTATCCCACATTCTTGATTTTTAGTTCACAAACACTTCTCATAATGACTAACTACTCCTGACATTTTGGAGATGTTAGCTCTTTATACAGTAAAGTTACAGTGGGATACAAATAATATCAGGCTGATCCTGCCACGATTTGTCCCCCGGTTCAAATCACAGACTAACAGTATCCCATAGTTGTTTATGTTTTTAAACCCATTTTGCACAGAGAGTCATTTTTTGAAAAATGTATTGATAGCAATGTTGAATATTATTACACAGGAAAAAAACAACTACACGTAAAATAATGACACCGTGACGCCTCTGCCTTTCTACATGGAGGGACAGTAACTGCGTGTGTATATGTAAGCGTGTAAAAACTGAAGATAGTCAGATTAACAGTAACAGTATTTTGTCTCTATCTGCCATTCTGCAATTCATCTGATGTAAACAATAACATGGCGCACAGCGTGATGTGAAAAAAGGCACATACCTTTGACGTTGCGTGACAAACTCTGTAGTCCTCGTCCACACGTAAACGCAAAAAAGGAGTTGTAAAAAATCTCAGCTTGTATATTTATTTATTTTTGTTTGAGTAGTCTTTTCACCAAATATTTTTTTACTGTTACTTGAGTAACTTTTTTGAAGACTACTTTTCACTTTTACTTGAGTAATAATATTTTAAAGTAATGCTACTCTTACTTGAGTACAATTTTTGGATACTCGACCCATCTCTGACTGCATTACAGTACTCGAGTACTTCTTCTGCAGACGATTTAATCTAATCTATGATGCTTTTAAGATTCATCCATTCACCCACTCCACCTGTCGGTGTGGCATGTCTCACCTGAAGGTACCGGAGAGCTCTACAGTTCAGTTATTTACTCAGACCCTGGAGGGTCAGATCATTCCTGCGTCCTGGCACAGGTGAACACACCTGTCAGGTGTATCAGAGCTTCCTGTTGCTGTTTCACTGCACATGTTATTTAATATAAATGTATTTTGATACATACATCAGATTTGATATATACATCAGACGTTACAAAGTCCGAGGTCACCTGTAACTGCCTCACTGCAACACATGATCAATACAGTATCGGTATTCCAGTGGAAACTGTTTACTGATTTTATATGAAGGAAACAAGGAAGAAATTTATTAAGGAGCACTGATCAGGAGTATTGCTCGTGTATTGATCTGTTTCCACAGAGCTTCCTCTCGTTCTGATGGCATGTTTTCTTTTCCTTTCCTGTCATCATGGTGACTTCACGCCCTGCAGAAGAATGACGTCCGGCGGCTTCGGCTGCTCTAAGCTTCATTCCTGTCATTCCTATTGTTCCCCCTCCAGCACGTCATGAGCAGGTCTGATGATCTGCTGTCTGATTGGCTCATAGGTCACAGGTGAGATAAAACTGTTTTCCTGGCTGATACTCAGGTCCAGCAGGTGTGACTCACCTGTGCGATCCAGCTGATAATCAGCAGGTGAGACAAAGAGAAGGAATGCAGCCCAGCAGCAGGCCGCCTCACTTCCTGTTCACCTGGATGAGAGGGGAAGGCCTCAGCTGATTACACTTTAACTTCACAAACCTGAGCAGCCAAAAGAAAATGAAATAAAAATGTCTGAAAAGATAAAAAAAACTGAAATAAACAGAATAAATCCTTCAAACAAAGACAAACAATCACAACTGCTTCCTGTTTATTGATCTCACGTTGGCCTGGGCATCAAACCGTAGACCTCTCACTTCTCAAACAACAGAATCAGCTCATTTACCATCAGCCAGGGGAGACACACCTGGATCAGATGACTCTGAAACAGCTCTTACTTACATGCTGGTCTTGCACTTGCCTTCCCACCCGTGTGACCAGCTGTGAGAGCAGGATGCGAGTGAAACGAGTAAACGCCAAATAAATCCCCTGAACTGTCCAGCACATTCATCAAACATGATGCCAGCGCGCTCCCTTCGCCTGCAGGACGAGAACCCACCCGTCTGTGTTAGAAAAACACTGAACTTTGACCCTCTGCTGACAGTCTCCTGGGTACCACCTCACTAGGAGGAGATCCCAGAAGAGGAGGCCGGGAGACGGACGTCTGAGCTTGACCCCTCACTGAAAAATAATAGAGCGTAAGCACACATCTCTGACCTCTGACCTTTGAGAGTCAGCATGTTATGTGACACGGAGTGGGCCTGGGCTCATGTCTGAATTGGTCGGTGGCATTAAAAGAGAACCTCAGTGTGTCGGGAACGGATTTCCTGTAAATAAAGCTCAAAGAGTTTGAATGAAACTCAGAGGTGAACGAACTGGTGGAGCAGGAGCGTCTGGGTGTTTTCATGTGAAGCAGCTTGCCTTGTCATTACCTGTCCAGGCAGGTAACCTCCTCCTGCCGGTCGGACCGGTTGCGCCTTCATTCCTCACTGCTGTTTAAAAGGTGGAGACGCCGGCTCAGAGCGCCACACCGCCGCCTGCTCGTCCTCTCTGGTGCAGTGGTTCTAGATAGTTCAACAGTACAGCATTCGTTTGTGAAATGTTTAGGACCACTTGATCAGAGCAAGGAACTCACAGCTGGGAACTTCTGCAGGGACTCAGAGCAACACCTAAAGTCCCCGTCCTGTTTCCTGCGAGCCGGACGCACCTAAGCTGTGACAGGTAGAAAGGTCTGAAGATAAAGGTGGGGTTTCTGGGATGATTCCAGGTGTTTGATCTTTGAAGGCTGTTTACATCCACAACTTTTATTCATGTTTTAAATGATGTCTTGATGTTTGTGAGCTTCGTCAGCCAATCAGATTGCAGCTGTGACTTTTTCTGGATAAAAGCTTCTTCCTGTTCCACATGTAAAACTTGACGTCACAAGACAACCGACGTTTCCCTCAAGTCTTGATTTGGAGATCTTGCCCTCCATGGGCCTTTGCACGCCAACCAATCAGATTACACGTTCTTCCCATGTTGTTGAAAATGAAGAATAACTGTAACAGATGTAGACTGTAAAGTAGAAAATTAATCACAGCAATGTCAGAATCATTGAATCATTGAAGAAACATTTTTATCTGAGTGCTCTGCTCTAATATGAATATTTAAACATATCTGAGCTCCTCTTGTAAACACTTCTGTGAGCTTCCTGCTGAGCAGGAAGTGTGTGCATCTGTTTGTTTTGTCATTTCCTGTTGTGAATAAAGTGCTTTACCGCAATAAAAGCTTTGTATGAATCACTGCGCCATTCAGGCCCTATCCCCTCCATTTACTCATCGTGATGGTTAAATCTGGTTTGTACAATAACACAGTCTCATGACGAGAAGGATATCGTCATCGCTCCATATCCAAAAGATAAAAGATATCAGCTGTGTTTGTGTGTTATGGTCACACACTGGTTTTATGGTTATGCTACAGCTGATGGGAAACGTATTTTGGAGGTACAGGACAGGAAACCAGCAGATGAGGAGTGAAAAAAACTTCCATACAGCCATCCATTCGCTTCCGATTATCCTTTTCAGGGTTGCCCGGGGCACTGAATTCCAACTGTAATAGGGCGAGAGGCAGGGTACACCATGTACAGGTCGCCAGTCTGTCACAGGGCTAACACACAAAGACAAACAACCATTCGCACTCACATTCACTCCTGCATTCACACCTATGGGCAATTTAGATTGATTGATTTACCTATCCCCACTAACTGCATGTCTTTTGACTGTGGGAGGAAGCCGGAGTACCCGGGGAGAACCCACACAAACACGACACAGAAAGACCCCAGCCTGATGGTGGAATTGAACTCAGGATCTTCTTGCTGTGCGGCAAGAGTGCTAACCACCGTACCACCCTGAAAAAAAAACCCTGAATCATTTAATAAACATATGAAGCTGTCAGTTCTGTTAAAGGGCTGAACTAACCCTTCCACCAGTAATTGTGGTTATAAAGCAGGTTGTATTGTGTTACTGTACAACTGTGATGGTATGGGCAGAACTTTGTGCCATCAGAAACAGAATTCAAATAAGTTAAATTCAAATTTGAATTGCTCGCATTGAATCTGAAATGTAAAACTGAATTTGAAGTAGCATAATTTTAAATTCAACTTATTGGTTTGAAAATGATCATCACTAAATTGAAATTGAATTTTATATTTTGAAAATGAATTCATTTCCTTTGAAACTGTATTTTATCCTTTAAAAATGTAGCTCTCGAATAACTTCAGTTTCACTTATCACTATTCAGTTCTACAATTCAATTTCAATTCCAAAATTCAGTTTTTTGGGACTTACATCTGGTTCCGGTTCCAGAGTAATCGAGCACAGATTAATAGAACTACATTTTGCCAGCAGACCGAAAGTATTACTCACGGGTATCTACAGCATCTTGAGCTGCATTAAGACTTCAGAAGTCATTCGTCATGTCGAATGACCAGCAGATAAACTCTCAAATTTGTAATAAATGTATTAAATGTATAAGAACAAGCGTCAAGTTAACAAATGACAGCCGTACAGTAACTTTTATTCTTATTGTAGCTGTTAGCTAAAAATGCTAATTTAGCGTAGTTTGCCCTTGCTTCAGCTTTGACAAATATGACTGACTGTTTCTAGTAGAATTCCAAAGTTGTCATCTTAAACTCAATTCAAATTTTAAGATTCAAAGCAACTTTACCTGTGGCTCCAGTCATTTTTCTCCACGCAACTCACTTTATTCCTCCTGCGAATCTAGCTATTGGCCCATTCTCTCCATTTCACTTTAACTTCTCCTACCCTATCGTATACTTGGCTACAGAAAGTGGCGAGCCAGGAGAGTTTGCAGAGTTGTTAGCCCGCCTAAAATTTAATAAAACCTTTAAGAGTGCCCGGAGCTTCAAAATGACTTTTTTTTTTTCAACGACTGGTACTTTTACGTGTGCTAACAATGGAAGTTGTGAAAACAGAGAATGTTAAAGTTCAAAATGCTGTTTTGGTCAGTGGTTTAACTAACACAATCATTGATAAAGAAATAATTGAGTTTGTAAAAGCTTTCGGTCCTGTCAGTAGGCAGATTAAGCTACCAACTGGTGGTCAGATTATTGTGGAGTTTCAACATGAGGCTACTGCTAAGGAACTAGAGAAAAGATATCCGGTTGTTAAGTCTGACATCATTAGCCATGTCTGGACCCAAACTCCGCTGCAGGTCCCTAAGTCAAATGATCACTGCAGCATTACTGAGAGTTAAAAACTGTCTCAATTCTTTCATCTGTAATAAAATGATCAGTGTTGCTGCTCTACCAGGTGTAACAATTAAATTTAACATTCAGGCATCCAGGAAAACGTAATTTATGACATTTAACAGAGTTAGAAGTTAGCAGGGAGTTAGCTCGCTAGCTTCCATCCAGCATAACATAAACAGTAAAGCTGGAGGACGAACGCTAACGAACCTTCCACTCGATAAAAGTTAATGTGAGGGTTCCCAAAGGTTAGGGGCAAATGCAATCGCATGGTAGGATGCTGTAAACGGACCAAACGTCAGTCAGGAGACCCACCGAGATAATCCCGCCACAAAACGAGGTTAGTCATTAATATACTGCTGCTTGGGCTGCGCTGTAGTTACATCGTAAGGGTTTAAAAACTGAGCTTTAAAATGATTAGCGGTAATAAAAACCGAGAGAAGCCAACAGTGATCACTGACTGATTTTAGGGGCTTGTTGAGATTAAATAGAACAAGATACAAAGCATTAAAACATGTTAAAAATACAACAGCCTTATTAAATGCAGAATACGTTGGGCCCGGAAGCAGGATTAATCATGTCATCACTTAAAGACCGGATTTGCCTTACGACAGACCTTGCACTGTGAAACCAGAAGTTGTCTATCACATTCAAGACCTAGCCAGTGCATATAGAATTGAAACCAACGGAACAGCTACTGTAACCTTTCAGAGCTTAAGGATGTAGCAGCGCGAAGCAACCAATCTTTTGAAGACGTTTTCATGGATGAACTAGCTAAAATTGGGGAGTCATTGGGAGGAGATGTCCACAAAGCTGAGCCTTCCACTGAACAAGAGCCAGTGCCCCACAGTGATGAGGCCCTACCTTCTCCCCCTTTAACACCCAATAGCAACCATGTAAGTGCCTTGAACTATATTCATCCACCTGCAGAGGCCAAATAAAACAAACCCCTCAGATTCCCACCAACCTTTTAAGCACACCTGAAGTGCAGCGAGTTATTGTAGAGCACATTGTTAAAAGCCTCATTTTGTGGAGCTACTTCTCCAACTACTAGTGATGGGAATTCCGGCTGTTTTTAGAGAACCGGCTCTTTTGGTTTGGCTCACTAAAAACAGCCAGCTCTTTCGGCTCCCAACCAGCTCTTCAGGTTGTTTTGTTGCTTTAATTAATTTATTATCAACAACAATATAAAACTATGCACAAAAGGAATTACTAAGGTAAAAAAAAACATGGTTTTGTTTATATATGTTTATATATAAGTATATACGGTGGCCCCTAGAGACAAAGCCGAAAGAGAAAGAAAGCCAATTACAACAACAAGAGACAATATTGTCACATTAGAAAGGTATAGTAATGATCCACAATTATTTTTGGTTGTGGATGATAAATTTAGATTTAGAAAGTTTATTCATGCAGTGAATCCTATGTATGAAATTCCAAGCAGGAAAACACTCTCCCAAAAAAATCATCCTAGGCCTATATGACAGAGAATGTGTATCTTCTTTTTGTTTTGCATATTTTAATTTATATATTATTGTGTTGTGGTTTGCAGTGTTTTGTGTTGTTTTACTTTAAATTTGTTTAAAAGGAAAAAGCTGAAAATTTAAATAGTTAAAAGTTGAAATGTAAATAGTTGTTTTTTGTATTTTATGATTCATTTATTACATTTTATGTGGTGTGAATAAATAAAAGTATATTTATGGTGGCCCCTAGAGACAAAACACATACAAACTCCGAAGCATGTACAAACTGCAAAACACGTACAAACTCCGAAGCAGGTCACTGAGCACCTGATGGCTTTGAACTTTTCTTGTCCATCTTCCATTGGTTTTCATTTTGCACTCCAGTATGAACACAAATCCCCCAACTCGAGGTTCGCCACAATATAACCTAATAGACCTACACCTTAGTTCACAGATTCACTTTGTCTAAGGTGTATTTCTGGGATTTCACACAACCCAGGATTCAAATCATGAATATATAATGGGATTGGATTTACATCATTATGAATGAAATGTGTTCTATCTGGAAGCAGCCGGCCCCCCTCCCCTGTCGACAGGTTGTGTGTGAGATCATCAAACTGTAAATTATTAATTTTAAATTGTTATTGATCCCTTAACCCCTAGTCCTAAAGTGTGTATTTATTTTCTTACTCTTCTTATATTTGTTGTTCGTTTACTTTCACTGCTGTAAGTGGAGCCTTGTCTCGTCTCTCTATATACTGGACTGTATATAGCGGAGATGACAATAAAGTTTACTTTGACTTCAGCAGCAAGCACCGAGGGCTCTCGCGCTCACTTTTCGCGTGAATTTCGAAAAAACATCGGTGCAAATTATAAGTCTGTATCATAATGGCTCGTGTTTTCGTGTTTGTTGGGTTTTTTTTTATTGTTTTATTTTGCGAGTTGGTTATTAGATGCTGCTCCAGCCAGCCAGAGAATCCCCCACCGTCTCGCCCTCTCCTTCCTGTGCCGCAAGCAGCAGGCGCACCTCGCAAACGGAGGGTGCCCTCACTCCCAGCAAATGGGCGATAGAAAACCGATCGGTGCCTATGTCATTCCCAATATGCGCTGGCTGATGTCGGGGCAGCATGAGTACGAGCAATTTTTTTTGTTTGTTTTTTTGCTGATGCCCGTGAATCCGCCCCCCACCACATGCTCTCATGGTAGGAACGATTATGAGCATGAAATGGATAACAATTCTCCTGACCTCCAGAAGCAAATTGCTGACCTCAGGTCTCAAATCGCACAGCTCAGACCTGACAAAACAGAGAAAAGATCAAAGAAACCTCAAAAGGAAGCAAAAAAGAACACAAGTACCAAAACTCATGAAAAGCCGGAACAGATACCACAAATTGCTGCAGTGTAAGCCAAACCCAAACCTGGATACGGTTTCAAGTGTGGGGAAGATGGTCATATCGCTTCCAACTGTAGTAATGAGGCCAACCCAGCATTAGTAGCCGCTAAAAGGAATGCCCTCAGACAAAAGCAGTGAAAATGGGAAATATCCAGACCAGTCGATGAGTCCTTTAATTTAAACAAGAAGGAGCCCCTGTTGCAGGACAGATGGGTGCTAAATCTGAACAAAGTCCCACCAAGGAAAAGACAATGAAAGCCCAGTGTGAAACAGCTAACGTTCACTCAGTGCCTAAACTCCCCAAAAGACTTGTGGGTAGAAATGCACAGCCAGAATGGTTATCAATGGCATTGAATGTAGTTGCTTGCTCGACTCAGGGTCTTAAGTAACCACTATTGCCCAATCCTTCTATCAAGAACACTTACCTGATCATCCTATAAAACCCATCAGTGATCTCCTAGAGGTTGAAGGTGCGAATGGTCAGACAGTCCCCTACTTGGGATACATTGGGACGGGAATCATGTTCCCCAAAGATCTCGATCAGTCAGTACTTGAACTATCTACTCTTCAATGGTTCAATGGTAACTTTATTGTCCCTGATGGGAAATTGATTCGCAGTATGTCAAAACAAACAACAAACATACAACCAACACATCACGTACACTCATTAAAAAAATACTATAATATAATATAAGCCTGATAAAACAACCTAGATATTCCATCGAAAAAAGTGCAATGTGCAATGGCAACAACACTTACAATTTAGTGTTGTTAATTAAGATAATAGCACTAGGTACAAATGACAATTTGTGTCGCTTTGTCTTCACTGCAGTCATTTTATAACGACGACCTGATGGAAGCAGTTGAAAATCCTTAAAGAGAGGATGATCTGAACACAACAGGACAGAAGTTGCCTTCCTCAGCACCTGCCTGTTATAAAAGTCCACAAGCTGGACCTGAGACCTCCCTGAAATCTTGCCCGCCACTTTAACCAGATTGTTAAGTCTGGTCTTATTATCCATGGACATACTACCGTACCAAGCAATGATACAGACAGTTAAAACAGATTCAATAAAACTTTTATAAAAGAGAGTCATCATTTCAGATGAAACATTAAAACCTCTCGCCTTAGTTGTCCCTGATATTTGTTCAAACTCAGACACAACTCTACTAATTGGCACAAATACACTTGACCCCTTATATAAGCATCTTTGTGAGAGCACCTTACCTGACTTTGAAGTAATCCCTTATGGATACCAACAAGTGCTAAAGACATTAGCACTGAGAAAAAGACAAACTGACAGTGGCAAGATTGGCTTGGTAAAACTTTGAAGTAGAACCCAAGAAGTCCTTCCTGCAAATCAAAAGCTACTACTGGAAGGTAGTAGCTTTTGAATAATTGCGCACTGTTCACGCTAAGCCTGAACAGTGCGCAATTATTGCATAGCTCTCTACCTGGTGGTGTGTTTGTAGATTGTTGCCTTATATCTCTGCCAAAGCATGGTCCTTATAAAGTCCCTGTGTTGCTGAGAAACGGGACTAACCATGACATTACATTGCCCACTAACTGTGTAATTGCTGAGTTAGTTGCCCCTGACTGTGTCATGGCATGTCCTGAGCCTGAGAAAGGTGACCAAAAGGTGTCTGCTACGTGTAACTCTCAGCAGCAGACCTCAAACTCAAGACCCCTTCTCAGTTTCGACAGTGGTGAATCACCACTATCTGAAAAGTGGAAAGACAAGATAACTGAAACGCTAAACACTTTCTCCAATGTTTTCTCACACAATGATCTTGATTTTGGACACGCCACACATATAAAACATCACATCAACTTAAAAGACGAAACCCCCTCCAAAGAGAGATCTCGCCCAATTCGTCCCCATGATTACGAGGCAGTTAAAAAGCATTTACAAGCCCTCTTAGATGCAGGCATAATCAGAGAATCTGAATCTCTATTCTCATCACCGATAGTGGTGGTCCGCAAAAAAATGGTGATCTGCGTTTATGCATTGATTTTAGGAAGCTTAACTTGCAGACCATCCGCGATACACATGCCCTGCCAAACTTAGAGGAGTCATTTTCTGGTCTTGCGGGATCTCAGTGGTTCTCTGTGATGGACCTAAAGTCAGGGTACTATCAAATCGAGATGTGTGAAAAGGATAAGCCAAAGACAGCCTTCGTGTGCCCCTTTGGGTTCTACAAATTTAATCGTATGGCCCTGAGCACTTTCCGAAGGCTTATGGAAAAGTGTATGAAAGACATCAATCTGAAAGAAGTGTTAGTCTTTTTAGATGATTTGATAGTCTTTTGCAGTTCCCTTGAAGATCATGAGACCCAACTCATTCATGTTCTTGAGCGACTCCGAGAGTACGAGCTCAAACTCTCACCCGACAAATGTTATTTCTTCCAAACATACCCTAGCCCTAACCCCGAAAAAACTGAAGCACTCAAAACTTGGCTGAGACGCCAAACCTTAAAAGAACTCTAGTCATTTTTAGGTTTTACCGGTTATTACCGGAGATTTGTCAAAGACTACTCAAAAATTGTCAAGTCCCTCACCTCCCTCACAGCTAGCTATCCTCCAAGACAAAAGCATTGTAAAAACCCACCCAGTGATCCAAAGTATCTGAACCCCAAAGAACCTTTCGGTGATTGTTGGGGACCAGAATGCCAGATATTGTTTCAAACTATTATTGAAAAACTCACCACCTCACCAGTGCTTGGGTATGCTGATGCAAAGCTACCTTATCTGGTACACACAAATGCCAGTACAGCCGGACTTGGGGCAGCTCTTTATCAAGTGCAGAATGGAACCACACAGGTTACAGCCTATGCAAGTCGTGGTCTTTCCCGCAGTGAAGCTAAGTACTCCGCTCCTAGCTTTAAAATGGGCCATAACCGACAAGTTTCATGACTATTTATATGGGAACACCTTCACAGTCATCCCCGACAATAACCCATTGACTTATCTTCTAACCACAGCAAAGCTTGATGCCACGAGTTATCGTTGGTTGGCTGGATTGTCCACCTATAACTTTGGCATTAAGTACAGAGCTGGGAGAAAAAATCTTGATGCAGATGGACTATCTCGGAAACCACATGACAAACCTGAAGACGATACAGTTTTTATTGAGGAATGTCAACGCATTGATAAGTTCAGATCCCATCTCTTGTCCTCAGTCAAAGATGTCGAGCTCCAACTTCAATCTGATACCGTGATGGCAGCCTGTCAAAGACATATGGCCTTGGACCAGACTGGACCCTCTTGTTCAGTTGCCATTCCAGACATGTTCCAAGAGGAAGGCAACGATAACAATCTCCTAGCCTTACCCAGATACACCCATGTTAGATACCTAGCAACCAGTTAGTCCTTCCTGATTCCTTACACCCTACAGTTATGCTCAATCTTTATGACAACATGGGGCATTTAGTGGTCGAACGCACACTGGAACTCATTCGGTCTTGTTTCTACTGGCCAAAAATGGCAATTGATGTCGAAAAGAAAGTGAAAGCTTGCGAGAGATGTGTCCGTAGAAAAACCCTGCCAGACAAGGCTGCTGTAATATTAAAACTTCCAGGCCCATGGAGCTAGTCTGCAGGGACTTCCTCTCAATAGAACCAGACAGTAAAAACACTAAAGACGTCCTAGTGATCACGGATAATTTTACAAAGTATGCTGTGTCCATTCCAACCAAAGTCCAGAAAGCCACCACCGTTGCAAAGAACTTATAGGAGAACTTCCTAGTTCATTATGACTTTCCAGAGCGACTTCATAGCGATCAAGGGAGAGACTTTGAATCGCGTACAATCAAAGAACTGTACTCTCTGCTCGGTATCCGCAAAGTGCGAACAAGTCCTTATCATCCCCGTGGCAACCCTGTTGAGCAATACAATCGCAAGTTACTCAGTATGCTCGGTACCTTGAAAGACACTGAAAAACATCACTGGCGTGACTTTGTAAAACCAGTTACTCAAGCTTATAACTGTACGGAAAATGATGTAACAGGCTATTCTCCTTATGAGTTAATGTTTGGTAGACAGCCTTGCTTGCCCATTGATATTGCCTTTGGCCTACCACAACCAAACAAGCCACACTTTACTCACTCTGAGTACGTCAAGCAGCTGAAAAGCTACCTCGAACAGAGCTATGACATAGCCATCAAAAACTCCCAGAAAGTAGCTGACAAAAACAGGAAACGGTTTGATAAAATCATACATGAATCCACACTGGATGCGGGAGACCGAGTCTTGGTTCAAAATCTCTGCCTGAGAGAGAAGCACAAATTAGCAGACAAATGGGAGCAAACAATGTATATTGTTACCAAACAAATGGAAAACTTACCAGTATATACTGTAAAACAAGTTAAGTTAAGTTAAGTTACCTTTATTAGTCCCACGAGTGGGAAATTTCATGTTAAGGCTGCCGACCAATTGCACGCGATGGCGGCGCCATCTTACCCTCTGACCATACATACATTGCACAAAAACATCACATGGGGAAGACAGGTCAGAGAGGTATAACAATGGAAAATCCACAACATGTGGAAAGATAAGGAGAAAAAAAAATAACTCCCCCCAGACTGAGCTCCAACAGGGAGATCAGTTTGAGAACAGAAAAAAACACCTCTGCACATAGCACATGAAAAAACTCTTAATACAACAAAGAAACACATGACAAGCAACAGGGATGGGTAAAGGGTGAGAGACAGCCAGTGTAGACAGTGCATCCGGGCCTGCAGCATATGCGCTGGTCTCCTTGATCCACCGTCAGCATCGGAACAGAATAAACGTCGAAGGCGTTTGGAGGGGGAGGGGGGATGAGGTATATCTGCAAGTTTATATATATGTCTGTGTGTGTGTGTGTCCAGAGTTCAACTGAGACAGTGTCCTTCGCCCTGCCAGGCTAAGTAAACAGTCTTCTAGCCAACCCAGGCTAGAAGACTGTTATGGCCCTGTCCATAATCTGTTTTGGTGGCTGTTGTTGTCTGTGCCTTTAAGTCTTTGCAGGTCCCGGAGTGGATGAGCTGACGGCTGCTGATTGGTCCCCTGGCCATGTGATCTTCATTCAAATCCCTCACCAGCAGTTGTCCCGGGGCAGCCACTGACAGCAGCAGCAGACCTGACCCTGGCCTCCAAAACCTGAGACTTTTGTGCCTGTGACTTTGTGCGACTTTTTTGGAGTTTTGTATATAGTGTGTACATTAGTTTTCATTGTAAATAGCCTTGTAAATAGCACTGCAACAGAAGGGGTGAGCTGCCTTATTGTTTTTCCTTGCACTGTTTTCTCCTGTTTATTTCAGTTAGGGAGTTAGGTGTAGCGCTTGTCTTTTGTTTGATATTTGATTTCACATAGGGTTGTAGATAACACCTCCTCCTGACTTAGCTTGTTTTGTTTGTTATTTTGGCCTTTGTTCACCCTGGAGCTTCATTTTTGCAGTGTAGATAATAAATCACGATTCACTAAGAAATTGGTTTCCCTTTGTGTATGGTTTTGGGGACCAGGGCGGGGCAATTCTTTCAAACTTGTGTTGCGTTCCTGTACCCCTAGACTGGGGCATAACATAAAGTGGGGGCTCGTCCTTTTTTTTTCTTTTGCCATCCTTTTTGCTCATTGTATTTTGTGGGTTGTCTGCAGTTTTTGGTTGGCAGTTTTCTTGTAGTGTTGGGGGTGATCTAGTCACAATGACTTTTGATGTGGATGATTTTGCACTACAACCCACCGTGGATAAGTTGGATCGATGCACAAAGGCGGATTTGTTGTTGGTGGCAGATTTGTTTAATGTGGGTGTGCCTTTACATGCTAAAAAGGCAGAAATTAAGCAGTGCCTGACAGCTCAGCTGGTGGATAAGGGGGTTTTTGCGGAGTCGAAACCTCGGCCGGTTGAGGTGACTGGAGGTTTGGTGGTGGATGCGGGAGCAGAAGCTGCTGCAACCATCCCAAAAGCTCCCAGTGGACGGGTGTCGCCAGGGGCGGAGGCTCCTGCTGCCATTCAGATCCCAAACGTTAGCCCAGCCGGACAATCAACAGGATTGGTTACGGAGGATCTTGGGCTCGCCCTTCGCCTGAAAGAGGTGGAGCTTGCGACTAAGTCCAAAGAAGTTGAGCTTATGCATCTCCGCATAAGGGCTATGGAGCTGGATCCTTCCCGGCAGCGCAATGTTACCTCTACCCCAGTGAGTAAAGTTGTGAGTAAATCTTCTGATTCACTCTCCTCTGACCAATTTGATGCAAGCAGGCAAATTGCTTTAGTGCCACCTTTCAGAGAAAGTGAGGTTGACTCTTACTTTAATGCCTTTGAACGCATCGCAACCACTTTGAAATGGCCCAAGGATGTGTGGAGTTTGTTGCTGCAGTGTAAATTGGTGGGGAAAGCACAGGAAGTGTGTGCGAGCTTGTCTATTGATGACAGCCTGGATTATGAAATTGTGAAATCCACTATTTTAAGGGCTTATGAGCTAGTTCCAGAGGCATATCGCCAGAGGTTTCGGTCGTGTGAAAAATCTGCCAACCAAACACATGTAGAGTTTGCCAGGGAGAAGACTCTCTTGTTTGATAAGTGGTTAGCTGCAAGTAAAGTGAAGGACTTTGCTCAGCTAAGAGAATTGGTCCTGCTGGAGGAATTCAAAACGTGTCTTCCAGAGAATGTTGTTGTATATATCAATGAGCAAAAGGTGGATTCGTTGTCTAAAGCTGCTGTTCTCGCAGATGAGTTTGTGTTGACCCATCGCGTTGCGTTTTCAGCTGTGCGCCGTGAATGTGCCCCGTTGTCGAAACCTGCGAGGAGTTTGAGGGTTTCTCCTAAGCGTCAAACGCGCCCTGATCAGGTCCCCATGACTGTCCGAGAATGCTTTTATTGCCATGATACTGGCCATCTCATTGCCAGTTGTCCGTTGCTCCGTCGCAAAGAGCAAACTCACACATGGAAAAAGCCAAAAAGCATTGGTTTTGTTCAATCGGTTGCTACTCCTAATCCCGTCAGTGATGAACCAGGAAATGACAGTCTTGACAGCAGTTACCGACCATTCATTTCACAAGGGTTCGCCTCACTGACTGGAATAGAGGAGGATCGCGTGCCGATTGTAATTTTGCGCGACACTGGGGCTGCCCAGTCTCTCATTTTGGAAAGCGCGTTGCCTTTTTCATGTAACTCGTTTTGTGGTGCTGATGCTCTCGTGTGGGGAGTGAAAATGAGTGTGTTACGAGCTCCGCTGCACAGAGTCTTCCTACAGTCGCCTCTCGTTTCGGGCCCGGTAACAGTTGGGGTGCGCGCTCGCTTGCCCGTGCAGGGGGTTACTATGATTCTGGGGAATGATCTAGCCAATGGGAAAGTTTTCCCGATCCCTGAAGTAATTGAAAACCCCGTCGATGATTTTGATTTTGTTTCCGAGCCTGCTGCTGACAGTCTGCCCTCTGTTTTTCCTGCCTGTGTTGTCACACGCGCCCACAAGCGTAAATATGGTGATGTTGACTTGTCTGACTCTATTCTATGTTCTGAAGCTGTTCCTGAGAAAGCTGAACTGCCTGTGGAAAAAGCTGAAAAATGTGTGTCTGATAAACTGCTACCCACTACACCTGACCTGTCTTTTGAGGTAAACAAAACAGATTTTATTCATGCGCAACAGAATGACCCGACTTTGGCCAAATGTTTACTTGCCGCAAATTGAAAACCCCGTCGATGATTTTGATTTTGTTTCCGAGCCTGCTGCTGACAGTCTGCCCTCTGTTTTTCCTGCCTGTGTTGTCACACGCGCCCACAAGCGTAAATATGGTGATGTTGACTTGTCTGACTCTTTTCTATGTTCTGAAGCTGTTCCTGAGAAAGCTGAACTGCCTGTGGAAAAAGCTGAAAAATGTGTGTCTGATAAACTGCTACCCACTACACCTGACCTGTCTTTTGAGGTAAACAAAACAGATTTTATTCATGCGCAACAGAATGACCCGACTTTGGCCAAATGTTTACTTGCCGCAAATTCAAGCGATCAGAATCCCCGTGTCTACAGCATTGAAAATGATGTGTTAATGCGCAAATGGCATCCTCCCTCCTCTAGTGATCTTGGCTGGAACGTATTTCAACAAGCAGTTGTACCGCAAAATTTCCGACACCAAGTACTCAGCCTAGCACATGACAGTTTCTCTGGACATTTAGGAATTAGGAAGACCTACCTTCGTATTCTGCGTCACTTTTTCTGGCCAGGTTTGAAGACTGATGTGACCAAATATTGCCGCTCTTGCCACGTTTGCCAGGTCAGCGGAAAACCCAACCAGGTTATTCCTCCTGCTCCATTGCATCCAATCCCAGCCTTAGGCGAACCATTTGAGCACATAATCATCGATTGTGTAGGTCCGCTTCCAAAAACCAAGTCAGGACATCAGTACCTCTTGACTTTAATGTGCGCCGCCACACGCTTCCCCGAGGCTATTCCGTTACGCACTATCAAAGTCAAAGCCATTGTCAGAGCATTAGTAAACTTTTTCTCCCTTTTCGGTTTGCCTAAATCAGTTCAAACAGACCAAGGGTCTAACTTCATGTCCAAGATATTCGCTCAGGTCTTAAAATCGCTATCCATCAAGCATCAAAAATCCAGTGCATATCACCCCGAATCACAGGGTGCGCTTGAGCGTTTCCACCAGACTTTAAAAGCCATGATGAGGAAGTTCTGCCTCGAGTCAGGAAGAGAGTGGGACGAAGGTCTGCCACTTCTCCTTCTAGCGGTGAGGGAGAGTGTGCAGGAGTCCACGGGTTTCAGTCCCGCAGAGCTGGTGTTTGGACACACAGTGCGTGGTCCCCTACGGCTGCTTAAAGAGAGATATCTGTCCGACACAGCTACCCCCGAGCAGAACGTATTAGATTACGTAAGTTGTTTTAGGGAGCGTCTGCATAAAGCATGCGAAATTGCACGCGAGGCTCTTTCCGCGTCTCAGGAAAAAATGAAAAGGAAATTCGACAAAAAGTCCGTGCAGAGAAAATTTGAAGTGGGTGACAAAGTGTTGACTCTCCTACCCGTTCCTGGATCCTCTCTCCAGGCAAAGTTCTGTGGGCCCTATACTGTCCAAGAGAAACTGAGTGACACAGATTATGTTATAGGTACCCCAGACCGTAGGAGAAAGCGTCGTGTGTGTCATGTTAATCTGATGAAGCCTTATTTTGTTCGTGATGCAGGTGTAAACTCCTCCTCATCCCCCGCTGCGCTGTCTGCCGTGTCGGTAGTTGTGCCAGCATCCCCGTCTCAGTATAGCCCAGAAAGTGATGGCTTAGCTTTCGTTTGTGCTGAGGGTTGCTCCCGACTCAGAAACTCTGAAATATTGGATAATTTGAAATCTCACCTAAAACATTTAGATGAGGCTGCCCAGACCAATGTGTGTTCGCTGATCAATACTTACCCATCTCTGTTTGCTGACACTCCGTCTCGCACTACTGTCCTCGAACATGACATAGATGTAGGTGACCACCCTCCGATCAAACAACACGCTTATCGTGTGAACCCTACCAAACGTGCACTTTTTCAGCAAGAAGTTTCCTACTTGCTGGAAAATGGTCTTGCTGTCCCTAGTTCGAGTGCCTGGAGTTCCCCATGCCTTCTTGTGCCGAAGGAAGACAAAACTCCACGTTTTTGTAGTGATTTTCGAAAAGTGAACAGTGTGACCAAACCCGACTCCTACCCTCTTCCCCGCATGGAAGATTGTGTTGACAGGGTTGGCTCCGCAAAGTTTGTCACCAAACTGGACTTATTAAAGGGTTATTGGCAAGTTCCCCTCACTCCGCGTGCATCTGAAATTTCTGCTTTTGTCACTCCGGACCACTTCCTCCAATACACCGTCATGCCTTTTGGCCTTCGAAATGCCCCTGCCACATTCCAACGCCTTATGCACATTGTCTTAGGTGGTGTCACAAACTGTGAAGTGTACTTAGACGACATTGTAGCCTATTCAGAGACTTGGTCAGATCACCTTGGAACACTCACGGAGATTTTTGAAAGATTACAAGAGGCATCCCTTACCCTAAATCTTGCCAAATGTGACTTTGGTAAGGCCACTGTGACTTATCTAGGGAAGCAGGTGGGTCAGGGACAGGTGCGCCCCCTGCTGGCTAAAATCCAGGCTATCCTAGATCTCCCTGTGCCTCGCACTAGACGTGAGCTTCGCCGGTTCCTTGGTATGGCCGGCTATTATCGTGGCTTCTGTAAGAATTTTGCAGATGTAGTTGCACCTCTCACCAGTCTCACAAGTGTGTCAAAACCATTTGTATGGTCCCCCACATGCCAGAATGCTTTTGAGTCTGCCAAAGCTCTCCTCTGCAGCACACCAGTACTTGCCGCTCCTGTTTTCACACATCCGTTTAAACTTGAGGTGGATGCCAGCGCGAACGGTGCAGGTGCGGTACTGTTGCAGGAGGATAGGCAGGGTGTTGATCACCCAATTGGTTACTTTTCGAAAAAATTCAACTCCCACCAACAGAAATACACCACCATTGAAAAAGAATCCCTCTCTCTATTGCTTGCTCTACAGCATTTCGAGGTCTATGTCGGTTCCAGTTCAGCACCTGTCACTGTTTACACAGACCACAACCCCCTCGTGTTTTTGACCCGAATGCGAAATTCTAACCACAGGCTCATGAGATGGTCCCTCTTAGTACAGGATTTCAATCTGGAGATCCATCACAAGAAAGGGACAGAGAATGTATTGGCAGATGCGCTGTCACGTGGTTTTCGGAACCCCTAAGCGCCAAACATCTTTAGGGGAGATGTTTGGTCTTGGGAAGGGGGGTGTTATGGCCCTGTCCATAATCTGTTTTGGTGGCTGTTGTTGTCTGTGCCTTTAAGTCTTTGCAGGTCCCGGAGTGGATGAGCTGACGGCTGCTGATTGGTCCCCTGGCCATGTGATCTTCATTCAAATCCCTCACCAGCAGTTGTCCCGGGGCAGCCACTGACAGCAGCAGCAGACCTGACCCTGGCCTCCAAAACCTGAGACTTTTGTGCCTGTGACTTTGTGCGACTTTTTTGGAGTTTTGTATATAGTGTGTACATTAGTTTTCATTGTAAATAGCCTTGTAAATAGCACTGCAACAGAAGGGGTGAGCTGCCTTATTGTTTTTCCTTGCACTGTTTTCTCCTGTTTATTTCAGTTAGGGAGTTAGGTGTAGCGCTTGTCTTTTGTTTGATATTTGATTTCACATAGGGTTGTAGATAACACCTCCTCCTGACTTAGCTTGTTTTGTTTGTTATTTTGGCCTTTGTTCACCCTGGAGCTTCATTTTTGCAGTGTAGATAATAAATCACGATTCACTAAGAAATTGGTTTCCCTTTGTGTATGGTTTTGGGGACCAGGGCGGGGCAATTCTTTCAAACTTGTGTTGCGTTCCTGTACCCCTAGACTGGGGCGTAACACCTTGCGTAGGATAGGAAGAACAGTCAAAGCACAGTCTGTTATCAGGGTGTTTTTGTTCAGCTCCAGCCTTGAGACCACAGCTGGCACTGAGTGGTAGCCGCATGAAGTGATGATGGTTTTTACTTTAGTGCGAACAACTCGTAAGAATTTCAAAGCTGTTCTAACAGTCCAACACTGGTCTCTCAATCTCCCGTTGGAGAACCGTGAGCTTCTCCATGATGTTATCAAACTTACATGATGTCGTCATTCTTGTGCTCAAAGAGCACTTTCTGAGAACTCACGACCGCAGTGAGCTTCTCCAAGATATAATCCAATTTGCGGTCAGAGGTCTTATTCTGAATGTTCACGGCAGCTGCAAGCTTCTCCAAGATCTTATCCATGCTGCACTCAATGAGCCCATTTTGAGAGCTCACGCCTCATCCCATCATTTCAATCCCAGCGGGCAGCCTTGTGGGGGTTTGAACAGCCGGCTCAGCTTTCTTAATTCTTCGATAAGCCAGGGCCAAGCCATCTCCGATTAGCAAGAACCCTGTTATCATGGTTCCAAAAAGATAGATATCTTCAGCGTCTTCGATCGACAGTCCTGCCAGGCACACGACCCTCCAGTTATGCCACCTGTCGATCATGTATCCGGCAGGGAAAGTACCTGCAGGACACTCAGGCTCACCCGAGCCCAGACTTCTCGTTGAGAAAAGGGTGTCAATTGCATTCAGGGACCAGTTGATCAAATCCATAATTCCTCTTTTAGGTTTTAGAGAACAGACTGTGAGAGAGTGATCCAGGGAAAGTAATACAAAAAACACGAGACTAGACAAGGACACAAGAGGCTAAGCAGGGAAGCTAAGGGAGAGGAGGAGGAGGAGAGGAGAAAAGTGTGACCGCCTTCATCAAGAGCAAGAGAGAATTCAACTTGTCTTTCAGGTGAAAGTTGATTAGTTGATTAGTCTCTGACAATGGTGAATCTGACAAACAAAAGGAGAGGGACCCTACAGAACACTCCACAGAGATCTATTACTTCCCTGTGGATTTCTCTCACCGACAGAGCATAAACCCAAGTGAGTCACAAAACCTAACAGACCACGCACAAGACAAAGTTCAGCTCCAGAAGTTGACGTCGACCAAACACTTAAGGAACAGGAAGATTAGTTGTATTACCATGAACCCCCACAAGTGAAAGACAGACATTTCTACCAAGTATGTGTCATTCCACCAACACAAGGAATCAAAACTGAGAATTGAACTGAAACATACTTACCTGGACAGGAAACTGCAACATATTTACCTGAAGGCGAAACTGGAAGTTCAACTGACACCAACTTACCTCAAATGGACAGTGAAACCAACTAGGGCTGGACTATATCATATCGTTCACGGTATAGCCCAGTAATTTTGGGCAACGATCCTATCGTTGTAATTTTGGGCAATGATAGGAAAATGAAATATCGCGATAGAATATGGGAAAAACGCACATGCGCAGTGCCTATGTTTACGTACGCACATGGCAGTGACGCAGAATGAGAAGTGCGAAAGCAGATCGTTGAATGAAACAGATGAAGCAGAATTGGTTTGTAAAAATGCTGTGGTGTGGAACTGGTTTAGCTTTCGTCCATCAGAAACACAACAAAGCACTATTTTTGGTAGAGCATGCTAGCGGGCCGTCGTTATTACCATATTGTTTGGAAAATACGGCACACTTAAAATCAATCCTTTGATTTTTCTGAAAATCGACAGTGTCCCTTATAATCCCGTGTGCCTTATGTATGAATTCTGGTTGTGTTTACTGACCTCGAAACGATTTTATGTACACAGCGCTCGAAAATCTGTCAAATGTTTTAGTACGACTTTGCTAAGCTACGAAGCCGCACCGCTTGATGGATTGTCGGAGCATTACGGCTATCGCAGGCAGGAGTGATACGTACTGTGCTTCAACATAATATTACCGTATTGTGTGTGTATAACTTCTTTTTAAGTTTTGTGGATATTATACATGGTTATGCTGAGGATATGTCGGCCAGTTTCCATTGGAAATGCCTTTTGGTTAAACTGTCAGCAAGGAATTTGCACTGTTAGATTTTTATATAACTTTAATGCACATAAAAAACAGCTGCTTGTTTAAGTGAAAATACATTGATGGGGTTTTTTGCACTAATAAAGTTGTGGTAAAGTATTTTGTCTCGTGTCAATTATATCGTCAGTGTTACGTTCCCCCCGAAGGGGTCTAGGCATGTGAGAGAGGGGACCAGTAACAAATGAGTCCGGAATCAGAATGAAAAAAGGAAAACAAACAGAGTTGTTCTGCATCAATAAAACTTTATTACAAAATGGTACAGGTTAACATTAACTTAAAGGGCCGGCAACGCCGTCTTACCAATAACGCCAAAGAAACAAAGAAAACGCTCGCAGCCACGAAAGGCAGGAGGACTACCAAACAAACACAATAAAAAAAAGGAGGCACTTCCCACACTTCCTACCCTACTCCCCACCACGGGGAGACACTCTCAGGGCCCACAAGCCCGTCTGCTCACTGGTCAGAAAGAGGCTGTCTGTCCAAAATCTAGCACAGAACCGCGTAGAGCCACCGAGGAAAAAGCCACCCTGCTCACAGCTCATCCCCAGTTTAAATAGCCTCAGAGGATGATTGCTGACTGGAGTCAGGTGGCAAACGAGGCTAATCAGCAGCAGCTGTGTCCTGGGGAGAGAGGAGAGTGAGAGAGACAGAGAGGGGTAGGAGTGGCAAGAGGGGTGGAGGCGGGGAGAGTGGGAAAACACCACGCCCACACAAGGGCAGTATCAGGAGGCCCAGCTAGGGCCGTAACACCCCCTCCCATAAATACAAACCAGTGGTTTGTCATAGAACGTCCTACCCAGCTTTTAAACATATCACCTACCATCCACCATAATAACGGTTAGGCATACCCTGCCGAATCTGCCAAGACCTTTTTGATGGGTTGAAAACACTGCACGGGGTTGGCTCAAGTCCCTCAACATAGTGTCCCAAATGACAGCCAAATGTTTTTTGAGCCATCACATATGGAGAACCCATCAGGCAGCTAGAAGGCCTTACAGCAACACTTCTCTGACGCTTCTTCGCTAGGTCATGGCAAAAGGCATGCTGGTTAGCCAGAGGTGCAGGTTGAAATGGTTGTGTCACACACAATCTATCACACTGTAGGTCCTCTGGACCCGAGAGACCGTCATCAGGTGGCAGATTACAATTAGTTGATCTCTGACAGTGACCAAATGACACCACTGAGCAATTATGCTCCAACTGTTGCCTAGGACTGGCAACTTTGTCGGTTTGTGAACCACAGTTCACTCTTTTGAAAGCAGATCGATTTTGCTTTGAGTTTGCTTTCAAACAGTGAGCAACCAGGTGGCCAGGTTTGTGGCAGAAGAAACAGAGCTTTGTTTTGGCTCTTGAAACCACGCCTGTATCGGCTTTGTTAGCTGGCACACTCCTAACTCTCAAGACTGACTGTTTCTGTTTGTAGGCTCCACAATTTGCTATTAAATGGCCAGACTTTAAACAAAAAAAACACTTTCGTTTCACACTGGAATGGGACACAAGTACCTCACCCTTTCGGTACTGTGTAGCTGGCACATCACTAACCTTCACTGGGGCATCGCGCCGGTCATACCTACTGACACTGGTTTTATGGACGAGCGCGAACTCATCAGCCAGCGTCGCAGCCTGCTGTAGCGAGGAAACCTTTTGTTCATTAATATATACCGCGATGCGCTCAGCAATGCAGTTCTTAAATTCCTCTATGAGCATTAGTTCCCGGATTGAAGCCAGGTCAGTGGCTTTGCAGGCCGCACACCACCGATCGAAAAGAACACCTTTTTCCCTGGCGAAATCAAGATAGGACTGACCCTGACCTCTTTAAGTTTTGTGGATATTATACATGGTTATGCTGAGGATATGTCGGCCAGTTTCCATTGGAAATGCCTTTTGGTTAAACTGTCAGCAAGGAATTTGCACTGTTAGATTTTTATATAACTTTAATGCACATAAAAAACAGCTGCTTGTTTAAGTGAAAATACATTGATGGGGTTTTTTGCACTAATAAAGTTGTGGTAAAGTATTTTGTCTCGTGTCAATTATATCGTCAGTTATATCGTTATCGCAAATTTTCAAATGTATATAGTGATGAATATTTTTGGTCATATCGCCCTGCTCTAAAACCAACTTACCTCAGATGGAACGTGAAAGGGAAACAAACTTACCACGAAGTGAACATGACACAAGCCTACAAAACAACACACCAAGTGAGTCTGAAACAGATACTCAAAAAGACAAAAATGTTTTGTCGACCAGTTTGTCAGATTCACCGTTGTCAGAGAACTCAACTAATCAACTTTCACCTAAAAAACAAGTTGAAAATGATGATGAACCTGAAACCTTGCAAACAGAAACACAGGTCAGAAGATCTGAAAGAATTCGCCAACCATACCTAAGAATCACTTATCCTCAGCTAGGTAACCCACTAGTAACAGTGGTTAAATCACTCTTTCAAGGATTGAACAAAGCTTTAATCGATTCCCTTGCTCATGATGTTGCCTATTTCACTAGAGCCGTGCATGAGATTTAAGAGGGGAGGATGTAACCAAGTGAGTTTTACAACACTCAGTAATGCACTACAACATTGTTATTGTTAATTGTGATTCACCATTAATCTGTTCATCACTGTGTTGAGCTAAAGTAAATCCATAATAAAAGATAAATAATATAAATATAAGAATAAAACCCCAAAGAGTAAATTTAAGACCCCTACTGGTTAAGAAGGAACAGGCCCCGCCTTCCCCTGCTCTGTACTGTCACATGTGCTCAGACACAGAGAGAGACGGATGTGCTCGACACCATTGCTGATTTTCACCGCTGAGCTAATTGCTGGAAAACAACTATAAACTTGATAAATTGAACAAATATCCATACTGGAGATCTACAAGGACCTTGGAGAAACTGACCTGATTTGTTGTGAACATTTTGGACTTTGGAACAATCCACCACCGTGGGTCAGAAGCTGTTAAGCTAACCTTGAAGCTAAAAAGCTAACAAGAAGTTAACGGGGAATATAATAGCCCAATATCAATGTTGTAGATCTGCACGGATGCGGATGAAGCGGACAAGATCCTCTCTGAGAGTTGAACATTACAAGCGTGCTGGTGAGTTAAACTGGGAATGGGCGAATCAGGCTAATTGAAAAACTAACTATCCTAATGCTCATAGCTGTAGCTGGAGTCGACGTTTTCACTGTGGGAGAACACACAGGGTTTCTCACAGAGTTCAGCTACTCTGAGCACTCAGCTTGTGTGCTGATGAGGTTTTAGTATTACATGTTGAATATTAAATGCACTAAAATAAAATGATGGGATAAGTTAATTTTGATCTTAAAGTTAATGAATCTATTTTATTTGATATATGATGACATTTGATGCTTGAGCGGCACTGTATTGATGTCTCTGCATGTTCTTATTGTGCCAATGCCTTACCACACACTGTAAAACTACAGCCTGTGGGCTTTTGTATATTTTTTTGGTGATTTTATTTTTTACATTGAATTAACATATTGCTTCATTGCTATGCAGTGCAAAGCAATGCTCCTGTAATTCAGTTAAAGGGGCAGTACTGTCAAAAAATAATCTACCATAGTTAATGGTTTATTTATGTTTTCTGATAGAAATGTGCAACTTAATGATGAAATAAGCTGATTGTGATTTAAAGATTACATCCATGGTTAAGATGCACTGTAAAAACTATGATTAGAAATGAGACTTAATGTTTTGTGCTTGTCCTTGTTATAGCAACTGCATTATTTACATATGGCCATATATACCACTATAGAGTGTGAACTGAATTAGTAATAGCCCTGTTGTTTACAGGCTAGTTTTTTTTGTGGGATCGTGAGACCTGGATTTCTTCCTGATAAGGAAGATGGCGAGCCTTTCCCTTTGAACCGAACCATAGCCATTCCGAGTTGGCGCAGAAGGGCAGGTTGCTCTTCTCTCACGAGCAATTGCAACAATGCAGTAGGATGAAATCGCACTAATCACAGACTTTTGACCTTTTGGATTCGACTTGACTGAACACTGACTATTAAGCCAGCAAGATTGACATATCTGAGCTCAGATAGGATTCTGGGGTGTTATTATTGCTGTTATTGTATTTTATTTTTATGTTTTCATTCCTGTTTATGAAGGGCTGTTTAATTGTTGCTACATAGTTCAATAAAATTCAAAGCAAGTTTACCTGTGGCTCCAGTCATTTTTCTCCATGCAACTCACTTTATTCCTTGTACGAATCTAGCTATTGGCCCATTCTCTCCATTTTACTTTAACTTCAAAACTAACTTCAACTTCAAATTAGGCTAATTCAAATTCAGTTTTAAAGAGCATTTATTCAAGTTAGAAACTCAGATTCAATGCAAGCAATTCAAATTTGAATTTAACTTATTCAAATTCCATTTCCGATGGCACAAAGTTCTGCCCATAGATGGCCTCAGTTCCTGCCTACGTCGTTAATAAAACCAGCCTCTCAGTCTGTAGTTTGATCTGAGGTTCAACAAATATTTTTCTGCTTTGCTTTTGATTCCCAGATGAATTCTGAGGATCATGTGACATAGCAGCTTCTTTTTAATTTCAGTTTGGGGATTTACTTTTGTGTCAGAATGTTTTAAATTATAATTTGGAGGTTTTATCAGGGGAAAGACTTTTGACTCAGAGCACGGCAGAAGCCTTGGGTAACTGCAGAGCTGCATGCAGAGCAAGTGACACCTGAACCAATGAGCACAAAGGAAACAGAGGCTCGAGGCGGTGCTCAGTCGTGATGTCACAGAGTCACTAAGCCTTGAGCTGTGATAGGTTGCCCAAGGTCGCAGGCTAATACGAGCTCACAGACGCACAGCAAAGTCAGATCACTCACACGTTACAGCTTTTATCAGAGAATCAACTTCCTGACAGACCTGTCAAAGAGAATTGAACAAACATTCACACTCTGCACCACAAACAGCTCGAATCTGCATTTAAAGGGGACATGAAACACTGAACACATAAAAGCTCATTTACCCCAGCATCACAGACACTCACACAGACGTAACAGTCTGTGACGCTGGCTTTAAGAAACTTAAGAGCTTAAAGTTAAAGTTTAAAACCATGTTTAGCACCATCTTCTGTCAGTACGAAGCGTGACATCATGTGGTTGGCTAACAGACTCAGATTAGTTTATATTAGCTAAGCTAGCTCAGAGTTAAATAAACAGAGTAAGGGGATCACTATAGTGCTGCGGCAGTGAGTTTATGTTAAAGCAGGATATACTGTCAACTTTACTGTCTGTGTCTGTAGCAGGAATCTTAGCTTACACAGCACAGTCTGAGACAGGACAGCTGTCTCAGACCGGTGGGAGGACCCAGAGGAGAATGCCCAGTCTAAACCACAGCATCTCCCCATCAACAGCCAATCACAAATATTTCATGTTGTCATGGGTCTGATACAGGAGTGCCAAACTTAGAGGAGCTGTGGGCCACTGCTGGCACCGCCGTGTCATTGGAGGGCTACTTTAGTGTTCAAGTAGTACAAAATAAACAAACAAGAAAACACCCACAAATATCTCCTACAATGTAGTGTTTGATTGTTTTGTTTTTTTAATTTCAAATATTGTACAACAAGACAATTTTTTTTTCACTCTTAGCTAACTGAAGCCTTTCATTGAACTACCAAATAAACACACTGGTCCTCTCTTTCTCTACATGGCAGCACTTCTATCATTTTGTTCGTATTTAACAAAATAAAAATGCAGACATTAATTTTTGACTCTCTCACTGAACTAATACAGCCAGTCCCTCAGCAAGTTTGTATGTAGACCCCTGGTCTAATATATACTTTGAATTATGAATCGTACTTCACTTCTCTGTGTGTGTGCACACTCCCTGACACAGTCCACAGCTGTGTGAGCCAAATCTTTACCTGCCTGATAGTACAATAGTGTCAACTACACTGTCTCCTGAACTCCAAATTAGCCGTAATGTTCTCGTTAGTAAAGCACTCTAGGACTGTTTGGAGGAGAGCCTGTTTGAGTCAGGTGACAGGTGGTTACCAGGAAGGAAGTGATTTTTCCTCCTCTGGCCGAGAGCAACGAGCGGTGCATGATGTGATCAGTGCTATTTTATCCAATAAAATAATATTTCTGTTCCCAAACACATCATGTTATGTTTACAACATAACAGTTTACAAGCCAAAGTGTTTGGACTCAAACAGGCTCTGTTAGTAAAGTATATCATAATATGATAAACTTTTCAGATTGGAGTGGTAAAGGAATCAAATATTTAGAACATATACTAGAAGAAACAGAATTTATTTCATTTGACGGACTAGTTACACAATATGGGATCAACAAGAAAAGATTTTTAGAATATCAACAAATTAAATCCATAGTAAAAAAAGACATTTAAACCGGGTCAAGTTGAACTACAAACACCACCAAGTGTGGTTGAATTTCTTACTTTTAAAACCCCCAAATTACTATCCAAAATATACAGAATGTTTTCTAAAACAGATGAATCAATATCACTTCCTAATGCAAAATTGGAAGCGGTGCACTATACAGGTCATCGGATGTTCAAGATGGGCTTTACGTCTACCAACAACTGCTCACACTGCCAAACCAATTCACCGGACAATTATATCCATGCTCTTTGGTTCTGTCCACCAGTTCAGAAGTTTTGGCGCGAGATATGTGAAGACTTATCAAAGTGTCTGAAATGTAACATTCCAACTTCCCCCTTAGTGTGTTTGTTGGGCAGCTTGGATAATGTCACTTCAGAAAAGAATATAGCCCATATGGTTTTCACTGCCCTATGCATAGCCAAGAAAACAGTCCTCATGAATTGGAAAAATAAAAATAATCTTAATTCTAACCAATATAGAAATGATCTATTAGATTACATTAGTCTTGATACAGCCTCTGCCACCACATCAGATCAATTGCTCTGGGCTCCTTTGATCAGTTCCATCACCTAGTGGGGGTGGGGGGGTCATAGTTTGGTCCCGCCTTCACTGTTGTGATTGGTGTGGGGGTAGGGACAGGCTTAGGGCGTCAGGGGGTTCCCCGGAGGCATCTTCCTTGGGGGGCTCAACCCGGGGTAGCGGTCATGTCCAATTAGGGGCTCTGTTTGCTCTCAGGTGACGGTTTCCTCGTGGCTGCGTGCAGCGGGGCTAGGGGAGGGTCTGTGCTGACGGACGTGGGTTACTGACCTGGTAGCCTGGCTGCCCCTGGGTGGGTCCGGGATGGGCGCTCCATCTCTGGGCTGGGGCCCTGGCCGGGCCTCGGGGGCTTGGGTCCTGGTTGGTGTGTTGCCGGGGTTGTGGGCGGGTGGGTGCATGGGGGCCCAGCCCTGGCGCAGGGTGCCGCCGGTGCGTCGAGCCACCTGGGCCCCGGTCTGGATGGGCCTGGGCCCCCTTTCCCTGGCGGGTTGCGGAGTATGCGGAGTATGGGGGTGCCTACTGGGGTCAGCGGGGGAGCTGGCCCCAGGGAGGGGTCACCTGCCCCGCCCTTCCTTCCCTCCCCATCTCCAGCTGCCTCCCTCTTCCCGCTCCACCACAACCACCCACACATGCAGGGCCTTGGAGTAGGGGTGTGTCACCAGGGTGCAGAGGAGGCTACCCCCCCCCCCCCCCGTCCCCTTCTGGCTGCCTCTGCCTCAATTTTATCCCACAACTTAGACATTCACATTACTCACACTCTCATTACACATACATATAGGATCTTGGGGGTGGGCACGCTACATTGATTCCAAAAGACCGATCAGCAAGCACTCCAGCGGGTGGTGAAAGAAGCTGGCAGAATTATTGGAACAAGTCTGCCAGAGATCAGTAATATCTTTCCCACTCGCTGTCTGAGGAGGGTGCACAGTATCCTGCGGGACCAACATCACCCTGCGCGCCACCTTTTCCATCTGCTGCCCTCAGGGAGAAGGTACAGGTCTATATAGGCCAGAACATCCAGACTGGCCAACAGCCTGTATCCACAGGCTGTGAGGCTCCTGAACTCTCTGCCCCCCTCTCACGGACAATAACCATATCCAACTTCTTAATAGCAATGAACTGGTCTGCATTGGTGCATCATATCTTTATTCTCTTCCCCCTCCTGCCCCCCCCCCCCTCTTTCTTAAATAGATAACTATCATATCTGATATCATATCTCACAGTACAATAATATTGAATGGGTTGCATTGTTGTATTTTGTCATGTTTCTCAGGTCTTTGTCTGAATTTCTACGAACATTATTGCTAAGGATTGTCTTATTGCATTGGAGTCACACTGGGTTAAATATGTACACTTGGGTTTTAAGGGGTATTTATTATTTTCTTCTCTTTTTGGGTTGTATGGAAGCCCCAAACGCAATTTCATTGTTCTTGACAATGACAATAAATAAATACTACATACTACTACTACTACGACCATCAGGGTGTACACCTCACCCCTGGCGTCGTTGCCCACCTCTCAATTTTAAATACACGTAGACATTGAGGGCTAGCAGGAGGGACTATGCGCTTACCTGCTGTTCTCTGGCAGGTAGCTCCATGCCCTCCTGGGTTTTAAATGCACCTTAGAACACACATGCATCAACACTACAATGAGCGGGTGGAGGGAGGTTTGGAGTCTTCTCTCACCCCCGTTCTCTGCGGCCTGCTGGAGCGGGGGGGCTAGAAGGAGGAGTTGGCTGTCCGACTGCGGTCTGGAGTGTGGGGCCTCCCTGCTGCTGCGGAGTCGGGGCGGTCTGCCTCTCCCCACCGCAGGGAAAAGGGTAACACCACCTGGGTCTGGGTGCAGTTCCCCCCTCCAGGGGCAAGGGTACCTAGACCCGGTTCGTAGAGTACGCTTGGGGAGTGTGATCGTGTGTACAACGTCTCTTTATGTTTGTCTCCACGTTGGTTGAGTGTTGAGTAATTGCATATGAGAGCATGAGGGTGGGAATGGATGTCTGTGTCTATATGTCAGGTTGGGTATCAGACGCCACCTCTCTGGGGACATCTCAGGCCCTCCAAGGTTTGGAGGCCTATCTCCCCCCACCACCACTTCCCCTGCCAGTGGCGGACTCCCTCAGACATCGTGCGTTGGTGGTTCTTTGTGTCTGGGGATGGGCGTCCAGGTACACACCGGCTCACTCCTTGGCGGCCGCTTATCGGGGCCTGGAGCCTTGGGCTCGCTCGGGCCACTTCGGAGGTGGGGTGCCCCCGGCCTCTCGGCCTGGGGCTCGGTCACTCAGGCACGGCTGGCTGCCGGCGGAGCTCACGGGCACGTCACTGCAACCCCCCCTGGCTTCTGCTCCGCGGCTGCTGAGTGAGCCCTCATCAGGGACTCTCCTCAGCTCTTTCTGGGACAGTGGCGCGGCTGCCCCTCTGTTGGTCTTCCTTGGTCTCTTGTGTTCTGGGGGCCTCTGGATGTCTGGAGTTTTGATCTCCTCCATACCTGCTTCATGCCCTGGAGTACGGGGCAGTGGCTCCCCACAGCCTCTAGCAGATCATTACATTAAGGAACCTTTTAAAAAAAAACAAGCGCGTCCATGCTCACAGGGGTACACACAGGTGATCACACCCACAAACTACACCCTTTTTGGCTCCTACCTCAAAGCACACTGTGTTCTGTTGATCTTATGTGCTGCACAATAATGTTTAATATTTAGTATTTACTGTCATATTCCCACATATCATTGTGATGTTGTTTATTCTATTACTCTTGTTCTCTTCTCTGTTAGACCTTGTCTCAGCTGATCAGAGCGGTGGTAAAGCTGAACTCATTACAGGTTCAGACTGAGCTGAGTACAGTGACCGGTTGTTATACACTCAAAGCCTCATTCACTCAGGCACTTTCTTCTATGTGCAGTCACACACAATCAGCAACTCGGGATTAGTATTTTGCCTGAGGCATGTAGACTGGAGTAGACGGGGAGTGAACCACCGCAGTTCTAATTATCATGCTGAAACAAAAAAGTAATAAAAAAAAGAAATATATCTCAGGGCTCGCAAAATTTCAAATTCCCTGGTAGCCCTTTGGGCAGGGACTCTTCAGTTTTTGGTACCCCAAAATAAATTTAAGTAGCCCGAATAAAAAAGAGCAATTTTTTGATTGATGTTTTGTTTCCTGTTTTGTTTCCTTTACAATATTATACATTAAAGTATAATATTGTATAATTATATAATATTAACTTCTTATCTTGTGCGCGTTTTTTATTTTGACAGCAAATGCGCACCTGCGGACCACTTATGTGCACCCCTGGTTATATACCTCGTCATATTGCAGCCACAGAAATTCTTTTGTCCATGAAACCATAAAGCTGCACTTTCTTTTTGCCTTATAGTCTGATTTGTCATAACTTTTCCATTTTGTGGTAAGCTTTTCTTTGGCTGTCACTTCTTCACCCTGACCTGTCTTATTTGGCTCAGCAGAACTAAAATATATATCCTGCTGCTTTTACACATGCACTCACATAACGCTCAGCGATTCTCTGCGCGATCAACCTCTCACATGTTTAAGCTTGCTGCGGGAGATTTCACTTGTCATGTTTGCATAGTAAGCTAACGATTGATAAGACGATGTCAGAGGAATTGGTGCGCAAATTATCGTCACTCACCAATCAGTGCTGACGCTCTCTATACACAGTTCGTGCGATTGCAAAGTGAAAGCAAAATACAAGCGCAAATTCAAACGCGATTTAAATATGTCACATATTGACAGTGGCTCACCCATGCCAATGACATAATTACCCAGCTACATTTCCGAAAGAATGCAAAAGCATTGACATATATTTTTCCTTCCTACGATAGCCCGACGGGCAGGGCAGAGATGGATTTTGGTAGCCCGACTGGAAAAATCGCTAGCCCCGGGACGTGGGGCTAGCGATTTTGCGAGCCCTGTATCTGATTGAGGAATCACTCATCTTTGGAAAAGGAAGTTTATTATAGAGAAATGGCTCTTTCCAAAATAAAAGCTATACTATACACTTCTTCTGGGCTATATTCTCAGCAGCATATTAAACATATCAGGTCCCCATAAGGAGAATCATGTGCTAACGGCTGTCTAAATAACTCGGGTAAAGTTTGTACCATGCGTGCTTGTTGTTTTTGTCTGCTTCCACTTGTCTTTGCACGAGGATGATGTCGGAGTAAATGTGCAGTCATATTCGTTGTGTTCCCACTAGTGCTGTCAGCGTTAATCTTGTTGAAATGACGTTAATGCCACAACACGGCAAATCTCCGTTAACGAGCTACCGCGGATCGCCCCGTGTGTGGGGCTGGACGGCCAACACGTTAACGAGCTAACTGCGCTAACACACTAGTTCCCACCCATGTAATTGAGCATTGCGTGGCACATCCGACATACTGTTTTACTTTAGTCCATGACGCGCTTACCTTCAGGGTCATACGTCACATGAAAACCAAAATAGTTCCAAATGCCACATCTGAATTAGGGTGGGGGAGGTTCAGTTTGCCATGTTGCAAGGAGAGCTTAACTTCTGTCTCGCTAGCTTGCCCTGCGCGCAGTGAATCTGCATTCGACTACTCCGCCTAGGCTGCACTGTCGAGCGCAGATCCACTGAGCACTCAACACAGACAGCATCGTCAGAAGGAAAGTTGATAAAATAAATGATAAATTTTGTATTGTTCGATACATATGCATACCGAACCGAAAGCACTGTATCGAACGGTTCAATATCGATACGAGTATTGTTGCACCCCTAATGTTTATATATAAATATATGCGGTGGCCCCTAGACACAAAGCACGTACAAATTCCAAAACACATTTCTAGCTTTAACGGAATTTCCAAAACAGCTACCTAGATCACTTAAATTACACAATTGAAAGCATGAAAGCATATGTGTATTGTTTGTATATTTATACACAAGCACTCATATATGCAGCGTGTTGTGCGCTCTGCTGAGAAGGTGATTGGCTGCAGACTCCCATCTTTGCAGGACCTGTACACCTCCAGGACATTGCGGCGTGCAGCTCGGATCTCAGCTGACCCTTCTCACCCTGGTCACATTCTGTTTGACCTGCTCCCCTCAGGCAGGAGGCTCCGGTCCATTCGCACCAGAACCTCTCGCCATAAGAACAGTTTCTTCCCCTCTGCTGTTGGACACATGAACAATAACCATATGACTATCCCCGCCACTAACACATGACCCTACGCTGTGTTCACTGTATCATTCCATGTTTGGCACTGATCACCACCTGCACTCATGTATATATCTTTCAACGTAGCACTCTTAATTCTTACTCTCATGTATATATCTCATGTATATCTCATGCACATATCTTTCCACGTAGCACTTTTAATTCTTATCCCTACTTTTTTTCCATGTCTATTTAAGTGTTATTTATGACACCATGTTCGCACTGAAGCACCGCAGCAATTTCCTAATGTTGTAAACCTGCTCAACATTTGGCAATAAACCCCATTCTGATTCTGATTCTGATATATATTCAAATAATAATTAAAAAAAAGTTCATTTACCTGTTACTACCACACACCAAATCCGGTCGTTGGTACTGGCTTGTGTAGCCACTAGGTAACAAAAGCTCAACACTGCGCCCAGCATCCTGGAGCACTTCTGTTGTGTTTTGTACGTGTTTTGAGTTTTTATGTGCTTTTGAGTTTTTACATGCTTTGGAGTTTGTACGTGCTTTGGAGTTTGTACGTGTTTTGGAGTTTGTATGTGTTTGTACGTACTTTGTCTCCAGGGGCCACCGTAAATATACTTTTATTTATTCACTCCACATAAAATGTAATAAATAAATCATATAATACAAAAACCAACTATTCACACTTCAACTTTTAACTGTTTAAATTTTCAGCTTTTTCCTTTTAAACTAATTTAAAATGAAACAACACAAAACACTGCAAACCACAACACAATTAAATATAAATTAAAATATGAAAACAAAAAGAACATGCATATTCTCTGTCATATGGGCCTGCATGAATAAACTTTCTGAATCCTTTATCATCTGCAACTGAAAATAGATGTGGATGATTACTATACCTTTCTAATGTGACGTTGTTGTCCCTGGCTCTCTTTCTCTGTCTCTCTGTGATGGATGCATGCAACCACACAACTGAGATACTTAGTTACCTGACCTCCGCTCCAGTCCTTCCTGGTTTGGCTGAAAGAGGAGGCTGAGGGTAGAGCTGGTTTAAATGCAGAAGCCAATAAAGTGGACTGGACCATCTATTATGATCATGCAGGGGGAATGGGGTTCTTCTTGAATGATGGTTAGCTGTTATCTCTTTAGTTTTCACCTTTGGTGTATATAATGGTTTATTCATTTGCTGTATAACTGGAGCTGTTTCTCATTTGGGCAGGTCAGTTTGTTGAGTTATGTTTTTGTTAAGTGACTTTGGAGTAGCGTTCTGTTAAGTTAACCTCTTTTATGGGCCCACTTGGTTCTTAAAAACTTTATTTTTTGTTATTTTGAATTTTTGTAATCATCTTGTCCTTTTTGGGGGTATAATAAAACCCATTTTTTTGAAGATTACATTTGTGCCTGTGTGTTCCTGGCTGCTTGGATCATGACACTCTCCCTCCTGCTCTGTTCCTGTGCTACTGAGTGTAACTACCGCCCCTCCCCCCTCTTCCCAGCGCAAAGCACAAGGCTCGCATGCGGAGTGAAGTGGAAAAAAAGTGCGAGAGAGAGGGTGAGAGAAAGAAAGAAAAAAAAAACCCCACAGCTCACGATAAGGAGCCGGCTCGCGTCGTTCACGTCAAAGATCCGGCTCTAAGAGCCATTTCGTTCGCGACCGACACATCACTAATAAGAAGATCATTTGTAACCTTCACTAAAGCTGTTTACTGTAAATGTCGATCCACCGACGCACTGACTGATAGTGTTAAAAACTCCCAATCCTTTTAATCTTTGGGCTGAAGGAAGGACACTACTCGGTGTATAAATGCTCAATCAACAATTCTTTATTCCCATACAATTCAACACTTATGAGCACAAGCCATCATGATGGGGAGAGATGCATGAAGAGGGTCACAGCAAATCTCAAAATGGTGACGGGTTACTCAGCTCCTTATAGCCTCTAGTGGCCCCCACCTAGTCGTAAAAGCCTAAACATTCACATTCTTTCTCTCACACGGCGCCTAAGTTATGACCTCGGCTCCTGATTTTTCTGCTCTCTGTAAAGGTGGGGGTATGGAATGTGGTCTGTCTCTTCTATTATCGGTACAAGGTCCTCTGCACACAAAATTCTCTTCATGATTCAGCAGTATGAAATGTCAAGAAAACAGTGTAACACATTCAACAGTGTCGAATAATACAGGTCAATCCAATAGATCTAATGATTTTTCACACTCTTTTAAGTCAGAAGTATAATGCAAACTAAAACTACATACTGATCACACACTCTATACTAAGAAGTATAATATGACCTACAGCAGTATCCTAATTCAACTACTTCAATTACAGATATAAGATAACATATAATAACAGAATAATCTCACAATAGACAGCCTGCTCTTCCTCCTGAGCAACAGCTCATGTGTTTGTGAGGTTGTCTTTAAAGTATCGGCCTGTAACATCCTGTATTGTGCTGCACAGATATGAAGAAACAACACAAAAACTGCTGACTCCTCAAACATTTCAGGAAAGTAGTCCAACATTTAGAAATCACAAAAACAGGAAGTCTCACCCTTCTGCTTTCTCCAGAAAAAGTGAAAAAGTTGCTGAGTATGGGAGACTTGTATGGTTGGCTGTGATTGGAAGATGAAACAAGGTTAGTTGGTTGGAAACAAAACAACCACACAGGAATAAGAATGAGAATCATCATTTCTCCTGTCAGACTGTTTTTGTTCAAAGGAGACAAGGACAAAGAGAAACACCATTGCTGCAGTATTCAGTGTGTTATTGTTAATTACGCCTTGTTATTGGATAAAGCACCGACTCTTCAGCTGTCAGAGAAGCAGTGATATCTCTGTAAAAACAGTAACTGCATCATTTAAACGAGCCTTTTATTTTCTAAGCAGGTGTAAAAGACACTGAGACACCTCTTGTTTCTCATCATCATCATCATGGAGTCATCATCGATGCTGCTCTTCATCCTTCTCTGGACTGTCGGAAGGAGTGAGGTTCAAGGTAAGAAACGGCCAAATGACCGTGAGTGACATCATTAAATCATGCTCCTCGATCGTGATCTTTAAAACATGTCTCAGTTTCACTGATCTGAGTTCAGACTGATTTCAGCTCTAAGAGACATCTGATTAGTTCACAGCTTCTGCTTGTTGAGTTTATTCCACTCTCTCGTTTCTTTTGAATTCTTTTGTTTGTGTCAGCTTGTGGAGCTGTTTTTTTTCCCCACTGAACTGTTTTCATGTATTTATGCTGTTGTTGTTGCTGCTGTTTTACGTTTATTTTAGTGGTAAGGCTCACAAGTTTTTTCATCACAGAGCTGCTCTAGATAACCAGGAGCTCTGTGAGGTCATCCTGTCTCCTTGTCTTTTTTCCTGCAGATCTGTCGGGGAAACAGTTCACATTTCCCAGCGACCCCAAAGGCATAAACCAGCCCCGCGTTGCTCTTCGTGCTAACACCCGCTTGATCACTGTCATGACTGTATGCCTTCGCTTCTTCTCCCAGCTGAACCGGATGCAGGGACTCTTCTCTTTGGCCACCCGAGACCACTCAAATGCTCTGATGCTAAATAAAGACGCTGAGGGGTCCTACAAGGTCCACGCGGGCGACGACACCTACATCTTCACAAAGCTACCCACCAACAGGATGGACTGGAACTCGGTCTGTTGGACCTGGGACTCTCGGACCGGGCTGACCCAGCTGTGGCTGAACGGACTTCGAACCTCACAGAAGTTGGTGGGACAGAACTATCTGGTCAATGGTGATCTGAGCATCATTGTCGGTCAGGAGCAGGATGCGTACGGAGGTGGGTTCGACAGGAATGACTCGTTTGAAGGTGACATTACCGACCTGCACATGTGGGACCGGGTGGTGTCTGCGTGCGACCTCAGGTCCTACATGAATCAGGGCTCCTTCTCTCCGGGAAACCTCCTCAACTGGAACAACCTGAACTTTGATGTGTCAGGGAACGTCTCCATCCAGGATGCAGATTTTGAGGAACCAGTCTGTCAGTAAAGTGTTCTTACTGTGAGCGTAGGGCTTCAAGTTCCAGCTTCAAGCACTTTTTATGAAACAGCAGCCATTCGGTGGATGCTTCATGCTGGCTGATGCTGTGTCATCGTTTCCAGATCAATTAAAGTTCCGATGTCTCATTCTGCTCGGCTTAATTTATTTATTCACAAGATTTACACCAACATAATCCAGTCAGCACGTCACAGGTAGTGGAGGTAAACGAAGTCACTGCTATATGGTCACACCTGCACACTGAAGCCAGCACGCAGGTGTAGATTATGCATTTAAAAGCCTCAGGGTTAGCATTTGGCTGCTGCCATTTTAGTGAGAACTAAGCTATGAGCTAATGCCAGCTAGCTTATGATGACGATGAAGCTTTATTTGTCACTTGCAGTTGCCTGCAGCGAAACTGGACCTCTTCTGACCATACATATGTTACACAAACATCACATCAGGGAGACAGGTCAGAACAGGTACCGTAAAGAAAAACAATGTACAGCACAGTAGGTGGTGGAGGAGAAGACAACTCTACTCGGACTGAGCTCCTGGTAGGAGTTTGAGGGGAATGTATGTCAGTGTCTGTATATGTGTGTGTGTGTGTGTGTGCATGTGCATATGTTTCCTGTGTTCAACTGAGAGAGTTTTCATTCACCCGGTTTAGCAAAATTAAACAGTCCTGTAGGAAGTAGCGGTTTTTGATATGGGCGACACGGGCGGTTGCCCGGGGCGGCAAACACACTGACCTACACCACCAAACCATCGCACACACCAACCTGTAAATGCTCTTTTGCACAATATTATTACTAGATATATTATATATTATTATTTTTTTTGCACTAACTTGTCTTGTAGCACCTTGGTTCCTGGAGGAACGTTGTTTCGCCTCACTGTGTATTTTTGAACTGTATATGGTTGAAGTGACAATAAAGTTGAACTTGGACTTGGACTTGGACTGGTGGGGGGCGGCATCACGGGCATTGGCAAAAAATAATAATAATTTGCTCGTACTCAACCTGCCCCGACGTCAGCCAGCACATTTTGGGAATGTCTATCGCGCATTTGCAGGGAGTAAGGGCGCCCTCGTTTGCGAGGTGTGCCTGCTGCTTGCGGCACAGGGAGGAGAGGGCGGGGTTGCGGGTGATTTTCTGGCTGGCTGGAGCAGCATTTAATAACCAACTCACAAAATAAAAGAAAATAAAAACAAGCCAACAAACACGAAAACACCAGACATAATGATACAGACTTAAAATTTGCACTGATGTTTTTTCTAAATTCTGTATGCGAAAAGTGAGCGCGAGAGCCCTTGGTGCACCTGCACTTTATTGTCATCTCCGCTACATACAGTACAGTATATAGAGAGACAAGACGACAGGGCTCCAGTTACAGCAATGCAAGTAAACAAACAATAAATATAAGAAGAGTAAGAAAAAAATATACACAAGGGATCAATAACAATTTAAAATTTAGATTTTACAGTTTGATGATTTAAAGTCTCACACACAACCTGTTGAAAGACGAGGGGGGCGGGGGGGGGGGGGGGGGGTGGCTGCTTCCAAATAGAGCACATTTCATTCCACTGCAGGGCAACCTGCCACTGCATGTGGCGAATAAAATTTGAACTTGAACTTGAACATTTCATTCATAATGTTGTAAATCCAAATCCATTATGTAGTCATGATTTGAATCCTGGGTTGTGCGAAATCCCAGAAATAAACCCTAGACAATGCATATCTGTGAACTAAGGTGTAGGCTTATTAGGTTATGTTGTGGTCAACCTCGCGTTAGGGGATGGGTGTTCATACTGGAGTGCAAAATGAAAACCAATGGAAGATGGACAAGAAAAGTTCAAAGCCATCAGGAGCTCCACAGGGAGTGTTCACCCAGGGCGCCAAACAGGCTAGGACCGCCACTGCCTGTAGGTATAAATCTTATATGTCCTCAATTGACAGTCCTGCCTGGCACACAAATTGTCACTTCTGCCACTCTTCCATTGTGTATCCGGCAGGAAACGTCCCTCCCAATGATGGGAGTAATGGCGTTATAAGTAATGGCGTTACTAATGGTGTTACTTTTTTCAGTAACCTAACTAATTACTATTTCTATCGCTACAACGCCGTTACCGCCACTAACAAAAAAATGTGGTGCCGTTGCGTTACTATTTTTCAACAAACAGACGGTTGAAGCTGTGTTCAGCTTACCGCACGTTATATCAGTTGTACGGAATTAGCTGTCTACGTAAGTAATCTGAGCGCTACAGCTTTAAGTAGCTGCGCGCACAACACCTGGAGCTAGGGGGCAAAACAATCACATGAGTGCTGCTGTTTGGCTGAGGAAGAATAAAGTAGTCGTGGTAAACCAATCACATGGTAAATGGCCTGTATTTATATAGTGCTTTATTAGTCCCTAAGGTCCCCAAAGCGCTTTACACATCCGGTCATCCACCCATTCACGCACACATTCACACACTGGTGATGGCAAGCTGCATTGTAGCCACAGCCACCCTGGGGAGCACTGACAGAGGCGAGGCTGCCGGACACTGGCGCCACCGGGCCCTCTGACCACCACCAGTAGGCAACGAGGGAAGTGTCTCGCCCAAGGACACAACGACCGAGACTGTCCAAGCCGGGGCTTGAACCAGCAACCTTCCGATTACAAGGCCAACTCTTGAGCCACGATTGCCACTTCAAGATGACAAAGCAACAAGGTGCTATATACCAGCTTTTAAATTGTGTTGATAGGCCACGTAAAACCAGATAAACAATGATAAACAATATATACGTGTGTTTTTTCCTGAATACTTTCGTCACGTTTACTGTCTAAGGACAGAGCAAGCAAGCACTCTCTGCTCATGACCAAAAAATTAAAAAAAACAAAACAAAAAATACCCCTTTTGTGTTGGTGGAAATATGTACCACGTCGACCAATCAAAAAATGATATGGCAACATGACATTTGGTTGTTTAGGAAGAGGGGGAAGTTTTAGGAGTGTGTGAGAGAGAAAGAAAGAGAGAAAGAAAGAGAGCAGAAAAAAGAGAGAGAGCGAGTTCTGAGATGTGAGAGATTTGTGACATTTAGCGTGTTTGGAGTGTGTAGTTTGTGATTGTTACAGTAAAAAATATAACTTTTTTCTGCTATGACTGTCTTGGACAGTCTGTCACAGGGCGAGGTTCACACTTTAGAGGCCCTCATCATGTTAGTCATACAGGGAGACAGAGAGACCTCTAGTGGTGAGTTAGTCCATGACATCTTTCAACTTCATGTCTAAAATGTATTTAATCCAGTCTAGATGCTCACTGGAGCATACACTGGAGAAAGTAAAGAAGAGGAAATGTTGACTGTGGTCCTCACCCTCTCTGACTACCTGTCACTTTACTCTGATGCTGACTGGCTATTTCCGCAGAATATTTCTACTTGTGAATCCAAACTGCTGCTGCTCCATCAAAACTCATCAGATCATCAGTTAGCTCCATCTGCTGGAGAGACCACTGACTTACATCATCTGATGTGTGTGCTCTCTGACACTGACCGGGTCTTTCCTCACAGGTTAGACTGGTTTTGACATCTGATGTCTCTCTGAGGTTATGAGCATGTGACACTGTGTTAAGATCAAACACTCACAGACTCCAGGACTGACGAGGAGAACAAGCAGCTGCTTCTCCCCTGATGTTTTGTCCACACAGGAAGCTGTGAAGTGCCTGGAAGCTGACCTGAGGTGAGTTCAGCAGGTGAGAATCCTTCCAGAGAAATGTGAACACGTCTGTGGATCACTCTCACTGTACGGCACGAGTGCTTCCTAATGCTGACTGGCTGTGTGGGCTCGTCAGTATTAATCCAGTGAAGAATCTGAATCTGAGAACACTGATTTCAGAATCAGGGGTGTGTATTTTGGTGGTGGTTGTTGTGGACTGTAGTCTGAGTTTGAGTCAGTGGTGAAAAATGCCGGGAATGTCTGAACTGGTTTGACACTTTAGAGCAGCTTAAACTTATTTTCTAAGAATAAATTCTCAGAGTTGAGTTGTCTTATAACAGACTTGGATGCACTGAAGGCCTTTTTGTTCCACATGTCCTGGAAACGACCTGGAAAATAATAATATAAAATATAAAATTTTATTTATATAGCACCTTTCTAGACAGAGTCACAAAGTGCTCCACATAAGATAAAAAGTCATAAAAAAGTAAAACAGACAATATAAAACAGGCAAAAATTAACCAAAAGCTTTTTTAAAAGGTGAGTTTTGAGTTGTTTTTTAAAAACAGCTACTGAGTCCAGAGTTCTTAAGGTTTGGGGGAGAGAGTTCCACAGTCTAGGGGCCACAGTGGCAAAAGCTTCTCCAGGTCACAACTCAGTACTCACATCACTGCTCCATCATTATCCGGACTCAAAGCTGTGTGTGTGTGTGTGTGTGTGTGTGTGTGTGTGTGTGTGTGTGTGTTTGTGTGTGTGTGTGTGTGTGTGCGTGCGCGCGCACATGCGTGTGTGTGTGTGTATTAAAGTACACAGCAACAGAACAGATCTAAATATCCTGAACCAGAAACAGAAACAGAAGCTGGACCTGAACCTGGACCAGAAACAAAACCTGGACCTGGACCCAGGGGTGTGTCCCTCATGAGTGGACACTCTTTGCCTTGGTCTGAAACAGAGTAAGTTTGTCAGTGACCCAAAGATCGTACTCAGACCACAGATAAGAGTTTATTCTGACAAAGCATTAGCTCATTGACAATAATTAATCATTAGCTATTATTAATCTCTGGCTCTCTTCCACAGCATGTCTTTGTCCTGCCTTTGTCCTTTGAGGTAGGTGTTGTTGTGATTTGGCGCTGTGTAAATATATTTCAATTGAACCCTAACCCTGTAGAACCAGGGTCTTTTCCATTAGGCAAACTCAGGAGGAAAGAATCAGATTATTAGGACTGTCCAGCTGATTATGATGATTTGTGAAGGCAGACAGTTAAAGCTCTCTGAGGCCTTACTTGCTAGAGTGGATGATGATCATGTTGGAGGAGCTGAAGGTGGGCAGCCAGGTCTTTGTTTCCACAGTGTTGAGCTGATTGCAGAGGAGGCACAGGTAATTGACCAATTTTGAACTGAACTGGGTAACTGGGAAGCAAGTGAGAAGAGAGGATTACATACTGGAAAGACTAAAGTCTGACAGCCGGGGCGCTCCGTCATCTCAGCGTAGAGACGACAAGTCAGGGTTTCATACAGCTCATAAAATCAAAGTGTATGCCGATCTAACAGTGTATGTTGACTGGACAGAACAGGTCCTTCAGTACACAGGCTGAATGACAGGCTACACTGCAGCTGCACGGCTGCAAATCCGGGTCCTCCCTTTAGATGAGCTTACACAAAATACTGAACTAATAACTACCAACTGTCTGAATTAACCTAGATTTACAAGTATCTTTTAAACCTAAGTACCTACTCTTCAAGTTTCTACTTGATGTAATGATTTATTTTGAAATGTCAGTTGTCATCTCTGGCTGTGTGCCAGGTAGACCCACACACAGCCAGAGATTGAAGAGTTGAGAGTTGTACTGAAAAGACACAGCTTTTTTTTTGCTGGAACAAAAATACTCAACAACTAAAACATACAAAATGCCACAAAACTCAGGATGTGTGACAAATATCTACAGTCTGATTCTGGTTTTGTTTCTGTCAGGCTCCAGCAGCAAACAGCAGTCTCTCCTGTAACCAGCTCAATGTCTGTGCACTCAGCTTTGGCTTTTAATGGCCAAGCATCATCTGGAGAAATGTGAGTTACCTTGTGAGTGTGTAATACACTATGTCCTCTTTATGCTGTATAACTAGAACAATTAAAGTTCAAGTTAAAAAAAAATTACAACAATGTATATAGCTACCTCACCTCCACAGAAATGACATAAGCTACTCAGTTTACCAAACAACATGTCACAGACAGCCTGTTAGAGAGTTATCTCTGAGATGCTGATGTGATAGCTCCCTCAGGACAAAGACTGAGGGACCAGTCAGAGAGTGGGCTCAGGGAGTGCTTTCCAGATACTTTAATGAACATTAACAGCAGGCCAGTAGTACACCAATTGGTATACTCAATGAGAGTATGGGAGTGCGTATGTGTGTGGTTTTAAATAACAAGAAAACAGGGAGAATAACAATCATTGCTTTTCAACATCACACACCAATAATGAATTACAACATAAATGATTAAATAAATGCTCTGGCTTAGGAAAATCTCACAGTGCCATTTTAAACAGGTAGAAAGCAGGAATATCTGCATATCCAAAACAACAGAAAAGGCCTAATATCTCAAAATTAGTAAAGATCAGCAATTAGGTGTTCAACAGAGCCCTCTAGTGGCCAAATAATCTAACTGCTATACACAAATCCGACCAGTATCAAAGGCTACGGTGGTAAGTTACATGCGTCTACCAATATCAATCAAATCTCCAAACACACTCCATATCATGTACCTGCCTCTGTATTTTTGTTGTTCTGTTGTCTTGTTTTTGTTCTGTTGTCCTAACCTATAATGTGCTACTCCTAATGTAAAACCCTCCCTTGTGTCATCATTTAAAAAACTTACACTGGTCACCCAAGGGACCCAAAATGGTCCTGCCCCAAAAAGTGCGATAAAAATGTTATATATTAATATTTTTTTCCACTTTAAATGAGTCAGTCTTTTAAAACTACTTCTGCCTAAAATATTCATATCAAGTTTTAATTATATTTCGGGGGTTTTAACCCTTTAAATCCCAGTTTCTTTACATGAGCGCACCATTTTTTTAGCCGAAAAAAACAAAAGACTTAAGTAATATTTGATTGTTATTATAATTAGGCCTTTAGATGGTCCAAAGATTGGCACCAACATTCATTTTGATTGATCGTTATTTTTTTTGCAGGGGCAAATTTAAAAAAAAAAAAAAACTTACACTGGTCAACCTAGGGACCCAAAACGGTCTGACTCACGTTTGCACAGGAAAGCTCACTGCTGGAAAACGCTACTCCCAGGCACTTATGGAAAAATGCCCTTAGGAAAATTTATTGATGTATTAATTACCACTACTGTTATAACAATGCAGCTGAAATATAAGGAGACTTTCTGACACAGCCTGTTCACATCCAGCTCCATGGATGTATCACTGCTCTCAGCGTCTGTGATCAGAGTTTGGATCAGAAGTAGGTGAAAACAAGGGCAGTTGGTCACCTGCCCACAGTGATGCCACCTGGAGGAGCAAACAGCATGCAAACGTTGTTCTTCAGCATAATCACATACAGCCATGATATTCACTGTTGGGTCTGTCTAGCACAGACCTACTGCTGGAACGAGACAATTCTACTACAACAGCAAAAGCAAGACGCAACTCACCAAAGTTCTTTGTCTTACTCATGCACGAGGGAGAGAACTGTGACGAGCGTCGTTCCTTCGCTTGACCCAGTTGCTCTCGTCTGCCCCCTCGTAACACTGCTCTTTATTACAGTTACATGACTATGCATAAGTTCATTAACATATGAAGTTTTACACAGGCATACATGTGAACAACGAGTACCATGTCTGTGTGTATGTATAGGCATGCGCGTGTGTGTGTGAGGGGGGGTCAAGTATGGGCTCAAATTGTGGTCATAAATATTTTGTACTTGTAAGTCAGGATTTGTATGTGTAAAAAGAATTTGTATGTATGTAAAAAAGATTTGTGTGTGGACTTCGCCAAAAAATACGTGTGAAACTCTGCACTCAAGTTTCAAGTTACAAGTATGAATTTTGACCCTATTTTTCTTCCTTTCAGCTGATTGGCCAATGTCATGTCAATCACAAATTTAACTATCCAATCAGAGAACAGATGGGTTTGGCTATTGGAGGGGTGCTTTATGGAGCTTCAGGTCCTTGAAGGAAATAAATGCCCTTTTACATGCCAGCCCAGCGTTTTCCTTCATCATCAGGAAGGGAAACAGTCTGTGGTGGTCCGAGTTTTGTGATTTTTGTGTCACAGATTTATGTGCTTAATACAGGGACCTCCAGAGACTTTTCAACAGTGCTGTGGACCTCGGGGGGCAGTGTTGTGGAAATGACACAGTCTCCACTAGTGGGGATAGTTACAAAGCTTTCTTCGTTATGAATGAGCATACATGTTTTTATTGAACATTTGAAGAACCAGCAAAAAAAACAGAAACGCTTGTAGAGGACATAAAGTCAAAGATAGAAACGACAAGGAGCAGGTGCATCTAGTACAGATGCCGCAAAAACCCACAGAGCTCAGCAGCCAGCACAACAAATTCTGGATCCTTGGCTTTTAGTTAGCAGTTAGCATTAGCAGCACATGCTGCGTCCAATGTGAAAGGAGCTTTATGCTGCGCACTGTGACTCACAGCAATGCTCCCGGGTCAGCCCTGACTTTGTGTTAAACTAATCCTAAAGTAATAATGGTATTTCTAACCACTGATATACCACAAATTTATCCTTTCAACAGCTACTGAAAGTTAGGGGACCTAGCTTCTATCGGATATTTATATAGAGATCCTCCAGCTTCAAACTGTATTACCCTTCAAGGACCTGTGGTTCAAAAAAGCTCCCCTCCGACAGCCAAACCCATCTATTCTCTGATTGGATAGTTAAGTTTGTGATTAACATGACATTGGCCAATCAGCTGAAAGGAAGAAAAATGGGGTCAGAATTTATACTTGTAACTTGAAACTTGAGTGCAGAGTTTCACACGTATTTTTTGGCGAAGTCCACACACAAATCTTTTTTACATACACACAAGTTCATTTTACACATACAAATCTTTTTTACACACACAAATTCTTTTTACACATACAAATTTTTTTTACACACACATAAATTCTTTTTACACATACAAATCCTGATTTACAAGTACAAAACTGATTTACAAGTACAAAATATTTATGGCCACAATTTGAGCCCATAGTCAAGATGTGACCCTGTGAACGACTCCCCAAAGCTGGTGCTAGGAGCGCAGTGGTCCACCTAAACAAAGGGCTCTTATACTTAAGCAGATACAGAGTAGGTGTCCTCATATAGTATAAATCAGAAAGAGAAGCTATGACCTCTCTCATGACCTTAGGGTGTGTGTGTGCATGCCAGAACACTCTGGAAGGCACACAGAGTCTTTACAGACTGCTAAGGATCAAACCTCTATCAATCTACAAACATTTATATACTTCTAAGCATAAATGATTATAAATTTCTATGCACAAATGACAATAATAAAACATAAACCCAACATTCACATTAAATACAGAGTGCACCTTTACTGTACACTTCCTAAAACTGAATGTTCTCACAGGGTTACCCAGCAGAGCTCAGAGGTTCCCAGTGGTCAGTCTGTCGTTCAGCATCAAACAGACCTGGATGCCATATTCATGGTGAGACCAATTAATGCTGTATCAATGACATGGAAGGATGCATTTCGTGTGCTAATTGGACACTAAACAGTTTTAGCAATCAGCTTATAGGTTCTTATTATTTCCTTTTTCAGTTACTGGAGATAAAAATGGTCAATTTTGTAAAGACCGAGCTGAGGAAGATCCAGAAAGTTTTGAGTGCAGATTACCCAAAATGCTTAGAGAGTCTGAGGGAGAATGATGAGATGTTGGAGAATGAGGACGAAGAGCAAAGGAAGAGTAGCAGAGTAGCATTTCTGAAGATCACACTCCAATTCCTGAGGAGAATGAAGCAGAGGAAGCTGGCTGACCATCTTCAGAGCAGTAAGAATCTTTTATTAGCTTTGACATGATGTGGAAGTTCTGGAAGTTTGTATTTCAAACCTCAGCTCATCTTTAATATGATGCAAAACATCTGCACCATTTAACTCCTCCTGAGAGGCTGTTTTATTGCTTTATTTTTCATTTATCTGATCGCATTAACTTATTGTAAAAATAACATGATTTTGTGATCCTTCAGGGACCTGTGCTCCAGGGTGCCAACATGAACTCAAGTCTAACCTGAAAAAGAAGTTCCAGTGTGTGTTAGAGGAGATTGCTAAAACAGGAAACCCAACCCTTCTGAATCAGATCTACACAGAGCTCTTCATCACAGATGGAGGGACTGCAGGTGTCAGTGATGAATATGAGGTCAGACAAATTGAAACAGCATCCAGGAAACCAGACAGACCAGAAACTACAATCAGACAAGAAGACATCTTTAAAGCCTCATCTGTTAAAGATAAACCAATCAGAACAGTGCTGACAAAGGGAGTGGCTGGCATTGGGAAAACAGTCTTAACACAGAAGTTCACTCTGGACTGGGCTGAAGACAAAGCCAACCAGGACATTCAGTTCATGTTTCCATTCACTTTCAGAGAGCTGAATGTGCTGAAAGAGAAAAAGTTCAGCTTGGTGGAACTTGTTCATCACTTCTTTACTGAAACCAAAGAAGCAGGAATCTGCAGCTTTGAAGACTTCCAGGTTGTGTTCATCTTTGATGGTCTGGATGAGTGTCAACTTCCTCTGGACTTCCACAAAACTACAATTCTGACTGATGTTACAGAGCACACCTCAGTAGATGTGCTGCTGATAAACCTCATCAGGGGGAAACTCCTTCCATCTGCCCACATCTGGATAACCACACGACCTGCAGCAGTCAATCAGATCCCTCCTGAGTATGTTGGCATGGTGACAGAGCTCAATGGATTCACTGACCCACAGAAGGAGGACTACTTCAGGAAGAGATTCAAAGATAAGAAGCAGGCCAACAAGATCATCTCCCACATCAAGATATCTCGAAGCCTCCACATCATGTGCCACATTCCAGTCTTCTGCTGGATCACCGCTATAGTTCTGGAGGATGTGCTGAAAACCAGAGAGGGAGGACCGCTGCCCAAGACCCTGACTGAGATGTACATCTACTTTCTGTTGGTCCAGGCCAAAGTGAAGAAGATCAAATATAATGGAGGCACTGAGACAGATCCATACTGGAGTCCAGAGAGCAAGAAGATGATCAAGTCTCTGGGAAAACTGGCTTTTGATCAGCTGCAGAAAGGAAATCTGATCTTCTATGAATCAGACCTGACAGAGTGTGGCATCAATATCAGAGGAAACTCAGTGTACTCAGGAGTGTTCACACAGATCTTTAAAGAGGAGAGAGGACTGTATCAGGAGAATGTGTTCTGCTTCATCCATCTGAGTGTTCAGGAGTTTTTGGCTGCTCTTCATGTCCATCTGACCTTCATCAACTCTGGAGTAAATCTACTGGAGAAACAGCAAACAATATCTAAGATGTCCAAAGTATTTAAAGACAAACCTAAACTGAAAGATCTCCACCAGAGTGCTGTGGATAAGGCCTTACAGAGTCCAAATGGTCACCTGGACTTGTTCCTCCGCTTCCTCCTGGGTCTTTCACTGCAGACCAATCAGACCACTCTACGAGTCCTTCTGACACAGACAGGAAGTAGTTCACAGTCTAATCATGAAACAGTCCACTACATCAAGAAGAAGCTCAGAAAGAATCTGTCTGCAGAAAAAATGATCAATCTGTTCCACTGTCTGAATGAACTGAATGATCGTTCTCTAGTGCAGGAGATCCAACTGCTCCTCAGTTCAGGAAGTCTCTCCACAGATAAACTGTTTCCTACTCAGTGGTCAGCTCTGGTATTTGTCTTGCTTTGTTCAGAAGAAGATCTGGATGTGTTTGACCTGAAGAAATACTCTGCATCAGAGGAGGCTCTTCTGGGGCTGCTGCCTGTGGTCAAAGTCGCCAAGAAAGCCCTGTAAGTGGATTTATGAATAAAACAACAACTTTTTATAGAACAAAGCGGCTCATTTTTAGTTGTTTTTCAGGTTGAGTTGTTGTAACCTGTCAGAGAGAACCTGCAAAGCTCTGTCCTCGGTTCTAAGCTCAGAAACATGTATTCTGGAAGAACTAGACCTGAGTAACAACAACCTGCAAGATTCAGGAGTTAAACTTCTTTCTGCTGGTCTGATGAGTCCAAATTGTAAACTGGAAACTCTGAGGTCAGGATGGCAGTCATTCAACAGTTACAGACAGTTCTGAGTTCTGTTTGATTCTTCTATTCTCTAATTGTATGATTGTCCTTTAACGTCTTGAATTTTGTGGCATTTTGTGGCATTTTTCTTCTTCCAGCCTGTCAGGCTGCCTAATCACAGAGGAAGGTTGTACTTTCCTGACGTCAGCTCTGAGCTCAAATCATTCCCACTTGAAAGTGCTTGACCTTCGCTACAATCATCCAGGAAAATTGAAAGTGAGGCAGGGACTCAAGGATCCACACTGGAAACTCAGGTATGGACAGGGCATGGCTACTCATTTAGTACTATTTTGGCTAATTGTTTGCTGATTTAATGTGTTTTTGCTCAGAGCATCATCATAAAGAAGAGCTCATTTTGGGTATTTCTGAATTTTAGCTAGAACAAACCCAAATTTTAATTTCCAGTGACAATATTTCACATATTGGAGGGTTTAACTGGTTTGCACACATTCCAGTCTGGGCGGACTTGGATTCTTTTAGCAGCATCCCAGTTTTAGCAGCATTATTGGTGGATAGCTGCTGTCCATATTAAAAAAAACCATTTTGTGCTCCAGTAGTACAGGCATTACTGAACACTGTCAGTAGTCTTGGCTTACACTGATAATTTTCTTAGATGATTTAGAACAACAATGTACTTACAAATATTAGATATAAGGAACAAATAAAAGATAACTACCTAATGTAACTGGGTCAAACTTGGAAGAACAGGGAAAACTCTGGTGCTTCATGTGCAACAGTTAGATCTCATGTTGAATAGAAAATCATTGTTACTGTGTTTCTTTCTCCAGGCTCGACCATGGTGGACAGCAGTGGTTAAAACCTGGTTTGAGGAAGTGTAAGTTTGACAAATGATGACAAATCAGCAAAATCCAAATTTTATCGCTGTGCTATAAGTTGATGTGTGCTCATCCGATCGTTCAGTCTGACGTCACTAGCCGTGTCTGGGCCTACACTCTGCTGCAGGTCCATATATCAAATGATCACTGTGGCATTACTGAGAGTTGAAAAACTGTCTAAAGTCTTTCATCTTTAATGAAATGATCAGCGTTCTGCTCTACCAGGTGTAACAACTGAGTTTAACATCCAGGCATCCATGAAAACGGAATTTATGACATTTAACGGAGTTAGAAGTCAGCAGGAAGTTAGCTCGCTAGCTTCCATCTAAATACAATATAGCATGTCCTGACTGTGGCGGTTTGGAAACAAATTAAAATGTACAGCTCTGTTATCACTTCCAACATAAATGAAGACAGAAAACTAAACAGCAGTGACGTTTGTAGGGTTACTGAAGTTTGGCTAGCTGGTGTATAATGATGTGCTACGTGACCGCTAGCGACACAGCTATGTTAGCAAAATATAAACAAGCTAACTTTTTTTCCACTCGATAAAAGTTAACTTGAGTGTTCTCAGTGGTCAGGAACAAATGTAATCGCATGGCAGGATGCTGTAAAAGGACCAAACTTCAGCCAGGAGAACAACTGAGATAATCCATCCACAATACGAGGTTAGTCATTCATATACATGCATGGGCTGTGCTGTAGTTACATCGTAAGGTTTTAAAAACTGAGCTTAAATAAATGATTAGCGGTAATAAAAGCCGAGGGAGGTCAACGGTGATCACTGACTTTTTTTTTAGGAGCTTTTTGAGATTAAATAGAAGAAAATACAAAGCATTAAACATGTTAACAACACAAAAGCCATATTAAATGCAGACTACTTTAGGCCCGGAAGTAGGATTCATCACTTAATAATCGGATTAATCCAGGTAAGGAAATCCCAGAAAGCGGATGCTCGTCACATTACCTGTTAATAGTATAAACCTATGAGCTACAATACCATACCCCAACACAAACCCCTATCCTGATGAGAGCACACAAGCTTTCTTTTAATATTTATGTATGAACACAAAGTAGTCACACACGCTGAGCCTACTGATAGAATACTAGAAAACATAAACACGTAGAATGGAGGCTGCTACCTGTTGAAGTTCAGGCTCTAGTCGCTGAGCTGGTGAGGTGTATGTCTCCTGAATCCAAACTGGAAGCTGGTTCCACAGAAGAGGGGCCTGAAAACTGAAGGCCCTCCCTCCCATCCTACTTTTAAATACTCTAGGAACAACAAGTGAATCTGCAGTGTGAGAGCGAAGTACTCTAATAGGGTGATATGGTACTATAACCGACCGTGGCTCACCGGGTTAGGAAGCGCATCTGTAACCGGAAGGTCGCCGGCTCTCTGTCCTGGTTATTGTGTCCCTGGGCAAGACACTTTACTGTTGGCCAGAGGGGCCAATGGCACGATATGGCAGCCTTGCTTCTGTCAGTCTCCCCCAGGGCAGCTGTGGCTACAACCGTAGCTTGCCTCCACCAGTGTGTGAATGCGAGAGTGAATGAATAGTGGCATTGTAAAGCGGTTTGGGTGCCTTGAAAAGCGCTATATAAATCCAATCCATTATAACGTCATTAAGATAATATGGGGCCTGATTATTTAAGACCTTGTATGTGCGAGGGATGACAGTGATATTAAGTTTTATATAAATAAAATGACAGAACATAATGAAAGAACAGACACTAGATGTGTCAGATGATAAACTGTATCTCTGCTGTGTGTTTCTCTCTCCATCAGATTTCTGTGAATTAAAAGTGGACATGACTTCAATAAATAAAAAACTCAAACTGTCTGACAACAACATGAAGGTGACCGTTGTGGAGAACAAGCAGCCCTATCCTGATCATCCAGACAGATTTGACTGGTGGAAACAGCTTCTGTGCAAAAATGGGCTGATTGGTCGCTCTTACTGGGAAGTTGAGTGGAAAGGAGGCAGTTTTATATCAGTGAGTTACAAAAGCATCAGAAGGAGAGGAAACAGTGCCGAATGCAAATTTGCGGGAAATGATCAGTCCTGGAGTCTGATGTGTTCTGACGCTTTTGGTTACTCATTCTGGCACAACAATAGAGAAACACCCATCTTCTCCTCCTCCTCAGTCTCTCACAGAGTAGGGGTGTATGTGGACTGTCCTGCTGGCACTCTGTCCTTCTACGGAGTCTCTTCTGACACTCTGTTCCACCTCCACACCTTCAGCACCACATTCACTGAACCTCTGTATCCTGGGTTTGGACTGTGGTCCAGTGACTCCTCTGTGTTTCTGAGTCCTTTGTGTACTAACAAGTCTGTAGAGCTTGACTGTTTAGAAGAGGCAGAAACTACAAGTCGGTGGTATGAAAGCTGAATGTGGATGATGTTTCTTTTTTGTTTGCTTTGAATCACATATTCTGGGATTGATATGTTGTGATGTGATTTTGCTTTGCATGATTATCTCCTCACCACTTTACTTCAAACTCACTGATTGTTAACCTCTAATATAATAATAATGGATTGCATTTATATAGCGCTTTTTGAGACCCCTCAAAGCGCTTTACAATACCACTATTCATTCACGCTCACATTCACACACACTAATATCCCTAATATCAGCACATAAATATGTGGGGACATCTTTGCATTTTAAACCCTTTTCTGTTGACATGCTATTTTATCTCAAGATTAACTATTTTTAAAGACTATGAAGTTTGTGAATTAATGGTTACAGTTTTATGAATCTAAGAAAAATTTAAAGGTTTTAGTTCAAGTAATGTTAAAAGCTGTTTTACAAACTGCCAAAAATTGTAAATCATTCAGTAATCATTAATAAATCTTAAACATATCAAATGTTCCACGAGGGCAACAATAAAGTGTTAATGCTTTACTAATAATATTAACATGAGTAAAAGTCTATATGTTGTGTTTATTTTCATATATATATGTTGTTTGTTTATATTTGTCACCAGCAGTGTGGCTGATTATTTGACTCCAGCTGTTATGGTTAATTACTTTTTCATGATAATGAATAAATAAACTAATAGCTGACATGCTAACTTGCCTTGTTTTGCTTTGTAGTTGCTGTTTTAACTGTATTAACAATGACCGTGTTACTTATTAAGCTCCTCTTCTTTTTTTTTTACTACTTTCTTTTTATTGTTTTTCTTTAAACATTACACAGATGACATAAGAGGTAACAACAAAACAAAACAAAATTAAATAAAATAAAGAAATAAATTAATAAATTAATTTAAAAAGTGAAAAAAGAACATGTTGGGTCACCATGTTTCTACAATTTGATCGTTTTTCATTATCAATGTGATGGTCTTTATCCAGTTTATGTAATCAGTCCATTTCTCCCACTTTCGATGATATTGATCTTCCTGAGTCCTTATTCTGTAAGTCAGTTGTTCCATAATTTGTATTTCGTCTATAATTTTGATCCATTCATCCTGCGATGGTGGGTCTATCTTGTACCAATTTCTTGTGATAGCCTTTTTACAGGCTGCAAGCATAATTTTCAATATGTATCTATTTTCTTTCAACACATTTCCCGTAATGACACCAAGATATAATAATATACAAGACTTGGACACAGTATAACCCAGAATTTTACTTATAACTAAATGGACATCTTCACAAAATTTTGCGATCTTGGGGCAGAACCAGAACACATGGGAATGAGTCACATTTACATCTCTACAGCTTCTCCAACACGGTTGTGGTAATGAAGTGTGTTTGTTCCTAATTTTGGGTGTTATAAAAAATCTTATTACATTTTTCCAGTAATGCAATCTCCAGACACGTGATGATGTTGTTGACTGCTGTGTTTTCCAGATTTCTGACCATTCCTCATCGGATGTGTTCCCTCCCAACTTTCTCTGCCACATCAGTTTTACAGATGTTATTGTACACCCTCTTGCCTCCGTTATATGCTCGTAAATTGTTGAGATTATTCTAAAATTTTTTGCATTGTAGGTTTCAGTTATGGTTTTGATTAGAGATGGCACGATACCACTTTTTTATGTCCGATACCGATACCGATATCATAAATTTGGATATCTGCCGATACCGATATGAATCCGATATAGTGTTTTTTAATCAACAAAACTGTTTTTTAAATATCTTGCTGCATTTTGTATAAGTTCATACTCAAGTTTAAAACAACAACTACACTAAAGCTATTCTGTTATACCTGTATGCAAAAAAAAATATTTCATAGTTCAGCAATACTGATCAATCTAATAAACTTAAACCTACACCATCCTCCCTATTCTGGTATTTTAAAGAGTACTTAGCATAAATATTAAGCAACCTAACTAATAGGGTTCCAACTCCCAGCAACAACAAAAATAAATAAATAAAAAATAGGGAACCACCCCTCACGCTCCACCTCATGATGCTTAATCGACGTAATCAACCTTAATTTGATGCAGTGTGGAAAAAAATACACAGAAATCAATTATTTTTCAAGAAATATTAAATAGATTCAACATCTTTCTTCAACAAAATTGCAGACTGCACAGATGGTACCTTCCCAAAGGAAAAAGTACTATAGCTTACTAGGGTATATTAGACTTAACAGTTACTATATACAATAATGGACTTCTATACATTTTACATCAGATTAAAACTTTGGGTGTAAGATTCAGATAAATATTAAATAATTAAAAGCTCGACATTTTAAATGAGAATAAGAAAGAATAGTATGTCTTTGTGCCCTCTTTTCCCTGTTAATGCCCTATCGGCCCCCCTGGCTAAACTTTGCTAGATCCGCCCCTGCACAGTTACCAGCCGTCAGCTACGTAGAAAAAGATCCTGGTGTAGAAAGTAATAATAAATAAATTCTAACAGCTGATCAAGCTTAAACGTGCTGCTGTTGTTCAGCCGCTGGTTTCCTCTGTCTGGTGCAAAGTGGGCCAAAAGCAAACAAGAGACACGGACTCGCGACAGAAAAGCCGATCAGCTGATCATTAAGCAGTTTCATGATTGAAGTAGCAGCCGGAGAGCGAGAGGCAGTCGCTCGTTAAGCTTAACGCAGGAATGCTTTACAAACATTCAGAGATGGACTTACACACTTGCTTTACTTCTCTCGGGGATAACTTTGTCGGAGATGAAATGCGGGGTTGCTAGCGAAGCTCCACATGCTATCCAGACCACCGACAGGTCCCGCATGCCACAGCCGCTCTATCACGTGATGCATACTGCTCCGACGTGCTAATGTTCTGAGGTGAGTTACAGCGTGTTGCAAGTTTTGTGAGGTGCTTTCGTGATATTTAATGGATCGGATTACATTTTTTATTTTTCTCCGATATCCGATCCAGTAATTTAGGTCAGTATCGGACCGATACCGATACGTAATATCGGATCGGTCCATCTCTAGTTTTGATTATTGAATTTTTATCCAGATTTACACTATGTTTTACTTCTTTATTAAAAAAGTCCCTAATCTGCAAATATCTGTAGTGATCTTGATTACTTAGATCATATTTTTGTTTGATCTCCTGGAAGTTCATTGCATTCCCATCTTTAATTAGTGTACATATCACTGTTAATCCATTAGGAATCCACTGTTTAAATCTTTGGTCCATAGAACCAGGGATAAAACCCTTATCATAAGCTATCCATCAAAGCAGTCCGAACTCTTTTTCCAGTTTGTATTTTCGTACCAGATTAAACCATATTTTTAGTGTAAACTGAGTGAATAAATGCAGCTGTTTAATTACACTCATTGCTTCTTCTCTGTCTCCTATAAGGCTTTGGATTTCTCTTCCTTGTACTGATTTTTCTAGATTCTTCTATTTGGCTTCATAATCATTGTCACACCAACAATTTATATGCCTGATTTGTGCAGCATGAAAGTATGCCTCAAGGTTTGGGAGTGCCAAACACCCCTTATCCTTTCTTATCTGTAATGTATCAAATTTGATTCTCGGTCTGTGACCATTCCATATAAACGTGGAAATGATTTTGTCCCATAATCTGAATTGTTTTTCAGGTATGTCAATGGGTAGCGACTGAAAAAGGTAGAGAAGTCGGGGTAGGACACTTACTTTTATGGTCTCTATTTGAGAACCAATGTTTTATGGAAGGGTAGCCCACCAATCCAAATCACTCTTGATTTCCTTATCTAATTTATCGTAATTATGTTTATATTAATCCTCAGCGTTTTGTGATAAGTCAACCCCAAGGTATTTCATTCTTGTTGCTCTCCAATTCAAATTATATTTTTGTATAGTCCATAGTCCAAAAAGGCCCAGACGGACAAGTTCAGGGGGCCGACAGCACAGGAGGCCAAAACAGTTCAGTTCCGGAGGCCGACCATGCGAATGGCAGCGGCAGTGGGGCAGGTCCGGAGGCCGCCCACGCAGTAGGTAGTGGCATGGAAACAGTTCCGGGGACCGACCGTGCGGACGGCAATGGCGGCGTGTAGGAGGTCGTCCTCGCAGAAGGCGGGGGTGGCAACAGAAGTCCGGAGGGCAGCCACGGTGGTGACGATGCCCAACAAGCGGCCTGACAAACGCTCGATGATGTTGAGGCGGTAGTTTGGGACCTGAAGGTGGCGTGATCCCTGCGGGACCAGGCGAGGCGGAGGCTGGACCAGACGAGGCAGAAGCCGAGGCGGAGGCTGGAACAGACGTGGCAGAAGCCGAGGCGGAGGCTGGAACAGAGGTGGCAGAAGCAGAGGCGGAGGCTGGGCCAAACGAAACTGGTGACGCTGAAGAGGAGGCCACTGCAGGGGATGCTGGAGCTGATGCGGGGGCTGGACCAGGCGAGGCAGATGAGGATGAAGCTGAAGCAGAGGCTGGACCAGGGGACGCTGATGAGGATGCCGAAGACGATGCTGAAGCTGGACCCGGCGACGGCATGGGTGGACCTGAAGCTGGACCCGGCGACTGCGTGGGTGGACCTGAAGCTGGACCAGGCGACTGCGTGGGTGGAGACACAGAGGCTGCAGCTGGCGAGGATGAAGACACAGAGGCTGCAGCTGGCGGTGGCGTGGAATCCGGAGATGGAGGCGCTGCAGCAGGCAGTGTGGACGAAACTGTGGATGCGGCTGCTGCTGCGGGTGTGGATGAGGCTGCTGGTGGAGCAGCTGGTGGCTGGACGGGCTCCTCGGACCCCCCAGCTGACGAGGAAGGTCGCTGGACAGGCTCCTCGGGCCCCCCAGCTGGCGAAGCAGGAGGCTGGACAGGCTCCTTGGGCCCCCCAGCTGGCAAAGCAGGAGGCTGGACGGGCTCCTCGGGCCCTCCAGCGAAAACAGTCTCAGGACCAGTGGGCACAGGGGCCCCTGGAACACACAGAACAAAACGTGTCCAGCAACGAGGAAGGTCGCTGGACGGGCTCCTCGGACCCCCCAGCTGACGAGGAAGGTCGCTGGACGGGCTCCTCGGGCCCCCCAGCTGGCGAAGCAGGAGGCTGGACAGGCTCCTCGGGCCCTCCAGCGAAAACAGTCTCAGGACCAGTAGGCACAGGGGCCCCTGGAACACACAGGACAAAACGTGTCCAGCAACGAGGAAGGTTGCTGGACGGGCTCCTCGGACCCCCCAGCTGACGAGGAAGGTCGCTGGACGGGCTCCTCGGACCCCCCAGCTGACGAGGAAGGTCGCTGGACAGGCCCCTCGGGCCCCCCAGCTGGCAAAGCAGGACGCTGGACAGGCTCCTCGGGCCCCCCAGCTGGCAAAGCAGGAGGCTGGACAGGCTCCTCCGGCCCTCCAGCGAAAACAGTCTCAGGACCAGTGGGCACAGGGGCCCCTGGAACACACAGGACAAAACCAGCAGGCACGGGGACCTCTGGCAGGCACAGATCGGAACCAGCAGGCACACGGGCCTCTGGCAGGCACAGATCGGAACCACCAGGCACACTGGCCCCTGGCAGGGACAGGACAGAACCAGCAGGCACATGGGCCTCTGGCAGGGACAGGACAGAACCAGAAGGCACACGGGCCCCTGGCAGGGACAGAACAGAACCAGCAGGCAGACGGGCCCCTGGCAGGGACAGAACAGAACCAGCAGGCACACGAGCCCCTGGCAGGGACAGAACAGAACCAGCAGGCACATGGGCCCCTGGCAGGGACAGAACAGAACCAGCAGGCACACAGGCCTCTGACAGGGACAGTACAGAACCAGGCACACGGGCCTCTGGCAAACACATGGCAGACTGCAGCTGCACAGAGCATTGAGTCTGCTCAGGCAGCAACGGCCGGGTGCGGTCCTCAGCTGGCTCCTTAACCATCAGGGGTCCAGAGTCTGCTGGGGGCTGAAACCCAGCCTCTGGGGAGGCCCTGGAGTGAATCTCAGTCTCAGAACTGGCCAGCTTTTGAGGACTGATAACAATATTGTTTGGTTTGTCTCTCTGATTAGGATTCGAGGTTGTGGAACAGTTCTGTAAGGGTTGGATAGACATAGCTTGCTGTACCGGAGGTGTAGGTGAAGATGATGGCTGTATAGGTGGCTGAGCTGAGGACGACTGAAGAAAAGGTCGGGAAAATGATGGTTGTGAAGTTGGAAACCGAGCTGACGATAAGGCTGATGATTCCTCTACCAACTGAGGTATTGACTGGGCTAAGGATTGAAATAAGGTTTGTAATAAGTCAGGCTGTGGATGTGACTGTGCTATGGGAAGCGAGGCTGAATGTGGTGGAGGTGGCGACTGAGCTTGGGGCCGGGCGGCTAACTGAGCTTGGGGCCGGGCGGCTAACCGGGCTTCGGGCCGGGCGGCTAACCGAGCTTCGGGCCGGGCGGCTAACTGAGCTTCGGGCCGGGCGGCTAACTGAGCTGACATAGCCCCAGAATAAACAGTTCCAGATGAAACAGTCTTAGCTCCTGGGTCTGAAGGAGCATCAGAAGCACAGTCTTTTGAACCAAAGCGGAAACAATTGCTCTCAAAATGAATACTCTCATTTTCTGGAACAGGAGGAACAGAAGTTCTAGAGTTCATGAAGCTGACGTTAGCGGCCTTGGGGGAAACGGTACGTTTATCCCTCGACACAGAAGGCGAATGTAGGGGGACTTTGTCACTGACCCTAGGCGGTTGGTCGAGAAGAGTCCCAGGCTCCTGCTGGAGCCGTGAGTGCTGGCGGCACGTTCGCCGCTTCCAAGTAGAAGAGGGAGCACCGCTGGCAGAATGCGACAAGGAATGACTCGGCTGTGGCTGCTCCTGCTGTGATGTGGAAACGCTGGGTGAGTCGGGTGGCACTATAATGACCCTAACATCTTGTAGAAAGCTTGAGCTGGTGTAAGCTGGTTGCTCGCGGTCTCATAGTAATCCTCCCGGGACCGGCGGGAGCGTTTTCTGTGAGACCGGGGCATCCGGGGGGAAGAAGCAGGTGAGTGGACCGAAGGGTAAGCAGCTTGTGAGGAATGGCAGCACGGAGGCCCTCCAAGCGCTAGCCGGGTCCCGTCAAAGGCTGAGCTGCGCTTCCTCAGTGAGTCTGCTGGATCCATACTGGTCGCGTCATTCTGTCATGAATCGCTGTGTGGCAGGCAAGCAGGAGTGGTGGACCCAAAATGCAGAACTCAGACACGGAAGTGAAACTTAAAGCGCAGCTTTATTGCTGGGAAAAACCTCGTACAAACTAAACTCACCAAAAGAAAACCAAAAGTCAGAACAGAGGAACCAAGGACTGAAACACTGGAAAGAAACACTAAACTGGAGCAGGAGACCAAACACTAGGAACATAGAAGCAGAACAGCTAGTTGAGGGTACGACGCGACACTGACACAGAGAAACACAGGGCTTAAATACACAGATGGCAGTAATCAAGGGATGAGAGACAGGAGGGGAACACACCTGGGAGAAATCACAGCTGACGAGACAGGGGAAACGTAAACTGAACACACTGACATGAGACATGAACTTTCAGAATAAAACAGGAAACTAACAGACAGAGAACCAGACAGGACACTGAACTTGACAGGCAGACTCATGAGCAGACACAATAACACCATGGACAGACAGAGGGAACACAGAAGTGGGAGCAGGCATGCAAAGAACAGAAACCTAACAAATGGCAAAATCACAACAGAATACACACTCTGAATGAACAAAAGCATAAGGAAACACAAAACACTGAGTCCTCAGACTCAGGACCATGACAGGGCGCTATGAAGATTGCAAACAAGGTAGGAGAAAGGCAGCAGCCCTGTCTGGTAGACTGCTCTAATTTTATGGTCTCAGTTAAACTACCATTTATTCTTATTCTTGCGGTCGGGTTTTGATAAAGTGTTTTAATACATCTGATAGCTTTATCATGAAATCCAACTTTCTCAAGTACGTGATATAGAAAATTTCAATTTATGCTATCGAAAGCCTTTTATGCGTTGAGGCTTATTAAGGCTGCACATTTTCCTTTTTTCGAATATTACTGATAATATATAAAGTTCTCTTTATATTATCTTGGGTTTGACGTCCCTTTATAAAGCCTATCTGGTCTTCATTGATAATATCACTAATAAAATATTCATATCTTTTAGAAATAACTGAGGTATATAATTTATAATCAACATTTAGTATTGATATGGGTCTATAATCTGAACAAATCTCGCTGGATTTTTTCTTGGGGATCACTGTTATGACCGCTTCTTTCCATGAAGGGGGCATTTCACCATGTTCGAGTGTATATCTGAATGATTTTTCGAGTAGTGGTATAAGCTGTTCTTTAAAGGTTTTATACCACTAGGATGGTAAACCGTCACTACCGGGAGATTTGTTTGACTTTAATTTATTTATTGCTTTATCTATCTCTGTTTCCGTGATAGGAGAGGTCAGATAGTCATTATGATTTTTCCCAACTGAGGGTAAATTCAGTTTCTCAAGAAAAGCTTTTATCTGGTCGATGTGAGGGGAGTATGGATGGGTATCGAAACCCGGTTCTTGTTGAGAACCGGTTCCCACTGTTTCAATTCCTTGGAATTGTTTGCCATTTTTGCAAACGATTCCCTTGTCGATTCCAGTCGCCCCGAATGACATCACCACGTTGCGAAGCGTCATTTACCTGGCAGGAAACACGGCGCGAAAGCGGCTCAAACGCTCAAAAGTTTGGTTATACTTTACGAGAATGGATGACAACAGGGCAACTTTTCAGTACTTGAAAAGTAGATATTTCATTTAGGGAAGGAAACACTACGAATATGCAAAAGCATTTGCTCACAAAACACGTGATAACCTTAAATGAATGTCGTGTTTTTAATTCCGCTCCAGACTCGTGAATCTCAACCCAGCAGCAGCGGTAACGTTTGTACGTTCTCTCCCGTTAATGGGGCAGGTAAATAATCAACTAACAGTGCATATTATGTTAGCGCGATCTGTTTTATTACAAAACCTGCCATTACTGTGCATTTAGGTGATCATGATGAGAGAGACAGAGTCTGGCTCAGATGCTGGCAGTTCTCGCTGCAGTCTATCGGTAGCGTCTCCTTTCAGGCCAGGATAGACGAATGTCACCAAGCAGTGACTAAGTTTGTGGTAAAAGGCTGCCACAGCAGATGCCCCCGATTTTCGGTAAGTGAATGTGTTTAATTGTAGGCAGGGACATTACTGGATATTCTTGTGTAATTGCTACAGAATAATTTATGGTATACTTTGTTGTTGCTACAGAAGAATATTTATTTTATTATTTTACATTTACAATTTTCTTTCCTGGGGACCCTGTGACACCCCATTGAAGAGCCGTAGGCTGGATCTCTTAAGATCTCACTGCTGGGTTTGTAAGGCCATGTTACTTGTAAATTTCTATCTTGATCAAAGAGAAGATATAAAACAAAGTTCTAAGCTAATCGAACTTAGTGTTCTCCCTTTTTAAAAAGAATCGTAAGAGAATCGATAAAGAATCGGATCGTTAAACAGAATCGAAAATGGAATCGGAATCGTGAAAATCTTATCAATACCCATCCCTACAAGGGGGAGAGGCTGACTGTATAAGTTTCTATAGTAGTCCATAAACTGAGTTCCATTCTTTTAGGGTCATGAATTATTTGATCTGTTTCTATATCCCTTATCTTGTGAATTATCCGATCTCTTTGTTGTTTTTTCAGTTGTTTTGACAATAATTTGTTTGGCCTTGGTCCCACTTCATAGTAGGATTGTTTTAAAAATCTATTCTATTTTTTATATTTCTGAGGCTAGTATTTTATCTATTTTATCCCTAATTTCATTCATTTTTGGAAGCAATGAAGGGTCTTGTGTGGTCTTGTGTTGTTGTTCAATTAAAAAAAGGTTCTCCTTCTCCTTCTTGTATACCTCCTCTCTGTTTTTTTAATTGTGGCAGTCTTGGCAACAAATTTTCCCCTTATAACTGCTTTGAGAGCATCCCATAGTATGACTGGGGTAACTTCTCCATTATCGTTTTCATTTTGATAGGTTATAAAGTCCTTCTTTAGTTCCTCCACGTATGACTTATTATTTAATATTCCCACATTTAGCCTCCATAATGTATTTTTCTCCTGTACTTTCAAATAAAGTATAAGGTGGATTGCACAGTGATCAGATACATCTGCTTGTTGAATTTCACACTCTTTTACCCTGTTTAAATCATTATTATTCATGAAGAAGTAATCAATTCTAGCATAGCTGCTGTGGGGGGGGGGAGAATAGTGTCTATAGTCTTTTTGTAGAGGGATGAAACTCCATATACCAACTATCCATGACGATATGAACTATAAAATGAGTTAGCATTGTCACGATCCTGGGTCTTATGACCCAGTGTTTTGAGTTTTAGTTCTTTTGATGTTTATAGTGTATGTTTAAGCTTATCAGGTTTCCTAAGTTCATTTGTTATCATGCCTAAGTGTTTCTAGTTCTTATTATCTCCCCCTCGTGTTTCCAACTATGTTAAATCTCCCCTGCTCTTCATGTGTTTCATATCTGTGTCTTACGTTGTCAAGTTCGGGTTGTCATGTCTACGTCTCATTATGTTTCCCGTTTTATTGTGAAGAGGTCTGGTGTTTCTGTGTTCATCGTGTTCAGTTTTACTCTCCCACTGTGACGTCATTATGTTCATGTATCAGCTGGTTCCCCATGTGTTGCCACTTTCCTCATTATCCTCCTGTGTCTATTTAGTCCATGTGCTTTCAGTCATTCGTTGTCAGGTCGTCTGCTCATCCATGTCTCATCTCCAGGTATCTCTGTCAGTTCACTATGGTTAAGGTTTTTCATGTTTAGTTTTAGTTCACCCAGTTTAGGTTATTGTTTAGTTTTCACCGATGCCCTATTATTTTGTACCCTCGTTGCTAGCCTCAATAAACGGCTTGTTTTGTTAATCCACACCACGTTTTGGTCTGCGTTTGAGTCCTCCTCTGCAACACATACGGTCTGCCCCAGCCAGACCGTGACAAGCATATCTGAACCTCTTAAGTTTCTCGCTTTCCAGACAAGACAGAGGCGCTTCTTGTAGAAAAATAATTTGTGACTTGTCTTTCTTTAATTTGGTCATTACCTTCTGACACTTCACAGGATTATTTAGACCATTAATATTGAACGTCAGTATTTGAATATTATGATCAATCATTTCTAATGGGTTTAAGCAGCAGTCCAACTCTAAACATAGAAAACAAAAACAAAAAACAACAGTTCAACATTAAACACTTGTACTTGTACTTATCCATCCCGTATAGTCCCTGTTGATGGGAGGAGGGATTTGTGCCTCACTATGGTGGGGGCCCTCCCCAGCTGTGAGAATAAACCCACAAAAACTAGAATTGTCCAACATTTGGTGGTTGCAGCAAAATACTCCCTCTTATTGGTTTTACTGATCTATAAACTTAAGTCGTGAGTCATTGTAACTCGTTTGACCCAGATTAGTGTATTAGATTAATACTCTACAATACAAAAGTAAATCTCCTTTTAAGTAGGAAAATAATAGTATTTAAGTTCACCCACGTGGAGCTGTACTATCTAAAGTGGCGACGGTGCGTTTCCATCGTAGCACTGTGTTCAGTCGCTCCTCTGCAGCCACTGCGATGTTAGCTTTTGTCGTCACTTTCACCCTGAATCCACGTCAATTCAGGTCTCGTGCTGCCTCTTCTGCTGTGCTGTAAATCACTAGACTAATCACTAGTATCCCAATACAGCCGCATCTTTGTATAGGGTGTCTGGTACCGGATCCCCTTCTCCTCCAGAGCTGCTTTTATGGGCCCATATGTCTTACGCTTTTCCATAACATCTATTGCATAGTCGTTATCAAAGTAATGTCTTTCTTGTTAATCTCCATCTTCTGTTGCCATGCTTTCCTAAAGACCAATTCTTTAACGTGAAACTCCAAAAAGTTAACAATTATTGATCTCGGGGAAGCGACAGCTGATGGCTTTGGTATCGATGCTCTGTGTGCCCGCTGGATACAGAGGTCAAGTCCCTCTGGCAGGGTCAGGTGGCATTTAAACAGCTTGTTAACAAATTCAATGACAGATCTTCCTTCTTTTTCCTCTGGCACCCCGTAAATCCTCATATTATTTCTTCTTGAGCGGCTCTCAAGATCAACAACTTTGTCCCGCATCTGCAAGTTTTCTTTCACCACCGCCAGTAGCGTTTCTTTCATCTCCAAGCAGGCAAACTCCATGTTCGCTATTCGGGTTTGTGACTGTGCTATGTTGGTTTTTTGGCTCTGGAGTTCCTGCATAACTTGGTAAATGGCCTGTATTTATATAGCGCTTTTCTAGTCCTTAAGGACCCCAAAGCGCTTTACATATCCAGTCATGCACCCATTCACGCACACATTCACACACTGGTGATGGTAAGCTACATTGTAGCCACAGCCACCCTGGGGCGCACTGACAGAGGCGAGGCTGCCGGACACTGGCGCCACCGGGCCCTCTGACCACCACCAGTAGGCAACGGGTGAAATGTCTTGCCCAAGGACACAACGACCGAGACTGTCCAAGCCGGGGCTCGAACCGGCAACCTTCCGATTACAAGGCGAACGCCCAACTCTTGAGCCACGATCGCCCCCCACTTCACCTTTAAACTCCGTAAGGTCTTCTTTCAAAACTTTCTTGACATCGTTTTTAAATTCGTCCAGATCGTGTCTCATTTCTTATTTAAAATCTTTTAGCTCTGTATGGAGCATTGTTAGAGCTTGTAGCAGAGCATTTTGATCAGTGCTGGCTTCAGCTAGCATAGTTTCTCCGCTGTGGTCTTTTTCCTCGTGTCTGGTAGACTTGGTCACTTCTGGGATCTGTTGTGTGTCAGTCGTTTTTTATTCATCATCTGACTCCTTAGCTTTCTCCCTCCGACCATACTTTGATTAAGATGGTATCAGTGTTATTTATGTTGATAGGAGGTAGCTTGTCCAAACTGATTTGAGGATCTCGCTATTATACGTCTATCTTGTTGTAGCACCACGCCAGAAGTCCAATGATGTTTTTCTTATTAAGCTCTTGCCAGCATCGTGCAAACCACAGTTCAAATCAAGGTTGTAGCTGACTTATAATAAACAAGGCAAAGTCAGGGATAACAGTTCAAGTGCCTACCATCACTTTATACAGTCTAACAAACACATGCATACCTGTCCTTCAGATGAAGTGCTCTTTTGCAACAGTGAAATTCTTTAAGAGGGATGTTTGGTCTTTAAGCACAAAGTTAGCATTAGTTAGCTTCTCCTGATAGATGAGGGCTGCTAAAATCAGGTAACGTTGGGAATACTCTTTGTTTTCTCCTAGTTAATGTCTCATCTGTGACTAGTTGTCCTTTGAATCACACAACAATGTGATTAGTGATCAACATGGCTATTTATTTAATTGTGAATGCTTGTGCATTTGTTAAATACGTCATATGTCATAAAGGCAGACAAAGGCATGAGTGATTCTCTCAAGAAACTGAGAGAAGATGGCATTAAGACAAAACCAAAGGGTGCAAAAAAGCCTTCCACCACAATCATGTGGTGATTCAAGAAGGAGTCATTGAGCATGAAGTATGGAAGACCCTGGATACACTGGAGAGGTTACCTCTTTGGGCTGCAGTGTGGAGGTTAGCATCGCTTCATCACAGCAAGAAGGTCCTGGCTTCAAATTCAGTGCCTATGTGGGTTCTTTCTGTGTGGAATTTGTATGTTCTCCCAATGTCAGGCGCTAGTTTTCACATAGATCTTTGTAGAGGAGAGACAGTTGTATCAGGACAAGGTGTTCTCCCTTATCCATCTGAGTTTTCAGGAGTTTCTGGTTGATGAATCGCCTTGAGGCAACTTTTGTTGTGATTTGGCGCTATATAAATAAAATTGAATTGAATTGAATGTGATGAATGTCCATCAGACATCCTGATGGACAAACAACAAATATTATCAATGGTCTCAAATACATTTCCACCACATTGCTGTGAAAAAGTCTTTCAACAACATCTTTTTGCTCAGATTTATCATTATTATAAGTTGATGCACTCTCAAATAATCAAAGGTAGCAGCTGTACATCTTTGATATTTTAAAGTACGGGTATTTCCCCATACTTTAACAATGCAAGTATTTCAAAGGGGGTGCCATAAAGACTTTATAGCAGTGGTCTCCAAACTCCACACTTGACCTGGCCCCCTGAACAATATTAGAGATGCATTATTATTTTTTCAGTCTGGCCACGCGATCGACACTAATGCACCCATAGAACACTGGGGTGTAGTGGGCCTGCCCGACTGAATCTCTGGAAATGTTTCCCCATGTTAATAAAGCTCATTTGATTTGAATTGTGAACAAAAAAATTTTTTTTGCTACTACGACGTCACTTTGCCCAGAACGTGAACGTGCCCCCCCAAGAACGGAATAATGGCAAAAAGGTTAGGTAAGAGAAAAATTGATTCAGAATGCAGGGTATTTAACCTGCAGTGGACACACAATTATTTTTTTGTTCAATGCAAAGAAAAGGCTGTTTGTCTCATCTGTCAAGAGACGGTGGCGGTATTCAAAGAATACAATCTGCGCCGACATTATGAATGCCGTCACAAAGACAAGTATGATAGCTTCCAAGGCCAAATGCGAACAGACAAAATCTCAAAGATAAAAAGTGGACTGTTAGCTCAGCAGACTGCATTTGTACGCCAAACTCAGCTGAACCAGTCATCAGTTCGGCCCAGCTGTCGTGTTGCTCAACTCCTTGCAAGCTACGGTAAACCTTTCACTGAGGGAGAGTTTGTCAAGAAATGTTTGAATGTTGTCGTGGAGGAGGTGTGTCCCGATAAGAAAGATGTCTTTAATGCTGTGAGTCTATCGGCGAGCACAATCACCAGACGCGTGGAAGAAATAGGGGGTAATGTATAGGCCCAGCTGCAGCAAAAGACGAAAGAATTTGACTATTTTTCATTAGCACTGGATGAGAGCACAGACGTGCAGGACACAGCGCAGCTTCTTATTTTTATTCGTGGAGTTAGCGCAAACTTTGAGATGTGTGAGGAGCTGGCAGCCCTCCAATTGTCTGAAAGGCACTACGATGGGGGAGGATATTTTCGACAAAGTATGTCAAACAATGGAAGAGTTAGATCTGGACTGGGCAAAGCTTGCTAGCATCACAACTGACGGGGCTCCTTGTATGGTGGGCGCATCTCGGGGCCTAATAGGACGCATGAACCGCGAGATGGAAGAACGGGGTCTCATCGCCCCTCTACAAGTCCACTGCATAATTCACGAGCAAGCGCTTTGCTGCAAAGTGTTGAAGTGGGATTCTGTCATGAAGGCTGTGGTATCATGCATAAACTTCATTAGAGCAAACGGACTTAAACACAGGCAGTTCCAACAATTCCTGTCTGAACTGGACTCTGCGTACAGAGATGTACTGTACTACACAGAGGTCCGATGGTTGAGCCGCGGCAGAGTTTTGAGGCGTTTTTACGAGCTGCTACCCGAAATTAACGCATTTCTTCATTCAAAAGGCAAAACGGTCCCAGAGCTGATCAACTCAGAATGGAAGTGGCACCTCGCATTTTTAACAGACGTGACGGAAATGCTGAACGGCCTTAAATTGCAGCTACAAGGCCAGGGGAAACTCATTTGCGACATGTATTCCCACATAAAAGCATTTGAGTTGAAACTAGCGCTGCTTTTGGAACAAGTGAAAAAGCACAACTTCACCCATCTCCCTGCTACCCAAAACCTTTCTGCAGAGAACCCAGCGGTCCTGTTCCCAGCTGAAAAGTGTGTGGAAGCACTGGAAATGCTGAAGGCGGAGTTCAGTGTGCGATTCCGTCAACTACATGTTCATGCAAAAGAAATCCATCTTTTCCAAAACCCCTTTGTTGCCGACATCGATGAAGCCCAGCCTTTTTATCAGTTTGAGCTGGCCGAGTTACAGAACTGTGATGTTCTGAAAGATGCATTCAAGCCCAACAGTCTCGTTGACTTCTATGCCGCCCTCCCAAATGACACGTACACTAACATAAAAAAACACGCAATGAAGATGTCCACACTTTTTGGCAGCATGTATATCTGTGAGCAAACCTTTTCACGCATGAAACTCATGAAAACTCCGATGAGATCAAGATTGACAGATGAACATCTGCATCAGTGTTTGAGACTGGCTGTGACTAGAATGGAACCGGACATTCAACTTCTCACCGGCCAGATGCAGGCCCACAGTTCACACTGATGAACATACAGTACATAGGTAAGCTCACTTTTGTGACTTGAATGAGTTATTCTGAGTATAAACAAATATAATCATAATAAAAGCTACTGGGATAAAATCCATCTCCACAACCATTGAAAAAAGCTTGTGAAAATGTTTTGTGCTGTGTAGGTGCTGTATCACTTAGTTTGGTTTCTCAGCCTGCTTGCTTTGTGGTTTTCAGAGGGAAGTTGGTGAGAGAGAGCAAACAATGGTGTCTACTAGGCTACCCTACTGGAACCTAAAAAACTGGATTATAAGGAAAGAACACAAGAACTTTGAGAGACTGCTCATATGAGTCATTTAAGAGATTCTGCTCTGACAACTGAAGCGTAAGATTGTGCACGGCACAACAGAAACTTTCTTTCTGTGATGAACCCAGAGAGGGTTCTTTGGTTATTATTGATTTCAGAAATACTGTTATTATATATTTCCTGACTTTTTTTCTGTGAAGAACCCAGAGAGGGTTATTTGATTATTTATTGATGTCATAAATAGTGTTATTAAGTATTTCCTAAGTTCATTTTTTCTGTTAAGGAGGGTTATTTGATCTCGGAAAGGGTTATTAATATTTGGTTATGTGTGGCTTTCTGGAAAACAATAAATGTTTACATTTTGGCAAACCTGCAATCGTCACACTTTTTCTGTTACAAACTGACCCTGGCCCCCATCAGAGAAAGAAAAAGTTATGTGGCCCTCACTGGAAAAAGTTTGGGGACCCCTGCTTTATAGGGTCTTTACCTTACAACAGAAAGCACACTGAGACAACCGTTGTTCTCTTTTGGCCATATAAATAAAACTGAACTGAACTAACAAGTGAAAAAGTTGTTTGGCCGAGTGACTACTCCAGTGCTCAAAGTAGTATTCATTAGCCCTTTGGCAAGCTACTTGAACGGAAGCCATGAGCAAGGTACTGGTACGTGTTGAGACCCCTGATTCAGATGTTCCCTTTATATGTGCCTTTTTGAGCAGAGGAACCTTGTGAGCACTTGCGAGCAAGATTTGAGTCCATTACAGCGTAGTATGTTACCAATGGTGTTCTCTGTGACTGTGGCCCAGAGTGCCTTTAGGTCATTAACAAGTAGCCCAAACAAGTCCCATGTAGTTTGGGCTGATTCACCACCTTTCGTGTGATCGTCCTCATGTGGCAAGATATTGCATGAAGCTCAAAGAGAAGAGCGATTAATGATCATTTTACATTTCTTCTATTTTTGAAGAATCACATCAAGAATTGTCCCATTCTTGCTTCTTGCTGATGGTCTTGTACACTGTTAGACTTTTCATCGCCACGTTACGGTAACATACTGGCGTCACTGTTGCCAGCGTCATACCGTGACGCCGTGTTACGGTAGCTTACCGTTCTGCAGGATGATACCGTTTTTGCTGGTGTGGTATAATACTCTTGGACAAATTATGGTAACGCACCGTAGCCTTTTTTACGGTATCTCACTGGCGACAGTGATGCCAGTGAGATACTGTTATGTTGTAAATTACGTCAACAAAGTAACATCATACTGTGATTAAGAAATCGGTATACTACCGTTTATTCACGGTATGTCACTGTAAGCCCGCTGCAAGGTAATAAACTGCAATATATTTACCAGTAACTTACCGTTATCACGCATCATCAGTACCAAAACTATTCATCTCTGCTAGAGGACACTGTGTCCCAACAGGCGGTCATTTACTGTTTAACAGGTCATAATTGACCGTAATTTCAGTTAACAGTAACATACTGTAAGAGACTGGAGGGTTCCAAAAAAATTGGATGGATGGATGGATGGATGGATGGATGGATGGATAGATAGATACACACACACAAAATATAATCCATGTGCTTTACACCACTTTATTTATTATCACTGATTTTTCCCTGCTGAAATACACATTTCTAAAATCAAAAACTGAAAAGAACTGAAAACATATTTTCATTGAGGAAGCACTTGTTTTTACTAAACCATGTAATACATTATTTTCATAATTTCATTACATATGCTCAAGTATTGGGTTTTCTTAGTTATATTTTGTAGGGTCTTAAACCTACAATGTGAAGTGCCTTGGCATTAATTTTGTTGGTACCATACAAATAAACTGAATTGTAATGAATATAATATCAAGCCCCACACTTCTGCCTTTATATACACTTTGTCCAAAATACTGGCTCACACCACCAAATCAATGCACAAAGCAGGGTCCACAAGGACATGGATGAGCATGTGTGGTGTGAAGGAACTTGACTGACCTGCACTGAACCCTGATCTTGCTTTGTGGACTGAGTTCATTGATTTGTAAGGTGAGCCAATACATGTGACAATTAAAGTGTAAGTAGCTGAAATAATTTTTAACAAACGGGTAAAAGAAGGAAAAAAAATCAAAACTGTTGCACTCAAAAAACCTATTAGACAGAGACAGCGTCTTGCAAGAGTGGCAAGAGAGCTTGTCTTCATTGTTGTTCGTCTTGTGTAAATGTCCAGAAAGCATGGGCCATGGATCATCTGTGGAGACACAGGTACATTGGTCACTTAAATTATACAAGAAATTCACTAAAATGGCAAAAACAGTTACATAATTTGAAGTTCTCCACTCAAATTCAGTAAGCCACTAGAGGAAAGTTGTGACATGAGGGTTAATGTGAACAACCTTTCGCTTCACAGTGGTCCCAGTCTTTCTGCTCGTCCCAACCTTGGAGGTACATTTTGTTCCCTCTTCAGGGTTTATCCTTACAAAAAACCTTGCACACGCTGACTCCTGGTATTCCAGGTTCAATACATAGAATGAACCAAAGAAGACTGACATTGCATCAGCAAAGGTGTTCTCTTTGTCCAGCTCAACAATTACACACCCCTCTACATTCACCATCCAGCAGGTGGTGGTCATTGAACTTTGTCCTTAAATGTATAGGGGCAACATGTTGTCATTATGCAACATAAAATAATTTCAGTACTTCACTTCTTCAAACTGTCTAGATAGTCATAAAGCAAATAGCTACATACAGTTAATTATTAATGGCCTTATGTACATAAGTCCATTTTAACATATTATAATTGTACATAATTGGGAATTATTCTGCACATTAAACACACCTAACAAACAGTCAGCCCATTTAAATTACCGGAGATGAATCAACTGTATGTTATTTTGGAGTTTATAGTTTGTGCTGCTGTTAAACTTTACAGTATTGACTTCAGTATTCCTGCTGTTGGTGTAGCTAGACTACTATGTTGATCAGTAATATCAAATTCAAATTCAAATTCAAATTTTTATTTGTCACGTACACAGTCATACACAGTACGATATGTAATGTGAAATTTGATATTGTTACTTTGCTGGATTCACTGAGAGACATGTCCAACAACCTTGGTTTAGAAAGGAAATTACAGAAATTTGAGCTAACAAAACAGAGATACCTGTGTCCACGAAAAGCTCCTGTGCCAAACAGATATTGCAATATGGTCTAATCAGCTCTATTTCATGAATGACTTCTTACCAAGCATAATCAGCCTTGGGGTGATGGGCAGGTTGCTCTCTGCTTTAAGGGACATCCTGGTAGATGTTTCCTGCCAGAAAAAGGACCAAGACATTTTATGTAACAAATAAAAAAATATAACAGGACAGCAAGCAACAACATTAAACATAGAGCTGTATGAAAGAAGCTTACATCTGCTAAGACAAAGAGGGAGTCTTCATCTTCCTTCTAATACTTCATCATGAGAAGTATGGCTGCTGTGCCAACCTTGTTGTTGGTCAAAACTCCCTCACTTTCTATCTGCTGAAGAAGTGTCCTTATACCAAGGTTCCATTTGAGCTTCTGGCTGGAGAAATAGTTAATAATCCTTCTGTCTTTGGTTATGAGGGCCTGACCTAAGTGCTCACTGATATCGATGCCTGTGAGTTTGTAAAAGTGGTTCGAAAGACCTTTCCGAGTAAACAAGAATGGCCACTGCTCCTGAATTTCAGCTACTGAAAGTGAGGGACAACTGTTGATAAGCTGCCGCTGAGAAATATATGTGAGGCACATGAAGTCATCTACATCAGGTCTCTCCACAGCTCCAGGTCCTTCTGAATTAAAAATTGTTAACAAGATGTGTTTCTTTTCCTCTAAAGAAGCTGGCGTTTCCCCCTCAGGAAGTTCAACTGGCTGCCAATTTATATAACCATAGCTATCAACAAGGCATATAACTTTTTATGTGAGGTTGCATTACTGTTGGGACTACAGTCTTCCTCATTCCTGGTTCTCTTTGTTTGACGAAGTCTATGTGTTGTATTATCTCGATTAACATGTTCAACTCTAGATTTGATGCTTCTTAGTAGTGAATAATGTCCACAACCCCGTCTTTCTCCCTTTTCAGTAAAATCTGCAAATGTTTGAGGGTATCTGTTTACAATGATCTTAGCAACCTCTTCACAAGATGCACGTTTAGGGTTTCTGCAGTTAACTTGCATGGCCTCCACAACAATTCTAACCATACTTCTCCTGTCCTCTGGATGACCTCTGTCTCCTCATGTGATTGCATGCGACAGTTGGAGTGGAAATCATTCCCAAGCTCCAGAGTAATGGTGTCATTCAAATTCTTTGGTCTGCCATCTAAAAAAAAGAGAGATGGTGTTAGTGTCAGTGTCTACTTTTGTTTCGTGCATTGCACAGCTGCAAAGATCCTGAAATTCCTCTATGATGCTCTGTATAGTGCTGGTTGGCAAGAGCATTTTAGTCTGCATTTTTAAATGACACAAAGTCAACTGTCTTCTAATAGATTAACTGTGTCCTGTCCATGTATTATGGAAAATCCCCCAATTTCTTGTTGCCTTGACTGCTGAACTGTCTACTTATGTTTTCGAGAAATATGGCTGGAAAATGATGTTCGGACACTGAAGTATTTAGAGCAACCTTCAAATGGACATAATGGACACATGGCTTAAAAGCATATTATTAGGTTAGTTCACTGTAGTTAGGCAGAGGTGTCTTAAAAAGTACCACCTTATACAAACCAAATGAAGGTCCATTATAAGAAAGAATAAGAAGAGAAAAAAGGAACACCCTGCTAAATGAAGTCATTTTTAAACATTACTCTAAATGTAGCCACTAGTTTTTATTGCTGGCCATACAAAAAGTAAGTATGCTTCAATTATATTTCCCAAGTATACCTTACCTATACGTATACTAATAATGCTTCTTGGGACTATATTGGCCCCCGTTTTAGTACATAACAGTATTCTTGAAATTAACTTTTAGATGTACTTTTTGTTCACCATAATTGTACTAGCATAATGTCATAAAGTCTACAAGAGTATAATTAAAATATACTCAACTCTATCACAATACTAACCTTACAAGTATACTATTAATTAATAGTATTAATAATGTTTCACATTGTTTGAATAAACAAATACATTTATTAATATATGAGGTTCCATTCAGTTCAAGGAATTAAATTTTAGTGTGGCTGCAACTTACTCCTTAAGTTAAAAATTATGCTGTATATTGTAGTTTATATGTTATACTACTTTCACAGTGAATCGCATTTTATAGTAAAACACTCTGGATGAGGATTTAAGTAATTAGGGCCCGAGCACTGAGAGTGCGAAGGCCCTATTGTATCTGCTCTGTTTCTTCTTATTATTATTATTAGGGCCCGAGCACTGACAGTGCGAAGGCCCTATTGTATCTGCTCTGTTTATTAGGGCCCGAGCACCGAGAGTGCGAAGGCCCTATTGTATCTGCTCCGTTTATTATTATTATTAGGGCCCGAGCACTGACAGTGCGAAGGCCCTATTGTATCTGCTCCGTTTCTTATTAGGGCCCGAGCACTGACAGTGCGAAGGCCCTATTGTATCTGCTCTGTTTCTTATTATTATTATTCAGGCAAAACAAGGGCCTTTTTGAGGGCCTAAACATGCTCAAAAACTCATGAAATTTTGCACACATGCCAGGTCTGGTGAAAAATTTTGTATTTTAATGGTTTTACATATGAGCACTGGGAAATGGCTCTAGAGCGCCACCTATGCCTTGTTAAATGCAGCCCTACGACCACATCGTTTGAGCTACATGTATAAAATCTGGCACACATGTGTAGCATGCCAAGACGAACAAAAAAGTCTGTGGGCCCATTGACGCAAACCCAACAGGAAGTCCGCAATTTGGAACTGAAGGTGACATTTTGGCTCTAATTTTGCCATTTCCATGCCTCGAACTTTTTCGAACTCCTCCTTGGGATTTGGTCGTATAAGCTTCATCTTTGGTTAGTATAAACTACACACGTGGGCCATGTTAAATTGTGGAGCTTTTGAGTTTTTGTGATACGGTGAGGCCGTGGCGCCACGGCGAATTTTGATGACTCGCCATGAAAATCTTATTGCCTCTCATTCTGTCATACATTGTCCGATCTGGACCAAAGAGCACACATATGATAAGGCTCCAGCCCTGAACATATTTCAACTGCCATATTTGACATCAGGGACAGCGCCACCTAGTGGGAACAGGAAATGTCATGTTTTACACTTTGGGGTACAGTATTGTGATGGGTGACATCTGCAGCCTCAAATTTCTCCAGGAAAGCCTTAAGGAGTTGGTCTTGGGTTACAGTGAAAACTGTGACTTTTCGCAAAAGGGTGTGACCCCAGCGGCATGGCGAACTTTGATGTCACGCCATGAAGAAACAAATTAGTATAACTCAATAAAATCCAGTCTGATCAGTACCAGACTTTACAGGCATGATGTCAGTCCCACCCTGAACAGATTGACGTGCCCATTGTCAGTAATACGCAGAGCGCCACCTAGTGGCAACAGGAAATGTCATGTCTTTCATTTTGTCGTACTGATTTTCACAGGTTCATCGTGGCCACCTCAAAAGCGGTGAATATCACCATCAGTTGCTCATGATGCTTCGGTGCGAAAATTGTGACTTTAAACTGAACGGCGCACCCTGGTGACAACGTGGTTCACCGTGAACAATGAAGTGACGTTTGAGGGGCTTGAAAAGTTTAAAAAGTCTTGAAATTTGGCCCACACCTCCAATGGGACGAAGGCTTTGTTGTTATGTGATCACCTTCCTTGAATAGCGCAAAATGGCTCCACAGCGCCTCCTACAAACTTTCAAAATCATCAGCCCCTGCTCTGTGTTTTATGTATGAGTCTGAAATCTGGGAAGCTTATAGGAGAGATCAAGATGTACAAAAAAGTCTCTTGGAGCAAAATCCCAAATCCAACAGGAAGTCAGCCATTTTAAAATGAATGTGTAATTTTGGCGACATTTTCCCCTCTTTTCAGGCACCGTTCTTTGACGAACTCCTCCAAGAGATTTCATCAGATTGATGCGATTTCCTGTGTGTGGAATCTAAACACCTTTGTGATGTTAAATTGCGAAACTTTTTACGTTCAGGAAACGGGGTGGTCATGGCGGCATGTGGAGTTTCAATCACTCGCCAAAAAGCAGTAATCTGCTGTCACTCGAAAACACAATGTCCAATCTCTCCCAAAGGTCGTAGGCATGATTAGACTCGAGCTCGGATATGTTTGTTATGCCATTTGTACATAATGGTTACACCGCCACCTAGTGGCACGACTATAATCCTGGTTGAATAAGATGAAATGTTAGCTGGTGGTTAAATGCAAGAATTCCATCAACGTGACATCAGATCGGAGGTGCTGGTTTTAGGTGTTGGGCGCGGCTCGACGCGATGGGGTGCGAGGGCCCTCATAACGCTGCTTGCAGCTTTAATTATTATTATTATTCAGGCAAAACAAGGGCCTTTTTGAGGGCCTAAACATGCTCAAAAACTCATGAAATTTTGCACACATGCCAGGTCTGGTGAAAAATTTTGTATTTATTGGTTTTACATATGGGCATGTGAAAATGGCTCTGTAGCGCCACCTATGCCTTGTAAAATACAGCCCTATGACCACATCGTTTGAGCTACATGTATGAAATCTGGCACACATGTGTACCATGCCAAGACAAACAAAGAAGTCTGTGGGCCCATTGAGGCAAACCCAACAGGAAGTCCGCAATTTAGAAGTGAAGGTGACATTTTGGCTGTAATTTTGACATTTCCATGCCTCGAACTTTTTCGAATTCCTCCTTGGGATTTGGTCGTATAAGCTTCGTCTTTGGTCAGTGTATAAACTACACACCTGGGCCATGTTAAATTGCGGAGCTTTTGAGTTTTCGTAATACGGTGAGGCCGTGGCGCCACAGCGAATTTCGAGAATTCGCCATGAAAATTGTATTGCCTCTCATTCTGTCATAAATTGTCCAATCTGGGCCAAAGAGCACACATATGATAAGGCTCCACCCCTGAACATTTTTCAACTGCCATATTTGACATCAAAGACAGCGCCACCTAGTGGGAACAGGAAATGTCCTGTTTTACACTTTGGGGTACAGTATAGTGATGGGTGACATCTGCAGCCTCAAATTTCTCCAGGAAAGCCTTAAGGACTTGGTCTTGGGTTACAGGGAAAACTGTGACTTTTCGCAGAAGGGTGTGACCCCGAAAGCATGGCGAACTTTGATGTCTCGCCATGAAGATGTCATGGTCCTGGGTCGGTGACCCAGCGCTTTTAGTTTGTTATCATTTTCTAGATGATGATTGTTTAGGTTCTGTGTTATATTCGGTCTGCCTCTGAGTCTGCGTCTGTATCTGTCTGTCTATGGTGTCACCCCATCTGTTTGTGAATCTGTCTGTTTAGTTCAATGTCTTGTCTGGTTCCATGTGTCTGAGTTTCCTGTTTTATTGTGAAGGTCCGTGTCGTATGTGAGTGTGATCAGTTTACGTTTCCCCTGTCCCGTCAGCCCAGATTCCTCCCAGCTGTGTTGCCCACTTGTCTCTCATCCCCTGATTACTGGTGTGTGTATTTAAGCCCTGTGTGTTTTCCTGCCTGTTGCCGGTTCGTCTGTGTTCCTCCGTGTCAGTCTGTGTTACTCGGTGTCCTGCTCGTCTCTCTGCCTCTCATCCCTTTTTGTATCATCTCAGGTTTGTCATTTAGCTTTCCCAGTTCAGGTCTTTAGTTTTGTCTTCCCTCTTGCCTGTTTGCCTTCTCACTCCTGTATAAATAAACTCACCGGCATCTTATCCACTGCCTGCATCTTGGGTCCTCCTTCTAACTCCACACGGCTCGCCTCGGCAGCCGTGACAGTACGAACCGGCCACTATGGACCCAGCAGTATTCAACCCGCCCAAGGAGCTCCGGGAGGACATTGTTTACTCCGTGGACAAATTAATTAACGCGTGGCTGGAGCACGAGGGGAGAGAATTTCGCCAAGCCGTGGCTAATCGGCTTCAGCGCTTGGTTTCTGGTCTCCCCTGGCTGCTCAGCTCACTTCACCCGCTCGCACAGAATTTCATTCTGAATGGACTCCGTCTTCACCCCCCGGCTGCTACCACCCACCCTGCAACTCATGCTTCACTGCCCGGTCCGACAGAGGATGTTCTGCCCGGCCCGTCAACCCAGCCTTCGAGGGGGAAACGGCGCTCACACTGCCGACGCTCCTCGCCACAGTCGGACCTGGGGATTTCCGAGCGGCCAGCTGTGGTGAGTGGACAGGACAGTATTATTGGTCTGAACTGTGGGACCGTTTACTCAGGGGTGATGTTCTGTACGGCACAGGACAAAAACTGTTTATCGCCAGAAGCTCAGTTAGCCGCCCGGCCAGAAGCTCAGTTAGCCGCCCGGCCAGAAGCCCAGTCGCCACCTCCGCCACATTCAGCCTCACAATCCATAGCTCAATTACAGTCACAGCCAGACTTATTACAAACCCTGTTACAATCCATGGCCCAGTCAGTAGCCCGGTTGGCAGAAGAATCATTAGCTTTATCCTCAGTTCAGCCTCCTGTTCAGCAGTCACCAGCCCTGCATCCTGTGTCAGTTGCTCCACCACCTGTTCAGCCATCACCTTCACCTACTCCTCCTGTACAGCAAGCCATGTCAGTCCAACCCATAACGGACAGTTCAACAACTTCGTACTCTAAGCAGAGAGACAAACCCAAGAACAATGTCAACATTCCTCAAAGGCTGGCCAGTTCTGAGACTGAGATGCACTCCAGGGCCTCCCCAGTGGCTGGGTTTCAGCCCCCATCAGACTCTGGACCCCTGGAGTTTAAGAAGCCAGCTGAGGACTGCACCCGGCTGTCGCTGCCTGAGCAGGGTCAATGCTCTGCACAGCCGCAGGCCGCTATGTGTTTGCCAGAGACCCGTGTGCCTGCTGGTCCTGTTCTGTCCCTGCCAGAGGCCCGTGTGCCTGCTGGTCCTGTTCTGTCGCTGCCAGAGGCCCGTGTGCCTGCTGGTTCTGTTGCGTTCCTGCCAGAGGCCCGTGTGCCTGCTGGTTCTGTTGTGTTCCTGCCAGAGGTCTCCGCACCTGCTGGTTCTGTTCTGTGTGTGCCAGGGGCTCCAGTGCCCACTGGTTCTGAGACTGTTTTTGCTGGGGGGCCCGAGGAGCCCGTCCAACGTCCTGCCTCGTCAGCTGGGGGGCCCGAGGAGCCCGTCCAGCCTTCTGCCTCGTCAGCTGGGGGGCCCGAGGAGCCCGTCCAGCCACCAGCTGCAGTCTCATCACCAGCTGCAGTCTCATCACCAGCTGCAGTCTCATCACCCTCACCTGCTGCAGCTTCATCACCCTCGCCTGCTGCGGCCTCAGAGTCTTCGGCCTCGCCTGGTCCAGCCCCCGTGTCTTCGGCCTCGCCTGGTCCGGTTTCAGCATCTGCTTCAGCATCCTCATCGCCTGGTCCAGCGTCTGCTTTGGCTTCATCCGCTTCACCTGGTCCAGCCACTACTTCATCCTCGTCTGGTCCAGCCTCCGTGTCCTCATCAGCATCGCCTGGTCCAGCCTCCGTGTCCTCATCAGCATCGCCTGGTCCAGCATCTGCATCCTCCTCGCCTGGTCCAGCATCTGCATCCTCCTCGCCTGGTCCAGCCTCCGTGTCTTCATCCTCGTCTGGTCCAGCCTCCGTGTCTTCATCCTCGTCTGGTCCAGCCTCCGTGTCAGCATCTTCATCAGCTGCTTCGCCTGGTCCAGCTTCAGCATCCTCATCAGCTGCTTCGCCTGGCCCAGCTTCAGCATCCTCATCAGCTGCTTCGGCTGGCCCAGCTTCAGCATCCTCATCAGCTGCTTCGCCTGGTCCAGCTTCTGCTTCTTCATCAGCTTCAGCCTCGCCTGGTCCAGCCTCTGCTTCTTCATCAGCTTCAGCCTCGCCTGGTCCAGCCTCCGTGTCTTCATCCTCATCAGCATCGCCTGGTCCAGCTTCTGCTTCAGCGTCCTCATCAGCTTCGTCTGGTCCAGCCTCAGCTTCCGCCTCGTCTGGTCCAGCATCCGCTTCGCCTGGGGCTGCAGGGGCCACGCAGCCTTCAGGTCCCCTACTGCCACCTCCACATCGTCGGTCATCTGCCAGGCCGCTTGTTGGGCATCTCCGCCACCGTGGACGCCCTCCTGAACGCCGCCACTGCCTTCCGCGTGGCCAGCCTCCGGACTTGTTTCCACGCCGCTGTTGCCGTCTGCACGGTCGGCCCTCAGAACTGTTTCCACGCCGCTGTTGCCGTCCGCACGGTCGGCCCCCAGAACTGTTTCCACACCGCTGTTGCCGTCTGCACGGTCGGCCCCCAGAACTGTTTCCACGCCACTGCCTACTGCGTGGCCGGCATCTGGACCTGCCCCGCTGCCATTCGCATGGTCGGCCTCCTGAACTTGACCATCTGGGCCTTTTTGGACTCTGTCCCTCCGTCCTGGGCCCCCTCCGCCCGCCCTGGTCGGGTCCTTTTCTGTTTTGTTTTGGTCTGCTTTTGTGTTTCTGCTGGGCTGTCTGGAGCCAGCCCTTGAGGGGGGTACTGTCATGGTCCTGGGTCGGTGACCCAGCGCTTTTAGTTTGTTATCATTTTCTAGATGATGATTGTTTAGGTTCTGTGTTATATTCGGTCTGCCTCTGAGTCTGCGTCTGTATCTGTCTGTCTATGGTGTCACCCCATCTGTTTGTGAATCTGTCTGTTTAGTTCAATGTCTTGTCTGGTTCCATGTGTCTGAGTTTCCTGTTTTATTGTGAAGGTCCGTGTCGTATGTGAGTGTGATCAGTTTACGTTTCCCCTGTCCCGTCAGCCCAGATTCCTCCCAGCTGTGTTGCCCTCTTGTCTCTCATCCCCTGATTACTGGTGTGTGTATTTAAGCCCTGTGTATTTTCCTGCCTGTTGCCGGTTCGTCTGTGTTCCTCCGTGTCAGTCTGTGTTACTCGGTGTCCTGCTCGTCTCTCTGCCTCTCATCCCTTTTTGTATCATCTCAGGTTTGTCATTTAGCTTTCCCAGTTCAGGTCTTTAGTTTTGTCTTCCCTCTTGCCTGTTTGCCTTCTCACTCCTGTATAAATAAACTCACCGGCATCTTATCCACTGCCTGCATCTTGGGTCCTCCTAACTCCACACGGCTCGCCTCGGCAGCCGTGACAGAAGAAAGAAATTAGTATAACTCAATGAAATCAAGTCTGATCAGTACCAGACTTTACAGGCGTGATGTCAGGCCCGCCCTGAACAGATTGATGTGCCCATTGTCAGGAATACGCAGAACGCCACCTAGTGGCAACAGGAAATGTCATGTCTTTCACTTTGTTGTACTGATTTTCACAGGTTCATCATGGCCACCTCAAAAGCGGTGAATATCACCATCAGTCCCTCCTGATGCTTCAGTGCGAAAATTATGAGTTTAAACTGAACGGCGCACCCTGGTGGCAACGCGGTTCACCATGAAAGATGAAGTGGCTTTTGAGGGGCTTGGAAAGTTTAAAAAGTCTTGAAATTTGGCCCACAGCTCCAATGCGATGTAGGCTTTGTTGTTATGTGATCATTTTTTTTTATTGGCTCCACAGCGCCCCCTACAAAATTTCAAAACATCAGCCCCTGCTCTGTGTTTTATCTATGAGTCTGAAACCTGGTAAACTTATGGAAGATATTAAGATGTACAAAAAAGTCTCTTGGAGCAATATGCCAAATCCAACAGGAAGTCAGCCATTTTAAAATTAATGTGTAATTTTGGCGACATTTTCCCCTCTTTTCAGGCACTGTACTTTGACGAACTCCTCCAAGGGATTTCATCAGATTGGACTGATCTGCAGTGTGTGGCATCTAAACACCTTTGTGATGTTAAATTGCAAAGCTTTTTACATTCAGGGAAACGGGGTGGTCATGGCGGCACGTGGAGTCTTCAGTCATCAATTCTGAATCATAACTAACATTAAAAACATGTTTAAGAAGGAAAGAGAGCAAATAAATCTGATTAACATCTTATCTTTGTGTTTTTTGTTCAATATCAGCATGACCTGTGTATACATACACAAATTTTATTAAAAGAGATAACATGACGTGTTTCCATCATGTAGTAATTGTTAGATTTAAATGTACCAGAACAGTTAGACACTATGAAACACATACAGACTTCAAAATGTTTGATTAATATTTTTATTGTGAATATTAATCAAGATTAAAGTAACAGTGTGCAAAATCTCAACACTAGATGTCAGTACATAGCAGACTGCATTCAACCGATTTCTGTTTTCGTACCCCTCCCAGTTCAAATACACAATCCCAACTAAGGTGGCTTCCATTTATCTGTAGTGAGTGTGTGCTGTCAGTCCGCTGTTTAGCCATTAACTTTGTCATGAGTTTAGGCTCCAGTACTTTCACCCATTCAGTCAGCCACTCATCTTCTTTTTTATTTTTAATTTTTTATTTTTTTTTGCCTGTCCCGTTTGGTCCTTTTGCCATCAGAATTATTGTCTAAAGGCGAAGAAAGATGCCCAACGGATTTACTTTACCAAATTGACGAGAAAAGAAAACGAGAGCAACATAATAAACAACATCACAATGATATATGGGAATATAACTGTAAATACTAAATGTTAAACATTATTGTGCAGCCCATAATATCGACAGCGCACAGTGTGCTTTGAGGTAGGAGCCAAAAAGGGTGTAGTTTGTGTGTGTGAGCACCCGTGTGTACACCTGTTAGCATGGACCCGAAAAACACACCAAGATGGCGCGGCCACGTCCAGACGCCTTCCTGCAGTTCGGTGTGATTTGCTCTGAGCTTTTCACCCGTGCCGCACGTTGTCAATCTTAAGTGTCTCGGTGTTGTTTATTCACCTGACTGTTTGTTAACTGTAAATCTCTGACAGATCCAAAACACACCGCCCGGGCAACAAAGGAGTAAGAAGCATTTGAAAGTCCTGGAGTGGCCTAGCCAGTCTCCAGACCTCAACCCCATAGAAAATCTGTGGCGGGAGTTGAAAGTCCGTGTTGCTCGGCGACAGCCCCAAAACATCAATGCTCTCGAGAAGATCTGCATGGAGGAATGGGCCAAAATACCAGCTACTGTGTGTGCAAACCTGGTAAAGACCTATAGTAAACGTTTGACCTCTGTTATTGCCAACAAAGGTTATGTTACAAAGTATTGAGTTGTATTTTTGTTATTGACCAAATACTTATTTTCCACCCTGATTTACGAATAAATTCTTTACAAATCCTACCATGTGGATTCATGGATTTTTTTTTCACATTCTGTCTCTCACAGTTGAAGTGTACCTCTGGTGCAAATTACTGACCTCTGTCATCATTTTAGGTGGGGGAACTTGCACAATCGGTGACTGACTAAATACTTTTTTGCCCCACTGTAGGCTTCTTCTAGTGATTTGATGTTTTTTTCTAATTCCTGAATATTTTTGTTTTCTTTTTTCTTTTTATGTGATGAGAAAGAAATTATTTTACCTCTCATCACAGCTTTCCCTGCTTCCCATAGAACAGGCCGCTCAGTGGGGATAAAATTACGTCTTCGCCGTTCAGTGGGGCGTTGTCCGTGGCCGCTCAGTGGGGCTAAAATTCGCCGTCTAAGTGGGGCGATGTACAAAGCCGCTCAGTGGGGTTTTTTGTACAGAAGCATTAAGTCGCAGAGTTGCGCAGTTTGAACTTTTTTTTTTTTGTTCGCCGTCTTAGTGGGGCGAAATACAGACCGCTGTGTGGGGTACTGTAGTGAGTTCTCCACCGCTCAGTGGGATGTTGAGAAGTTCCACGGGGTCCAGATTGTGCTGGACAATAGGCCTATTTTGTGTTGTTGTCATTGTTGTCATCGTCGTTTTTGTTGTTGTTGTGTGTGAGTGTGTGCGGAGCAGAACACGTGGTCTGTGACACCGGCTGTTGTTGTTATCATGGGTTTCTAAGCAACCAAGAGTGAGTCGGAGGGAGACAGACGTTTGTGCTGGACTTTGCTCCTGGCAGCACAAAGTATTTAAATAAAGATGAGAGAGAAGTTTTCAGAAAACACACCAACCTTGAAGAGCGTGTGGAGAAGGCCAGCCCACATCAGCAGCACTTGAGATGTGCTCTGGTGAATGGCTTTCCCCCACCCCCTTGCTGACACAAAATGTTTATTCTTTAGCTTGCCCTGATCGACAGCAGCCTGTGTGCCAGACCATAGATTTAATTGAGGTGGATAGTTTTTTAAAGTAATCTACATTAAGCTTGTGGTTGCTCAAATTTTGTAAAATGACATATGAGGTGAAGTGATATAGATAAATATTTAAACTAATGAAGTGCATAGAGGCACTTGACCTGTGTGAAAGACTGTCGTCTTATTATGAGCTATTGTTGAGATATAGAGCACACCTATGAAAACAACTAATATGCTGAACCCTGTATGAAACATCTAAAAGTACATGATGGAGAAGCTGAATTGAATATGAAAGTGTAAGCCTTTGCCACTGTGAGCAGAGCATGCAACTACTGTGTGATGTTGCGTTGCGGTTTTTTTTTTCTTTTTCTTCTGAGCTGATGAGCAAGCTACACATTATCAGATCAAGAGCTGTCTGAGAACTACTCAAAGAGAGGGAAACAGAGCTCTGATAACTGTGATAACTGGAGTGTGCAGCGTTCCCGTGAGCAGTTTTCCTGCACCTTGACTCGTGTGTGTGTGTAGCATCAGCATCGTGTTTTTGTTTATTTGTTTTGTTGGGTTAAAAATAATTAAATAAACTGGTGATCATATTTATGGATCACCATGGTATCATCAGCCATGTGATTTATTTATGCAGATGAAAAAGAGAAAGAATTTATATTGTAGATGAAAAATAAATCATAGGGAAAAGGTTTTGTGTTGATCAGCCAAAAAACAACTACAATTTCATTTTATGCTTTTAAGAAAGGATTGTTCACAAAAACAGAGAGAGAGAGAGAGAGAGAGAGAGAGAGATGTGTGTTGATTAACCCTTTACAGCCGATCGGAGCGGGCACGCTCTGTTTTGCGTAACTATTTTTAAATCCCGGTAGCTCTGCAACCACTTAAGCTAGCACAATAATTTCTTTTGCATATGAAACTGGAGGAGTTGTACTTACATCTTATGCCATCAGCTTGTCCTAGGTCACAGTTTCCTTCCACATATAGCTTTGCAAAAACTGCATAAAAATCACTTGCAGCAACAAAAACATGATATTCCAGAAACACGCTTCGCCGATCCATCAGCTGTTTGTAACACTTCCTACATCCATCAGCACGAACTATCACATGACCGCATGACCTGCCCGAAACCGGAAGTGACGTCATTTTGCGGAAATGTAGTTTTTTACGATCGGGCCCTTATGAGCTTGTGTTTTACTTGTTATGTGTTTTAAAAAGTTATGTTTGAGTTTATGACTTTCTGTGTCGTTTCTGGGATGCTTAGGACTCATATTGCACTGCTGGAAATAGTTTATTTTGATGCATATGCTGTTATTTTGCAAATTTGCACTATAATATTTATTTTCGTTTTTCCTGCAGTATATAAAAATTGGTGTATTTCAAAAATAAAACTATGAAGACACTCAAAATAAATTTCCTGTGGTGGGAAACTAGTTTGTGCAACTTTTTTGTATTTACAGTTTTGAGGGATAAGCCTCTTAAATTTCTCTAACTAGAAATATATGTTAAAAAAACAAAAACGATTTTCAATTTTTTTGTAGTTTATTGCACTTTTTTGCAATTTATGTAATTACTATGCACCTAATGCAGACATATTATTAAAGTTTGGGCTATAATGGTTGTATTGATGTATAGCAACTTGAAATACTCCCAAAAATGGCTCCACAGCATGTAAAAATATAATATAAGCTCTGGCGAACTTGGTTCTATGGTAGGTCTTAAAGGGTTAAGCAGCGATGATAATAATGAAATGTCTTAGTTAGTCACTTTCAGGTGAAAAGCAGACCTGAATCAATTTTCCACATGCAGCAGTCGGAAGAAAGTTATAGTTTAACATCATTGGAAACATGCAGGCCAAGTTTCTGGCTGACTTATTTACAGCGCAATGTTTATGTGTCTCTCAACCTCACAAGCAAGTGCTCACTCCTCCCTGAAGAATGCAGCTCCAAAGAGCAATAAAATGGCAGATAAAGAGACAGCAGCAAGTCCTGAGCAAAGAGTCCCAGCAAAGCAGCAGCAATGTGGACAAACAGCATCAGAGAAGAAGAGCAAACCCATCATCCTGACTGATCGGATGAATGGCACTGTGTCTACCACAAGCTGAAACTTCACTGTGCATGTGAAGAAAACGTTTGAGGAGAACTGAACAGTTGGAGTTTGACATTTGCCACCTTTGGAGTAAAATGACAAGAAGAGACAGTGGAACACAGGACAAAGCTGAAGGAGAACTGCCGGGACTGTTGAAGTGGGAGAGGACAAAAGAGTGAGAGGACAACAGAGTGAGAAGACTAGGTGAGAACACATAGGAATTATTTAATGTGGGAAATCAAAATTTGGGTTAGCAAACCTGGGGAAAAGAAAACTGACTGCTTAAGTTGGAAAATTGTGAAGGGGTCTGAAACACTGCAAAAATAGAAACATATACAAAATCACACACACAAGCACAACATGCATTAACCCTACTAACACTTCCAAACACAAGAGAGCTTATGAAGATTAGACAACATCTTAAGCGTGTGAGTCTGTTTATCATCTTATCCAAGTCACCTCGTGTGATGCAAAAACCAGTGGACTCATAGCACATTAGTTAAGAAGTGATCAAATAATAGCAGAGAAATGTGTAGGAAAGGCAGAGAACATGCTCTGCTGGAGATGCAGCTCCACAGACATGCATTAAACCTGCCTAATAACACAAACACACATGCGATGAAAATTAGCTTGTTATCTTTCATCAGTGTTAAAATAGTGTCAATTTAGCAGACACTTGTTATCAAATGCTGAATTTATCCAATGCAAAAATTGACTCTCTAGGTTGCAGGACAACAATTTAAACTTTTGTGGGAAAAAAGATTCTGGTTTGACCAACCAGTGATCAGATAATAAATTTAGTTGTTAATATAGTAAATTGGGAGAAGCTTCCTGCTTGATTGATGCAGCACAAGTTTACTACTAAATTTACTGTATGAGGGAAATTCTCTTTTAGTGATAACATTTTGAACATGCATTTCTGTTGTCCTGTCATCCTAGTGGGTTAATAGCTGATTCAAATTAGTTGATCGTTCTTAGATTAATGAAAGGTGATTGAATTCTAGCACGAGTGAATGGGATGTGTTGGAGTTGTTGTGTGTTGAGTGGAGACTCTAAAACACTGAGTTTCCTGCTTTGATGTGCGAGTGAATCCTGTATTTAGATACACAACTCTGAATACGTCAGAACAAACTTCTTTTGTGAAGTGCATGACAGCATGTCACATGTTTTATGATGAAGGGAAAAAAGGAAAATTGAATAAAATAGATCTGTGGCCTAAATGAGTGAAGAGCACAGACCTGGTGATTAAACTCATAAGTTAAAGAAGACATTAGGCTTATGTTGTGAGTTGTGCAGCTGATGGTTGGTTTGGAGTGAATCTAGCTGATGATTCTTCTCCTGTTGTGAAGTTGATGAGGAGCTTGTGTCATGACTTAACAAGGCCTTTTTATTTTGATACTTTCACAGTGCACTGAGAGTTTGGTTTGATAATCTTTGTTATTTGTTATTTTTCATTTTTGAACAGGCACTGATTTTGTTTGTCTATTTCTTTTCTTTAAGCAGATCTGCACGTCAGAAATTAAAAGTGCTATACGACCTGTCGAGAAAGCTGTTACAAGTGAGTTTTCTCCACATTGAAATGGGCTCAGGAGAAAGCTACTTATTTGGGACAATATTAAGGGATTCAGCAGCAATGTAATCCGATCTAAAGTTCTTTTTCTTTTTGAAATGACGTCATTTTGCTGGAAGTGGAAACTAAATGCGACGACAGGTTCCACTATCAGCAAAGAAAGAATGAATGAATGCATGAATGAAAGGAAATAAAAAACAAACTGACTGACTGGTAAAAGCTGACAGGACTTGACCACGACTCAAGGTTAACCTCCACCTAGACAGGACAAAAGGGTGGATGAATTTATGTGTTTTTTGTTACAGGAGCAGAAAGATGACAGCAACATTCGAGGTTGCATGACGATTTAATCTTTTAAATGCCATTTTCTCTGTCTGTGAATTTACTATGTGTGTGTCATTCACTAACTTGTGTTGCTCACAGACATTACTGTGAGAAATTGTATACATCTGCGCAGCGCTAACATTTGCATTTTCTTTTCTATAGCATTACAGTTCTTCATGTGGTTTGATCACATGATTTATACCAGGACAACTGGTTGATGTTTTTCCTACTACAGGATTTCTGGGTTTATGTGTGAAGAAAACTGTGTTTACAGGTCATGAGTGGTGATGCTGTTACACTGTGTTTTTGGGAAAATGTGAAGGTTACTTTGATGATGTGAATAACATGTGAGAAATTTCCTGTGTTGAAAACTAGTGTCACTTCTTTCCACAGTTATGGAGTTGACTTTATGGTGTTTTTATGGCACCTCTGGAATGTGGATGGCCGACGCCTGCCCACCAGGATGATCAATGTGTATTACTAATGTTTGTTTTTCTGAGACTGCATGTAGAAGATTCAGCTGAAGCGGACAAGTGACATGAGAAAAATATATAAGGGATTGTTTATGGAATAGTTGAAGATGGGCTATTGAGCTCATAGTAATATATAAGTGGAGTGACCTTGCTTAAGAGAAGTCACTGATTACATTAATGTTAACTGAGTACATGGGATGATCCATGTCTGAGGCAAATTATGGTAATAATAGTGATTTAATGATTTGACAAAACCTGCACATGACACTTGTCTTGCTGATGCTGAATGCTTGTTACTCTTATGATACAATTGTTTATAAGTGTGAAGTTTGATTTTATTTCCAGATCTTGTTTTCCAGGCCATGATGGTGTGTATGCAGGCTCCTGGTGGAGCCAGTTTTTAAGACAGGGATCCAGGTTTGGTGAGTTGACGCATGAGAGTGTCCATGCGTCAAGAGGTGGGGTCCAGAATTAACATTAAACAATGTTTACTATTATTGTTGCAGTGATTTGTGTGATTAGCTGTTTATTTACAAGTATTAAACCTATGCAAGTGGTGCATCCATGTTCAGATGAGGCTTTGATGGCCTATAAGTGAAGTTCACTGAACTAAAGAATGTTGTTTGATGATTGTTGACATGCTCTCCAAATAGAAGTTTTCCCTCCTAGCAAGGAAATACAGGTGCAGCAGTAATCTCCTGAGAAATCTTAAGAGGCCCAGTGAGAAGCAAGAACCATTCCAGGCATAGCTGACAGCCCAGGCAGTGGTTGAGGTCAAAGGTCGAGCTGGTTGGGGTCCATCATGAGATCAGACTTTGGAGCCACAGCAAGGACCATGAAACTGCATTGGAATGAGAGCTGTGCCACGGGAGGTTTCCAGAGGCCAACAGAGGAGATTGTGGACAACAGACGGGCACCTGAAGGATGAGGGGAGCGTGCCAAGCTCCATCGACAACGCAGAGGGAGTCTAAGGAAGACATCATGATTCTGTGAAAAGCACAGGAACCAGAAGCTATGGTGGTGATGACAGCAGTTTCCTATGAGGTCTGCAGCTTTGGAAATAGCTGAGACCCATGTTGACAAACAACAAAACCAACTGGTATGTTTGGATGTTTATTCTACATACATTTGGACTCTGGTCCTATGGACAATGATGGAAACAACTGGAAGAGACATTCATGACGCCCTGCAGAACTCAAACCACTCTGCAGAGACATGTGATTTGCACACCCGGAGGAAGCATCACCAAGCTGAGATGTTTTTGAAAATGTTACTTCTTATTTTCACTATTAAATTAACAATTTCTTTGTTTGCTCGTAGGATGCAGTTTGCCATTGGATGAGATCAATGAGGAATGGGATAACTGCTAATACATTTATTAAACTGTGTATTTTTTCAGTAATTTAGGGTGATTTGACATATGCTGAGTATAAAAATGTTTGCATTGAAACTGACAGACATGAGGTATTCGTAACTGGGAACTTTTCAAGCATAAAGGTCAAAAAGGGGGGAAATGTTAGATTTGTATTGTTGATTGTCATTTATGCTTAGAAATATTTACCCACATATGCTTAGAAGTGTATAATCATTTGTAGATTGAAAGAATGTCTCATCCTAGGAGGTCTGTAACAGCTCTGTGTAGCATGAAGGGGGAGTGCGTTCACTCTCTCTACAGAGTGTTCTGGAATAGATCACACCTCCTAGGAGAGGTCGTATCTTCTCTTGCTGATATATGGTTTAGCAAACACACGTATATCTGTTTAAGTATAAGAGCCTTTTGTTAGATGGACCCAGACGTCCTGGCACCAGCTAGCACCAGAGTCTTCACAGGGTCACATCTTGACCTCACACACACACACACATACACACATACACACACACACACACACACACACATACACAGGCAAGGTACTCTTTGTGTGTATGTAGACGTCATATGTTAATGAACCTATGCATATTCATGTAACCTCAATAAAAGAACAGTGGTACGGGAGAACGGACGAGAGCAACTGGGGTCAGACGAGGGAACGGCGTCTGTCCGGTTTTCTCCCATGCAAAGCAAATCAAAATCAAATCAAATCACTTTTATTGTCACATCACATGTGCAGGTACATTGGTACAGCACATGTGAGTGAAATTCTTGTGTGCGAGCTTCACAAGCAACAGAGTTGTGCAAATACAATAATGTAAACAAGCAAAATACAAGAATGGCTACATCTGAAACTAATAATATATGTACAATATATAATAGTATATGCATTTCTGGATGTGTATACTAAATATTTTTCTACGTGTGTGTGTGTGTGTGTGTGTGTGTGTGTGTGTGTGTGTGTGTGTGTGTGTACACATATTTTACAAATTAAATAGAGTAAACAATAAATAAAATATATAAAATAAAATATACAGAGTTGAGACATATGCAAAACAGTTGCATTACTGTACAGTATGGAGTGCATAATGTTAAAGTTCCAGTAGTGAAGCTGAGGTGTCTATGAAGTGTTCAGCAGTCTGATGGCCTGGTGGAAGAAGCTGTCTCTCAGTCTGCTGGTACGGGACCGGATGCTGCAGAACCTCCTTCCTGATGGAAGTAGTCTGAACAGTTTATGGCTGGGGTGACTGGAGTCCTTGATGATCCTCCCCGCTTTCCTCAGGCACCGCTTCCTGTAGATGTCTTGGAGGGAGGGAAGCTCACCTCCAATTATCCGTTCAGAGCACCGCACTACTCGCTGGAGAGCTTTGCAGTTGTAGGCGGTGCTGTTGCCATACCAGGTGGTGATGCATCCAGTGAGGATGCTCTCAATGGCACAGTGATAGAAGGTCCTGAGGATGCGGGGGCTCATGCCGAATCTTTTCAGTCTCCTGAGAAAGAAGAGGCGCTGCTGCGCCTTCTTCACTGTTTTGTTTGTGTGTACTGACCACGTAAGATCCTCAGCCAGGTGTACGCCAAGGAACCGGAAGCTGCTCACTCTCTCCACAGCAGCGCCGCTGATAGTGATGGGGGTGTGTACTTCTCTGCACCTCCGGAAGTCCACTATCAACTCCTTTGTCTTTGCGACGTTGAGGGTGAGATGGTGCACGAGTAACATGAAGAACTTTGAAGAACTTTGCCTACTTGTGTCTTGCTTTGCAGTGTAATTATATTGTCTTCAACGTTCCAGCGGATAGGTACAAGCTACAAACCTATCAGCAGGAAACAGAAAGTAAGATTAGTGAACACAAATGTTGCAACCACATATCCATCCCTGACACAAGACAAAAAAATATATGGTGTTTCAGCCTCAGAGTATGAAGATGAAGAAAGTTTTTCTCCTGATCCATTCCGTGAGGTGAGCACTTACCCTATGGTAGAGGTTGCTAACCCACATTTTGGAGTGGATGGGGATAACAGCCGCACTATTCATGTTTACCAGCCATGGACCGAGTCTGAATGTGCTGAAGCTTGTAAAAGTCTTGGAGACCCATTGACCAATGTTGATGAGTTCATAGCTCGACACAGACAGCTTTGTTCTTCATACCGTCTAAATGGACAGGAAACTGAGATTACTTTTAGGAGATGTCTCACTTATAATTGGACTCGTGTCAGAGGACAGTACACAGGTAAAGGGCCAGGTGATAACACCTTGCCCTATGGAGATGCAGGTCTCGTTGTCCAAATTAATGGAGTGTACGATCGTCTCAGAGATCCTTTTAGAACAACTGCAGACTACACCAAAATCTCACAATGCACACAGAAGGAAGGAGAGGATGTTCATGAGTATAGGGGTAGATTAGAGGAAGTGTTTAAGAGGCATAGTGGACTTGAAGAGAATCCTGACGCAGCAGGCCCCTATCAACAGCAGCTGAAACATGCCTTAATGAGTGGGTTCCACCCACCCATTGCAGATTTTATTAGAAAACAAAATGTAAATCACACCACAGATGGAGTTACTCAATGTATGAACTGGGCAAGGCATGCACAGGATGTGATTAAGGGCAAAAAGAAAAAATTGCAAAATACACCAAATGTTGCCACATTTTATGTTGATGAAGAGTCTCAGGTATTTTTTCAGGGACAGACTAGACGTGGCAGAGGCCGAGGAGGAGTTAGAGGAGGAGTCAGGGGGGGCAGAAGTAATTGGCCACCCCGGAGAGGACAAAGGAACAGGGATGAGTGTTACAGGTGTGGAAAAATAGGCCATTATGCTAAAGAGTGCCCTAAAGACCTATGTGAGGAGTATAGACGACCAGGTCCACATAACCCCTCATATAATAAATGACTAGTATCTGCTGACACTGTTAACACACATGCATGTTTAAACACCCCATCAGACTGCCAAAAACAACAACCAGTGCTGTATTTTACTTTCAGGGTGGTGCAGCTCAACAGGATGACTAACGCGGAGTCTCATGCAATGATCCCGCGTCGGTGGGAGCTCCAAGACTCTCCTAAGTAGCTCCCCCGACGAGGCCTGACCAGCAGCAGGTGTGTGGCTTGACAGGCTCAGAAAAGTCAAAAATAGTGAGATATCTTGCAGAGGGATGCAGCAGTCTCAAAATTGCAAAGCTTCTGAAGCGTGATCATCAAACAATCAAGCGTTTCATTCAAAATAGTCAACAGGGTCGCAAGAAGCGTGTGGAAAAACCAAGGCACAAAATAACTGCCCATGAACTGAGAAAAGTCAAGCGTGCAGCTGCCAAGATGCCACTTGCCACCAGTTTGGCCATATTTCAGAGCTGCAACATCACTGGAGTGCCCAAAAGCACAAGGTGTGCAATACTCAGAGACATGGCCAAGGTAAGAAAGGCTGAAAGACGACCACCACTGAACAAGACACACAAGCTGAAACGTCAAGACTGGGCCAAGAAATATCTCAAGACTGATTTTTCTAAGGTTTTATGGACTGATGAAATGAGAGTGAGTCTTGATGGGCCAGATGGATGGGCCCGTGGCTGGATTGGTAAAGGGCAGAGAGCTCCAGTCCGACTCAGACGCCAGCAAGGTGGAGGTGGAGTACTGGTTTCATTATCATCATCATTTATTTGTATAGCACTTTAAGAACACACCAGGCAGACCAAAGTGCTGAACAACACAGATCAAAACAACAACCAAATTAAAAATACCATAAAATCATTACAAACAATAAAATAAATAAGGTGTCAGTTTCCTACAGAGTTAAAAGCCAGGGAATAAAAATAGGTTTTCAATCTGGACTTAAAGACCTGCACTGATGACGCTTGTCTAATTTGGAGGGGAAGGTTATTCCAGAGCATCGGAGCCGCAATTGAAAAGGCACGGTCTCCTCTGTATTTCAGCCGCGACTTAGGGACCGACAGCAGCAGCTGCTCAGCTGAACGGAGCGAGCGAGGAGGAACATGTGGCTTCAGCAAGTCAGATAAGTACACAGGGGCCAGACCATTTAAAGATTTAAAAACCAATAAAAGGACCTTAAAACGAACCCTAAAATCAATGGGAATGGTTTGGGCTGGTATCATCAAAGATGAGCTTGTGGGGCCTTTTCGGGTTGAGGATGGAGTCAAGCTCAACTCCCAGTCCTACTGCCAGTTTCTGGAAGACACCTTCTTCAAGCAGTGGTACAGGAAGAAGTCTGCATCCTTCAAGAAAAACATGATTTTCATGCAGGACAATGCTCCATCATACGCGTCCAAGTACTCCACAGCGTGGCTGGCAAGAAAGGGTGTAAAAGAAGAAAAACTAATGACATGGCCACCTTGTTCACCTGATCTGAACCCCATTGAGAACCTGTGGTCCATCATCAAATGTGAGATTTACAAGGAGGGAAAACAGTACACCTCTCTGAACAGTGTCTGGGAGGCTGTGGTTGCTGCTGCATGCAATGTTGATGGTGAACAGATCAAAACACTGACAGAATCCATGGATGGCAGGCTTTTGAGTGTCCTTGCAAAGAAAGGTGGCTATATTGGTCGCTGATTTGTTTTTGTTTTGTTTTTGAATGTCAGAAATGTATATTTGTGAATGTGGAGATGTTATATTGGTGTCACTGGTAAAAATAAATAATTGAAATGGGTATATATTTGTTTTTTGTTAAGTTGCCTAATAATTATGCACAGTAATAGTCACCTGCACACACAGATATCCCCCTAAAATAGCTAAAACTAAAAACTACTTCCAAAAACATTCAGCTTTGATATTAATGAGTTTTTTGGGTTCATTGAGAACATGGTTGTTGTTCAATAATAAAATTATTCCTCAAAAATACAACTTGCCTAATAATTCTGCACTCCCTGTATGCATACTCTCTCTCTCTTCGTGTGTGTGTGTGTGTTTCTCAGGTGAAATTCAGTACGGTTCCGACAAGAGTTTTGTGTTAATGTACAATCCTTAATATGTTTTGTGTGTGTGTGTGTGGGGGGGGGGGGGGGGGGTGTTCGCCCAGGGTGCCAAACAGGCTAGGACCGCCACTGTCTGCAACAGAAATGAAGTTATGCGCATGCGCCCGCTATCGGCGGCTGGCACTGTGACCCTCTGACCCCGCCCACAGGCTCGCCCGGAGACTCTCGCAGACACCGAGCCGTCCTTCAGACTTTGTCCGAGTTTCTGGAAGCTTCAGCGGGGACCGCGGGAGCCTGCTGCCCCCTCGGGGTTTGCAATAAGGATACGAGCTTACCGCCTCTCTGTCTCTTTAACGGAAACACGAAGCAGCTCGTGAGCCAAAACTTTTCAGTGACCTGCTGACAGATTCCAGGTAAGTTTGTGTGATGAGCTTCTTCTGTTCCCGGTGAAATACACCTGTACCTGTGGGAGCAGCGGAGCGGCTGAAGCTGCTCCGTCCTCCGGTGTTCCAGATCAACTGGCGTTGGTCGAACAGATGTGTGGCAGTCTTGCGTTTCAGGAGCTCCTACCGACAAACCAGCAAAAAAAACGCCAAATGTGTCATCTGTGACACTTGTGAGGTTATCTCAAACACACTCCGTCAGTCTTGATGCTGTTGAACAACAAAATGTTTAAAAATGTGGCGAGTTTACCTGGTGATATCCTCATGCGCGACGCGATCGCGAAAACAGCAAACAAGTAACACCACGCCGTTGTTGTTCACAGGACAGCAAGAGTAAACGATCGGGAGACCCTTGTCGTCGTTATCGTTCCACTCGCACGGTTTATTTCACCGAATTCAGCGTTTTTGCTCCACAACTAAAGCGAGCAGTTTGCTCTGTGCACTAACATGGACTCGAGTCAACCAGCGCCACCTCTGGCCAAGTGCCACAGCCTACAGCCAGATCAACCTGTGACACACATCTGCACCACGTTTGAATTCGTGTCATGCACATTTGTACCTTTCAATTGTGTGTTTGTGCGTCATGCAAACAAACCTTTGAAATGAATGAAATGATATCATGTATTTAATATCAGCCTACATTTGTACAAAATGCCAAATGACATACACATAAGAATCACCATCCTGATATCAATACTTTTGCCCATACGAAAAATGTCGTGAACACACTAATATTTCACCAGTGTTGTAACATCACATGTCGTTAGCGTAGTCTGTCTGTGTCTTCCCTCTGCAAACAAACATGTTAGAGTTGGTTGTGATATACAGTCTGCATAAGTGTGGTCAATCTAATAAACATTTGTAAGGAGATGGCAGTTACTGTGAATGTACAGCAGGTGATTAGTAATAAACAGCCAGACAATGACTCTGACAATCTCATTCAATCTTGCAGATTGCACCTTCTGTGGAAAGTGGTACCACACAGTGTGTGTGGACTTCCCCTGTGCAGAAGGCGACTACAAATGTTGTGGGTGCTAAATAAACAGAAAAAAGTGATCCCTGTTGTCTTTGCTTACTGATTGTTTTCAGTGTTGACAATCCACATTGCTGGCATTGCATCTTTCAACATGTTTGTGGACAGATTTGGATGTACCAGGGGTAAGTGCAGCCACTCAGCCTCTACTCACTGTGATCATAGCAGCAGGTGCAGATGTGTCACAAGTTAATCTAGTAGTGGGCTATGGTCATGTGTTAGTGGTGGGAACAGTCATATCCACTCACTCTCACTGGCTGTTTATTACTAATCACTGTGTAACTGCTGTGGATTCACAGTAACTGCCGTCTCCTTACAAATCTTCATTAGATTAACCACACTTATACAGACTGTATATAACTCCAGCCATGTTGATGAATTGCCTATATTGGCTGGAAATATTCATTTTCAGGGAAAAGACACAGACAGACTATGCTAGCGACATGTGATGTTACAACACTAATGAAATATTGATGTGTCATATTTGTCCAAGGCGTATTTCATTGTTATGGAAAAAGAGAATATTAAAATCATGATGACCAATTGGAGTGGTGATTTCTATGACTTTGTGTATATAATTTGGAATTTTGTACAAATGTAGGCCAATAAGGAATATATGATATCATTTCATTCTTTTCAAAGGTTTATTTGCATGACGCACAAACACACAATTGAAAGGTACAAATGTGCATGACACGAATTCAAACGTGGTGCAGATGTGTGTCACAGGTTGATCTGGCTGTAGGCTGTGGCACTTGGCCAGAGGTGGCGCTGGTTGACTCGAGTCCATGTTGGTGCACAGAGCAAACTGCTCGCTTTAGTTGTGAAGCAAAAACGCTGAATTCGGTGAAATAAACCGTGCGAGTGGAACGATAACGACGACAAGGGTCTCCCGATCGTTTACTCTTGCTGTCCTGTGAACAACAACGGCGTGGTGTTACTTGTTTGCTGTTTTCGCGATCGCGTCGCGCATGAGGATATCACCAGGTAAACTCGCCACATTTTTAAACATTTTGTTGTTCAACAGCATCAAGACTGACGGAGTGTGTTTGAGATAACCTCACAAGTGTCACAGATGACACATTTGGTGTTTTTTTGCTGGTTTGTCGGTAGGAGCTCCTGAAACGCAAGACTGCCACACATCTGTTCGACCAACGCCAGTTGATCTAAACGCCAGTTGATCTGGAACACCGGCCGGTGTTGCCGAGCCGAACCCACCACAGCACCGAGTGAACTGAAGCTCAGACACTAAATTCGATTAATTTTGAAGGGCGTCCGGTTTGGCAGGCACAGCTCGACCTGTCAGCGGTTTTTAGCCACAACTATGTTTAAACTTTTGAACCTTTGAATCGGAGCATGCGGGTCTGCTCCTATCCAATCACTGTATTGATCCATCAGCACTGAGATCAATGCATTTGTTCTTCTGTGAGGGTGTACCACTGACAGATATGCGCATGTGTACAGTGAAAGGTCTGTTTAAGTTGTTAAATGATGACAAACACCTGAGCTTCAGGTTTAAAGGATCATCCCTCAGTTTTTCCCGATACTGGAACAACTCTAATGCCCCGGGGGAGATTTGAATCCAGGCCTCTGGAAACACCCTTTGACCATGTGACTGACCTACTCCACCTTTCAAGTTTAAAGTTCAGGTTTTCTCACAGCGGCGCGTTAATGTGGCGAGTGTGCTCAGCTGTCAGGACATGCAAACGCACTGAATACCAGAAATACCACATAGCTGACATATTTCACCCACCACGCTGTGACGTGCAGTCACTCTTCTTCACTGATGAAGACTCTGCAACACACTGAGTGCAGGATTCACGTAGCCTTCAGTCTGATTCATTCACTTTCCAAATCACAGCCACGATAGCTGTGAGCGCTTCGTGTTTATTTTTCTGTTACTGGAGCCAATCATGTGCTTTATTATCAGTCTGTTAATCAGCTGATCCTTCAGCCTGATTCACTGCATTCTTCTTCTTTTTCTCTGTTTCTTGTTATTCATGCATTCCACAGAGTGCCTTTGTTCTGTCTTCCTTCCCTCACCCCAAACCGGTCTGAGCCTGGCTCTGCTGGAGGTTTCTTCCTGTTAAAATTGAGGTTTTCCTTGCCACTGTCATAAAACTTCTTACTCATATGGTTGTTGAGAGTACAAAGACAGTACAGCATCTCAAGGTGACTGTTGTTGTGATTTGGAGCTTTGATTTGGAGCTGAATAAAACCAAGTTAAAACTGGTCCACATCAGAAGTGGACTCGAGTTTTCGGTCAAGAATATAATTCAAATAATAATTTATGACACAACTAAAGCCAAATGGAGTCCAATCACAGTATAGGACCCTGATCTCCTGAGCAGATAAAGGCGTCCACTGGAGGAGCTCAGTTTGTGACTCAGAGACATGTTAATGAATGTGAAACTGTGAGCCCAAGGCAGGCTGACACGGGCGTGATGTCATCGCTTGTGTCAGGTCTGCTTGTCATGGACGTTAAGATGATGATGTCATTGATTGTTTGTGATTGATTACCTGTATCTGTTTTAACCCTCATCAGCTCAAACATCGGTAAAACCTTTGGCCTGTCATCATGGCAACCAGTACCAAATGGGGGGCGGTAAAGGACCAGTTGACCAGAGGCCTCGCCACAGTCACTGACGGCAAGGTGGAGGCCAATCTGGAGAACGCTGACCCCGAGCTCTGCATCCGACTGCTGCAGGTAGGAAAGAAGCAGAACCTCAGGAGTCCTGCCAGGGGAAGGAGAAGGCGTCTCACAGCTCTGACCGATGGTCACTCTGCCCCTCCAGGTTCCCACAGTGGTGAACTACTCGGGTCTGCAGCGGCGGCTGGAGGTGAGTAATCGGTCATGGATGGTGCAGTTTCTTGAACTACAGGGTTTGGACCTCCTGCTGGAGGCGCTGGAGCGTCTGTCGGGCCGCGGCTGCGCCCGCATCGCCAATGCTCTGCTGCAGCTCACCTGCGTCAGCTGTGTCCAGGCCATCATGAACTCGTCCGCAGGGCTGCATTTCATCCTGGACAATGAGGGCTACGTCAGGATGCTGGCTCAAGGTGGGTGGAGGACCAGAAAGTTAGAATGAAGCAGATCTGCCTTAAAACCACCTTAAAATCATATTTACACGCTACCCTGAGCAACAGGTAGACTCAGGTGGCTGTTCCAGCCTAAGCTAAGCAGGTAGCCGGTGTACCTGTGAGGTGAAGATGACGACTCCGAGTCATTACTTATGAAAGCGGTAACTCCACCTCCTCCTATATGCCCTCAGCTCTCGACACGTCCAATGTCATGGTGAAGATGCAGCTGTTCCAGCTGGTGGCTGCTCTTGCCGTCTTCGACCCTCGGGGACACCACCTCGCCTTCGATGCACTCGACAACTACAAGGTATGCTCATGTCCTCGTCCACTTCCTCCTCTCTCTTTATTTCCTTCCTGTCCTTCCTTTTTCCTTTTTTCCCTTCCTTCTCTGTCTCCTCTGAGGTGATTTGTGATTTCATGAGATCAGTTTAAGTAATCTGAACTCTGCCTCACGATGGCAGTCAGGACAGTTGGCGCTCAGTCATATTAACAGTTAAATGTTGCTGTAGGTCCAGGTCACTTTCAGAGGCTCTCTTGGCTGATTTCATTTGTTTAGAGGGGCATGTTTACCTGCTTGATGGACAAACCAACAGATGTCGCATGAGCTGGATGGGGAGACATGAGCAGGCCATTTGGGTCGGTTTGAAAAGCTTTATCGGCATGACGTTAGCAAAAGGAAGTGCGAGTCAGTTTCACTTAGTTTCAAGGCTAACACAACAAGCAGAACAGCTCAAACTGAAAGCCACTGGCTGATTACCTAAGTCAGCAGATAGCTCACAAAGCTCCACCACAGCTCCTCGCTGCCAGGTGAGAGCAACGACGACGTGGTCTGTGTACCATCAGGGCGTGACTGCAGATACACCACAACAAACAGCTGAGCCTCAGACGCTGCAGATCTTATCGTCCCCGCCCAGCCTGTTCTCACAGGCTCTGAACTTACAGCATGGAATCATGGGATACCACACGTCTGCACACACACACTCGTTTTATTATCTTAGTGAGGACATCTCATTGACATAACCCTTTCCCTAGCTGCTTACCCTAACCATCAAAAATGAATGCCTAACCATAACCTAACTGCAACCCTGACACTAAAACCACATTTTAAGCCTCAGACACGTCTTCAAACTTGTGGGGATGGGCACTTTGTCCCCATAAGGGCTGTTGGTCCCCACAAGTATAGTGGCATGCCAATTTTCTGTCCTCACAAAGTTGTCTAAACATAACATGTACACACACGCACACACACCGCTATTAGGAGTGTTTAATCATCACACTTCAGTCAGACTGAAGCAGGAAGTTGTGTTTAATGAAGGTGTAAACGAACTGTGTCCGTCCTCTGACCTGTCACTTCCTGTGTCTGTATTCAGAGCCTGAAGAAGCAGCAGTATCGCTTCAGCGTGATCATGAATGAGCTTCACGCCACCAACAACATCCCCTACATGGTGACGCTGCTAAGTGTGGTCAACGTCCTCGTGCTGCAGGAGGAGGAGCTGAGGAGGAGGCACCGGGTGCGGCAGGAGTTCATCGGTAAAACGAACTGTTTATCACCACTCTGACATCACCCCTGACATCATCATCATGATGTCATTGCTGACATCACTGTTTTCATCATGTTGTAGGGTCTTTACCTCACAACAGAAAGACCTTGATGTGACTGTTGTTGTGATTTGGCGATGTATAAATAAAGTTGAATTAAACTGTTATCAGAGTTATGTGTAGGAGGAGCTTGATATCTGTCACAGTGTGACATCACATCCCTGTACGGAGGCTTTCCTGGAGTCAGGTCTCGCTGAGGGCTCGAGTGTCAGACCCTCAGAGGTCGTCATGGTGTGAGTGTGTCCTGCTGCTTGACCAAAATAAGAAGTGATATATGTGTCTGTGATTTTTAGGTCTGCAGCTGCTGGACCTGCTCCCCAGGCTCAGGTACTGGCTTCATTCTCACTTTGCTTACATCAGTTATTAATCAATAATCAATCGTGTTTCCAATCAGTTTCCTGTCTGTGTGTGCAGGGAGACGCAGGACAAGGACCTGAACATCCAGTGTGACGTGTTTGAAGACTCTGTCGGAGGACATGGAGGAGATGGAGAGGCTGTACGGAGGGATTGATATGAGCAGCCACCAGCAGGTCTTCACAATGCTCTACACCATGGTAACCACAGTTTAAAGAGTGATGCGACTCAAGCTGGAACGTTTAAACCAATGTTTCCCAACCACTGTGCCGCGGCACAAAGGTGTGCCGTGGAAGATTACCTTATTCCACCCAATTGGTACTCTAAGCCAGCGGTCCCCAACCCCCGGGCCTTGTACCGGTCCGTGAGTCGTTTGGTACCGGGCCGCGAGAGTAGAGGCTCAGGTGTGAAATGTATGGTTTTCAGGGTTTTTATTGGTTTTCAGCGTTATTTTGTTATCGTTAACTCGGTTTTCCTGGGTCTTTTCACATGTGTTATGAATAAATCCTCTTTTTTTTTCGGTACCGGTACTAGTTTTATTTTGTTGTATTTATCCGCGACACCTTAAAGGCCGGTCCGTGAAAATATTGTCGGGCATAAACCAGTCCGTGGCGCAAAAAAGGTTGGGGACCGCTGCTCTAAGCGATTGGCTTGAGTAATGGGCAGAACAATTACATTATCTTCCACTAGAGGGGAGTACAACTACCTGCTCTAATTAAATTGGTTGCCGACTGCCAGTAAAACAGAAGAACATGAAGAAGAAATTATAGGTCGCTGCTGTCAGGTCTAATATTTCTCCATCATCCTCTCAGTATCACACTGACACGTTGCTTACCTCTGATACCTGGTCCTCTTTTACTCCTGTTACCTTACAGGACATCAGTGCTCTGCTTGGTCGAATGAAACTGACTTCAAGCCACCTTGATGTACTTCCTCCATCATTTTTCATTAGTGTGTTTGATTTCTATTGGCCTCTGTATTCTGGAAATAATTAATACTTCTCTTTATACTGGCTCAGTTCCCAGCTATTTTAAACAAGCTATTGTTGAACCAATATTAAAGAAACCAAATTTAGATCCATCTCTTCCAAGCAGTTACAGGCCAATATTAAAATTACCATTGGTGTCAAAGATCTTGGAAAAAACAGTTGCAGAACAACTTAACAACTTTTTGGAAAAGAACAATGTTCTGGACATTTTCCAGTCTGGTTTCTGCAAATTGCACTCCACTGAAACCGCTTTGCTTAAAGTGTCTAGTGACATTCTGATGGCAGCAGACTCTGGAGAGTACACTGTTCTGGTTATGTTGGATCTCAGCTCTGCTTTTGATACTGTTGATCACAGCATCATGATAAATAGGCTGAAGGACTTGTTTGGGATTACTGGTGTTGTTTTAAAATGGTTTATGTCGTATCTATCTGAGAGATCCTTTACTGTCCGTGTAAATCATGTGCTGTCAGAAACATCAGTTCTGTCTTCTGGGGTACCTCAAGGATCTGTTTTAGGTCCTATTCTCTTTTTGCTGTATATACTCCCTCTAGGCCACATTATCAGACGTTACAATAATATTTCTTATCATCTCTATGCTGATGACATTCAGTTGTACTGTTCTTTCAAAGCTTCTGAGTTGTATAAATTGTCTTGTTTAAATAATTGTCTGTCAGAAATCAAACAATGGTTAAATGACAATTTCCTTCAGTTAAATGCAGATAAACCAGAAACTTTGATTATTGCACCTGATCACATGCTCTCAGAAATTAGGCAGCATATCAGTTTTTTTAGACCCTTCATTTCAGTCGAGTCTCAGAAACTTAGGTGTTATATTTGACAGTTCAATGTCTCTTGAGAAACACTCTAAACAACTTGCCCGGAACTGTTTTTATCATCTAAGAAACATTTCTAAACTCAGGCTACTGGTGTCAAAGGCAGAACTTGAGATGATTCTTCATGCTTTTATCTCTTCTCGTTTGGATTATTGTAACGGTCTTTTTACGTGTCTCAGCAAATCAGCTCTGGATCGCCTTCAGTCTGTACAGAATGCAGCGGCAAGACTTTTAACTGGTGCAAACAAGAGGTCACACATTACTCCAGTTTTGGCTTCTCTTCATTGGTTGCCTGTAAATTTTAGGGTTCATTTTAAAATTTTAGTTGTAACTTTTAGAGCTCTGCACGGTGAAGCTCCCCAGTATATCTCTGACCTGCTGAAACCTCGTGCTTCATCCCGAGCACTTAGGTCTTCAAGTCAGAGGCTACTGGTGGTCCCACGTACTAGGTTTAAAACACGTGGGGATCGGGCTTTTCAGGCACTGGCACATAGGCTGTTGAACTCTCTGCCGTTGTCTTTACGCTGTCTAGGCTCTACTGACTCCTTTAAAAAGCAGCTGAAGACATTTTTATACAAACGGGCTTTTAATTAATTTTAGCTTGTATGTCTGATCTTATTGTAAAGCACTTTGTGATTTTTATCTGTGAAATGTACTATATAAATAAATTTTACTTACTTACTTACTTATATAATAGTCATGCTGTGAGTGAAACGACGCAGCACGTAATAGCAATAAATAAATATTTGAAAAGAAAAATAGTGAGTCTGACCTGGGTCTTTGAGAAAATTCCGACCCAGACGAAGGCCCTAGCATTAGTAGTGGTCAGAAGAAAGCAAAAAAAGGGTAGATTGGGGACAAACTTGTTAGTCCAATAATCACACAACTGGTATGTTAACTCCAACTTGAATGGTTGCCTTCTTTCGTTCCTCCACACAAGAAAAAACGGACACTCCAAAAAACTCCTACTTCCCCTTCCCGCCTGTGCGTAGCCATGCCCCCCTTCACTGGACACTTGCGCAGTGGGACAGATACATCTAAACAAACTGAACCAATTCTGCTATACCTGGTGCGCGGGGAAAAATTATCAATATTCTTTTTGTGACATTTTTGTTTGGTGGTAGGTTGTGTTATTTTTCTAACGTGAAATATGTACCGTGGCTCCAAAAGATTGGGAAACACTGGTTTAAACTACAGAAGCCAACACTGTCACCTTCAGAGCGATTGGTGCAGCATCTGTGAAAGTGACACTGCTGGTAGTTCTCTTTTCAATGATAGAAATGTAAGGAGACAGACGCTATGTTCAAACTGCAGTCGAAAGCACATCAAATCCGATTTTTTTTTTTTTTTTTTTTTTGACCCTATGCGACCCATACCCGACCATGGTATGACAGTGTGAACGGAATAAATCCGATATTTTCAAATCCGATCTGGGTCACTTTCGTATGTGGTACTGAATCCAATACATATCCGATGTTTTAGAAAGCGACTGCTGTTTGAATGGTCACGTCGCATTAAATCCGTCTTGTACGTCACTGACACAAGACAGACGCCAATTATTAGCGCCGGAGATGACATCGCGAACGCTTCCTGGCCATCCAGTGTAGATGTTAATGAAACTGTTGGAAAGACAACGTGAACATTTTATTTGTACTGTATAATCTGCAGATTTTGACAGAAATCTGCAACTATTCTTTGAAGCACTGCTCCTCTCTAAAACAGCAATAAGGATAATTATTAGGTTATCTACATTATTATGTAAATAACAAAATAACTTAAAGCAAAAATTGGGAAACGTAAAGTCCGAAGTCTTTATATTAAGGGCCATCAGTCAAACAATATTATTTGCTCTGGGTCTAAACAGAGCGCGTTGTGTGTGACGTCTTCTTTTGCGCATGCGGGCCGCTTCGAGGGTTCACACTAGGGCGTGTTTGCTGTCGCATTTTATTTGTAGTGTGAACAAGCAGACAAAAAAAATCGGATTTGGTCAAAAATTTGGAATTGAGCATTAACACCTGCAATGTGAACGTAGCCAAAATAACCTGTCCTGACCCTCTCTGCGTTCAGGTGTCCAGCCATCCATCCTCCGTGCAGCTGCTGTCCATCCTTCAGGCCTTGTTGCTGGTGGGTCCAGACAGAGCTGAGGTCTGGTGTGCTCTGGAGCTGCTGATGGATCGAGCCACCCTGCTGGCTCAGGATGGTAAGTATGGGGGCGCATCCAACAACAGATCACTGGGTCCAGCTCTGATTCCGCCTCTTTGTAGAAGTGTCCTCTCTATATAAACGATGACCCCTGTAAAGAGTCCCTTAAGGTTCAGATGCAGGCCCTGTTTTATGTCAGTTTGTATAAATGACAGCAGGCAGAGTATGATCAAAGCTGAGGGCATTTCACAGGATCAGGCGAAGGTGAATTCACCGGCTCTGTTTTTCTTGATCGCAGCTGAGGTAGACTCTGCAGATCACCTGCTGGAGAAGCTCCTCCCCCGAAAGACTTACTCACCCAATCTTGCCATCGACAGGGCGGTCCAGACTAGACTACCAGACAGTCCTCCCAGCCAATCAGAGGCACTCACCAAAGATGCTCCAACAGCCCCCACTGCAGCAGCACTGCCTCCGGCTCTTCCCACTTCCTATGCCCCCCCTCTACCTCCTCCCTTACCCGGTGCTATGACTCTTCCCCTTCCACCCCCTCCACTGCCGCCCACACCCTTGCCTGGTGCTATGGCTCCTCTCCCTCCACCCCCTCCACCCCCACCCTTACCTGGTGCTATGGCTCCTCCCCCTCCACCCCCACCCTTACCTGGTGCTGGACCTCCACTCCCCCCCTCTCCTCCAGGTGACATCAGAGCTGAGACAGTTCAAAGTCTGGGCAGGTTATATAGCAGCTCTGCTCCTAATTCAAGCCACACCCCCTGCCCAACACTGCGGATGAAGAAGCTGAACTGGCAGAAACTTCCATCCAGACTGGTGTCAGGTGAGGCCTGGTGTTGGCCCAGGTCAGGTGCAGGATTCATCCAAGCTGACGTCACTCTGTCCACAGGCCACGAGTCTCTGTGGACGTCGACATCTTTGGACTCCATGGAGCCAGATTACTGCAGCATTGAGCAGCTCTTCAGTCTCCCTCCGACTGAGACCAAGAACAGAACCAAGTCAAAGACGGAGCCCAAAGAGGTGCCGTAGCTTTCTCTGTCTTCACCTTACAGGTGTGGCGTTACAGGTTTTACCTTTTTCACATCCACATGTTCAATTCTGTCCACAGGTGTCCTTCATCGACGCCAAGAAGAGCCTTAACCTCCACATCTTCCTCAAGCACTTCAAATGGTGACTGTTCTTTTTCTGAGTCTTGCAGCCAATTAAAAACATCTGTGCTGTGACATCACCACCCCTGTATCACCTGACCTGTCTCACCTGCAGTTCCCACGAGGACTTTGTGGATCTCATCCGAAGAGGAGACCGATCAAAGTTTGATGTCGAGGCCCTGAAACAGTTCATTAAACTCCTCCCAGAGAAACATGAGGTCAGAGCAGAGGTCACCTGCGCTTCACCTGTTCTCCACCTGTCTCTCACCTGCCCCTCACCTGTGCTTCAGTTGTCTTTCACCTGTACTTGACCTGTATCTCATCTTTCCCTCCTCAGGTAGGGAACCTGAAGTCTCATCTGGCAGAGCAGGACAAGTTGGCATCAGCAGATCAGTTTTACCTGCAGCTCATTGATCTGCCCAGGTGTGAGGACAGCGCCAGCTGCAGCACACATCAAGCACAGATAAATAAGCACAGCTCACCACAGGTCCACTCACTCGCAGTGTGTGTGTGTGTGTGTGTGTGTGTGTGTGTTGCAGTTACTCTCTGAGGATTGAGTGTATGGTGTGTGTGTGTGTGTGTGTGTGTGTGTGTGTGTGTGTGTGTGTGTGTGTGTGTGTGTGTGTGTGTGTGTGTGTGTTGCAGTTACTCTCTGAGGATTGAGTGTATGTTGCTGTGTGAGGAGAGCAGCTGTGTGTTGGAGACTATGAGAGTGTGTATACACATGACAAACACACAGCAGCTACACAACAAACACACTGGCTGCACACGCACGTTTGGCTGCTGTGGTGGTGTTCTTGTTTCTGTTTGTGTGTGTTGTTTTGTGTGCAGGTGTGAAGGAGAGCGCTCGGCTGCCAGTCTTCTGTAAACTAATCCTGAGTGTCGGAAACTTTCTCAACTATGTGAGAATCTTTTTTTCTTTTACTCCTTGTAATCTGATTACTTTGTGTGGCATGCTCAGTGACGGTCCTAAAGCAGTTCTCTTCCCGAAGACTCAAACCACACAAACAAACTCAAACACAAACTCTGACCAGTGTTGGGGTCGTTACTCAGAAAAAGTAATCTATTACACATCACTTGTTGCTTTGCAGTCTGCCATATGCCCGTCCAACCTGAAGCAGCGTTACATGATCATCAGTGACCAGTGTAGACCTGAGACTACATTTACACGTGCAGCGCTGTGAAGCACATTTGTTTCCACTGCTGCACCGCACAGTAATAGTTTCCCGCTGCGCCAAGTACAGTGCAGCACGTCAGTGAGGAGTACTCGGCATGTGCGCTGTGTCACACGACCAATAGAATCGAAGACTACCACTGCACTAAATTCCATCACACGATGAAGGAAAACATTCGTATCAGTGCGTATCAGAGTTCTGTGAACTTTTTCACACAGGTTTATGTGCATGTATGGGGACCTCCAGAGCCTCTTAACAGCTCTGGGGACGACACACTCTTCACTAGTCTGGATAGTTGAAAGCTTTCATCTATATGAATGAGCGATTTTTTTTTTTTTTTTTTTTTTTTTTTTTAAATTAAAAATTTGAACACAATTCAACACAAACTCTTGTGAAGGACACAAAGTCAGAGAGATATAGGTTTAATACAGACTCGTAGAGTGGTAACAAAAAAAAGACTTCCAAGCAGAGTGCATCGGCCAGCACAACACAGAGTTTGGGTCCTTTACGCTAAGCGAGACAGGTGGAGAACAAGCTAGCGGTCAGTGTGCCGCATCCTATGTGAAAGGGCCTTAAGTTCTTGGCTAGCTTAGCATTAACATGCTGTCTGTGCAGATGTTAGCAGTATAATGCAGCTGTTTATGTCCTGGATGCTGGTTCCACTGCACCATGATGCTTGTCCTTTCGTGCAAGAAAAATAAGTCATGTCCGTGTCTCTGCTGTGGAGTGGGCTGCTAGCAACTGCTGGACTTCACATCAGCTAACTTGAGCCTCTGATGAAGTTTTTATGAAGTTATCTAAGCAGTAATATCACAGCTGTGAGGTTGATTGCACTAACAGTTCATCCGAGGAGTGTTTTGTTTGTTTTTTTTGTTTTTGTTTGTTTGCACATTCAGGCAGGTGTGACTCAGCACCAACTATTAGCTCAGCACAAATCTACCAACAGAGACTGTCTACCAAGACAGTTCATTTAGTTGCCAAATCATAAATCAGTCTGTTATTTAGCTGAAATAAAATCTAAAGGCTGGTAGTCTGATTTTGTCATGTGATGTATGGTCCATCAGGGAACTCGCACAGGGAATGCTGAAGGCTTTAAGATCAGCACTCTGCTCAAACTGACCGAAACCAAAGCCAACAAATCGAGAGTCACGCTGCTGCACCACATCCTGCGGGTAATGCTGGGAATACTACGAATACTGGGGAATACTGCAGTATTCTCATAATATTTCAGTTGCTGCTGTTTGTGACCCTTAGGAGGCTGAAGAGAATCACCCCGACCTGCTCAACCTGCCCGATGAACTGGAGATCTGTGCAAAGGCTGCTGGGTAAACACATATAAGAGTTCAGTCACGTACAGACTGCTGGGCGGAGTCTGTGACGTGGTAGCTCAGGTGTTTCGCCTGCAGCGGTGTTAAATGTTGCCCTCTGACTCCACCTGCAGGCTCAGCTTGGACTCTATTCAGTCTGAAACAAACACTCTAAACAAACGGCTGAAAAACTCAGAGAGGAGCGTTTCCTCCTCATCTGACATGAAGGAGCAGTACCTGTCCACCGTACAGGTGAGTCACTCGGGATGAGGCTGTCACCTTTACGGGCAGATAAATCCAGTCTGTGCACTAACTGACACCGTTTTAGTGGGACAGACCTGCTCTTCCAGGTGAACTTACCTGTTGTTCTTATGTGGTGTTACCAGGAGAGCCTGCAGGCTGTTGAGCAGCTGCAACTCCTGCTGTCATCTGTGGAGGAGCAGAGGAAGCACCTGTCCGCCTACCTCTGTGAGGACAGCAGCAGCTTCTCTCTCGAAGAGCTCTTCAGCACCATCAAGACATTCAGAGACCTCTTCCTTCGAACCCTCAAGGTCAGCGGCCAATCGCAGTGCGGCTCAGTCTGCAGGACTCATACCCTGCCGCACGTTTGCATGTGTCATTTAAACTGTGTCTCAGCCAGCCAATCGGCTCTGACTTCAACCGTGACAAAGTGTGGTAGCTGCCACACATTAGTCCTGTTTCCCTGTAAATGTTAAGCTCCGCCCTCTCTGGGGGGCCGGTTAGCCTGTTGAAGTTTGAACTGTGTGTTCCTTTTATTCTTCCATCAGGAGAACGAAGGTCACAGGGAGCAGGAGAAGAGGTTGGACGAAGGGAGGAAACTGAGAGAAGAAGCCCCCACCAGAAAGATCAGTAAGTCAGACACCATCATTTCACCTTAAATCCTCCCTCCTTAAGGTGTCCCTCACCTGTCTCTCCAGGTGTGGCAGGTGAAGGACAGGTCAAGTACAAGTGGAGGGCAAGTGGAGAACAGGTGAGACATGTGAAGGGCCGGTGACTGACAGGTCGAGAATCAATAGCTGACATCAGCAACATTTCTCTGCAACAGTTTATCAGCAGCTGAATATTTAAAGGAAATGATGTGACAGCATCAGGACGAGAAGGAAGTTTGTAAAGATTAAATGCTGCTGTACCTATGAGGCTGTCAGGTGACGCAGTGACAGCTTTCACCTGTTGTTTGTGACATGTGCGCTAAGCTCACAGGGGAACGTGTTTCTGTGCTGCAGTTAGGACGGACATGGCCAATTGGGACGAAGGATGCATCGTCGACAACCTGCTGGCCGAGATCAGGAAGGGCTGCAGGAAGACAAGGCCACGGGCAGAGCCGGACGGTGGGGGGTCGAAGGTGAGAGCCCGGCAGGACTTCTGCAGACTTTCTTGTCACCGCTGCTCGTTTGACCCAAGTTCTCCTTTTCAGGTCACCCCGGGGTCACGCAGATGTCAGCGGCCCAAGACAAGCCAGATTTGCCCGAGAAGCCTCGGGAGGAGGTCCGGACTCCCACACATCCACCTGCTGGAACCAGACCAGAACCAGAGCCAGACAGAGCTGCCTCAGAGCTCCAGGCCCTCGGTGAACCCCCTGCAGCTGAGGTCCAGGGTCCGGAGTCTGAAGTGGACACCGGACCGGCGCAGCAGGAAGTCCAGCACGCAGCTAGTCAGCAGGATGTGACCCAGGTCAACAGGAGCAAAGATCCTAACCCGGAAGATTCTGCTCCCCAGAACGCATCGAACACCTTAGACACCAGCCCGGCAGGTAGAGTGAGGCGCTGTGCTCTCTGCTTCAGGCTTTGAGCACGCTCAGTGCTGCTGTTTGTTTCTGAAACATGGAAATTTTAATGCTTCCTGTCCCACAGCCCACCCACACAGATCAAGGCTACATCCACACGTACACGGGTATTTTTGAAAACGGAGATTTTCCGTTTTCGTTTTAAAAAAAATAATCCCGTCCACACGTAAAGGCAGAAATGAAGGAAAACGCTGCTAGGAACATGCCAAAGCAACAGGTAGCGATATATTCCTAACCGTGCAGAAATGTTGGCCAATCAGAAGTCTAGAAGCCTCGGTGGGAAAAAGTAAACAAAGCTGGGGCATAGAAGCAGAACTGAGTCGTATGTGTGGAGTGACAGTAACTGTGTGTGTATATGTAAGCATGTAAACACTGCAGAGACTACAATTAACAGTAACAGTATTGTAGAAATTCATGTCACCGAAACAATAACGTGGCGCACACTGTGACGTCAAAAAATGCGCACACCTTTGACGCTGCGTTTTCTCTGTTTTTCTTGTCCACACGTAAATGCAAAAACGGAGTTTTCAAAAATATCCACCCTGGCCGGAGTTTTTAAAAATCTTTGTTTTCAGTGACCAAAAACGCCGTTTACGTGTGGACGAAAGGTGCAAACGCATAGAAAAATCTGCGTTTTCAAAAATACCTGTGTGCGTGTGGACGTAGCCCAAGTTGTGTTCAGTGTTTGCAGCAGAGTGACGGAGACTCGGCCGCAGATTGCAGTTGAGTGGAGTCGAGATTGCCATACCATGGTGATGTAGCCGGGTCAGTGTGGCTGTTGTGATGTAGCTCTGAGTCTATGAGGTCACTTCCTGTTCCTGAACATTAGTGTTTCCTGTGACATGGTGAGCTGAGGCTCAGGCTGTAAGGTCGCATCAAGACGATGATAGAACATCCTTTAGTGTTTATGATGAAATAAGCTTTATATCTAGAAACCGACCAATTTTATCCTCTCTTTGATCTCCAGAAGGCAGTGGTCACACAGGAAGAAAGCGTTTGAAGAAAAAGAAAAAATGCATCCTTCAGTGAGGTGAGCTCACCTGCAGCTGTGCATAAATCCACGTCAGCGGCGATTCACTGCTGTCCTTCACTCTAAAGCATTTCATTGGTCGAAATGTTTTTATGTTGTGGGATTTAAGGTCTTTTTTAAATATCATTTATTATTTTATTCTTCTTCTATGGTTCCAGGTACATGGGTCAGGACTTGTTTCTGTGGCGACAGGACTGGACCTGCAGGAGAACAAAGTGTTTAAAAGGGAAACACAATCATAAAGAGCAAGGATTCTGGGCGGAGCTTCCTGTGACTGACTGATCTAACCCTCGCTCACCTCTCAGTGGCGCCGAAGTGACTGCATCAGTTTGTGATGTCAGCAAGGTTTCTGTGTGCACTTCCTGTCAGGTCGAGGCGCTGCTGGTCTCTGAGCTCAGAAAGCACAGCATATAAACTCTTTCCAGGTTAATGCCACCTGCCTGCTCATCTGGTTTCTTGCAAAAGACCTTTTAGATTAAAAGCCTCGCATTGTTCCCGTGCAGGTGTTCAGGTTTTAGACTTTCAAATTCAAATTCAAATTTTATTTGTCACGTACACAGTCATACACAGTACGATATGTAGTGAAATGCTTGGACAACTGCTCGTGACCTAAAGAAAACAAAAAAGGAAAAGGCTATGAATAAGATAGGAAATAAATATGAAAAATTAAAAAGGGTAAATTTAACTAGGAAGGAATAAAATATAAATTAAGGTTAAAAATGAAATAACTGTACAACACAAATTAGAATGTAGGGTAAATTTAACTGGGAAAGAATAAGATAAAATATATAAATTAAAGTTGAAAATAAAATAACTGTACAACAAAATACACAATATAGAACTATATAAGAATGTATGAAGAAATATAAATAAATATATATACAATAACAGCAGCTGTACAAGTATTAACCGGAAATGAAGATTATAATGTCCAGTGTTGTGCAATCCACATTATGTCTTGTGCAGTGCAAATATGCTTAAAGTGATTTAAGTGATGAAGTGAAAACAATGTCCAGAATGTCCAGTGTGTGTGTAAGAACTATATGTGTGGGTCAGTACTGTGTGGTGGTGTGATTGAGATACCGTATCGCCTGCGGGAAGAAGCTCCTCCTCAGTCTCTCTGTGTTGGTCTTCAGGGAGCGGAATCGCTTTCCTGACCTCAACAGAGAGAACAGTCTGTTGTTGGGATGGCTGAGGTCCTTCACGATCTTCCTGGCCTTGGTCCAGCACCGCCTGCTGTAGATTGAGTGCAGGTCAGGGAGCTCGGAGCGGATGGTGCGCTCAGCTGACCGCACAACCCTCTGTAGAGCTCGTCTGTCCTGCATGGTGCTGTTCCCGAACCAGGTTAAGATGTTTCCCGCCAGGATGCTCTCTATGGTGCACGAGTAAAAGTTCCTGAGCACCTTGGAGGGCAGTTGGAAGTCTCTCAAGCGTCTGAGGTGGTAGAGACGCTGACGGGCCTTTTTCACCACGGTGTTGATGTGACAGGACCATGACAGGTCCTGCGTGATGTGAACTCCGAGGTATTTGAAGCTGTCCACTCTCTCCACTGGGCACTCGTTGATGACGGGGGTCTGGTAGTTCCTCCCCTGCTTAGTGCTGAAGTCCACTATAAGCTCCTTTGTCTTACTGACGTTTAGAAGGAGGTTGTTCCTCTGGCACCAGTTCTCCAGATTCCTAATCTCCTTCAGGTAGGCCGTCTTGTTGTTATCAGAGATCAGGCCCACCATGACGGTGTCGTCAGCAAACTTGATGATGGTGGTGGAGCTGGTAGTGGCCACACAGTCATATGTGTACAAAGAGTACAGCAGGGGGCTCAGAACACACCCCTGGGGGGCTCCAGTGCTGAGAGTGGTGGAGGCTGAGACATGTCCGCCCATCCTTACTGCCTGTGGTCTGCCAGTTAGGAAGTTGGAGATCCACTGACACATAGATGAGCTGAGTCCCAGATGCTCCAGCTTGGTGGTGAGTGTGGAGGGAATTATGGTGTTAAATGCAGAGCTGTAGTCTATGAAGAGCATTTTAACATAATTCCCCCTTCTAGTGTCCAAGTGAGTGAGTGATGTGTGGAGGAGATGAGAGATGGCATCGTCTGTGGAACGATTTGGACGGTAAGCGAACTGTAGTGGGTCCAGTGTGTCTGGTAGTGAAGAAATGATGAATCTCTGACCAGGCGTTCAAAGCACTTCATCACTACTGAGGTGAGGGCTACAGGGCGATAGTCATTGAGAGAAGCAGGGTGGGGTTTCTTCGGGACAGGAACAATGATGGACTCTTTGAAGCATGTGGGGATCACTGACTGAGATAAAGAGATGTTGAATATCTCAGTGAACACAGGAGCTAGCTCAGGGCTGCCCAATCCCAGTCCTCGAGAGCTACTATCCTGCAGCTTTTAGATGCATCCCTACTCCAACACAGCTGAATCAAATGGTTTGATTACCTCTTCAGCATGCCATCCTGTTTGGCAAAGGCCTGATAACAAGCCATTCATTTGATTCAGGTGTGTGGGAACAAGGATGCATCTAAAAGCTGCAGGACGGTAGCTCTTGAGGACCGGGATTGGGCACCCCTGAGCTAGCTGGTATGCGCAGTCTCTTAGGATACGACCTGGGATGCCGTCTGGTCCTGCTGCTTTCCTGGTGTTCACTCTTTTGAAGGCTCTCCTTACTTCATGCTCGGAGATGACGAGCACGTTTCCGGTGCTGGCAGTATCTTCCTGTCTGCAGCCGTTAGCGCCGCTAACACTAGCATTGTTGGAGTCCTTAGCTGCAGCCTCGAAGCGAGCATAGAAAGTGTTCAGCTCGTCTGCCAAAGTCACGGCCGCGTTCGTCATACCGGTTGTTGGTGCTTTATAGTCCGTTATTGTCCTTAGTCCCCGCCACAGGCTCCTAGAGTCACTCTGTTGGAGTTGTGACTCTAGTTTCCTCCCGTAGCGCTACTTCGCCTCTTTCACCGCCCTCCGCACGTTATATGACGGGGCTTTGTACGGGTCCATGTCCCCCGTCGTGAGTCCCGTGTTGTAGGCAGCGGTGCGGGATCTCAGAGCGTCGCGGATGGTTTTATCCACCCACAGCTTCTGGTTGGGAAACGTTGTGATAGTCTTTGTCTCCACGGTATCATCCGCTAGTTTCCTGATGAATCCCACAACCGCTTCCGTAAACACGTTGACATCATCATCGGAGCTGTTTCTGAACATGCCCCAGTCTGCGTCATCGAGTGCGTCCTGTAACGCGGCCACCAATTGATCCGTCCAGCGCGCGACCTTCCTCTGAACTGGAACTTCCTGTTTCAGCCTTTGTTTGTATTTTGGCATGAGGAAGATGGCGGCGTGATCAGATTTGCCAAACGGAGGGTGGGGTTGTGCCTTGTAGCCGTCCTTGACCGTAGTGTAGCAGTGGTCCAGTGTCCTTTCACCTCTGGTGGGGCAGGTGATGTGTTGATAAAAGTTCAGCGCTGCGCGTTTGAGGTTGGCGCTATTAAAGTCCCCCGTCACAATAAGCGCAGCGTCCCGGTGTTGTGTCTGGTGCTGTGTGAGTGCCTCATGCAGCTCGCATAAGGCGGTGACCGTGTCCGCTTGTGGTGGAATATAAACGGCACTTATAATGACCGATGTAAATTCCCAAGGTAGATAAAAAGGACGACACATGATGGACAGTAGTTCCAGATTTGGTGTGCAGGAGCGTGTGAGAGGAACAACGTTCGCACTGTTGCACCAGTTGTTGTTCACCATTAAACACACGCCGCCTCCCCTTGACTCCCCCGAGTCCCGTGTCCTGTCCATGCGGTGAACCGAGAAGAACTCGGCCGGCTGGATGGCGTGGTCCGGCACCGCTGGGTTCAGCCATGTCTCGGTGAAGCAGAGGAGACTTTTCTGTTCTTATTGTTGATTAAAGTTCGCTGAGACTTTTACTGTTAGAATAAATGTTGTTCTAGCTCTTTGATGAGTCCTGTTTTTTGTTTGTTTGTTTGTTTTTCTGTCCCGTTCGGTACTTTAGCAATCAGAATTGTCTGAGGGCCAGGAAAGATGCCCAATGGGTTTATTTCTTCAAGTGGGGAAAATGTGTCAATGTGATATTGGTCCACTTGATTGATCTTTATCATTATTATTATTATTTATTTATTTATTTTAAGTTATTAAAAATTGGACAGACAATTAGACAGAAAAGGGGGAAAGAAAAACAGAGGGAATCGGGGGACAGTAAGAGAAGACACTGAGAAAATCCATTGGGTCACCTGTTAACAGAAGAAAAAAGAAAACAAACAACAAGAGAACAACACAAAACAGAGGTCAAAGCAACAACCTATCTACGTGTAAGTAACAGTAAATACTAAATATTGAATGTTGAGCAGCACGCAAGATCAACAGCGCATGATATGCTTTAACCCTTTAGAGCCGATCGGAGCGGGAACGCTCTGTTATGCGTAACTATTTTTAAATCCCGGTAGCACTGCAACCACGTAAGCTAGCGCAAAAAATTTTTTTGCATATGAAACCGGAGGAGTTGTACTTACATATTGTGCCATCAGCTTGTCCTAGGTCACGGTTTCCTTCCACATAAAGCTTTGCAAAAACTGCATAAAAAGCGCTTGCAAGAACAAAAACATAATATTCCAGAAACACGCTTTGCCGGTCCGATCAGCTGTTCAAAACACTTCCTACGTTGGAATAGACGTCAGCGCGAACTTTTGCATTTCCGCCATTACCTGGCCGAAACCGGAAGTGACGTCATTTTCGCGGAAATGTAGTCTTTTTTGCGATCAGGGCCTCAGGGCCTATACTGCTCTTTTTAAAAGTTATCTTTGACTTTATGACTTTCTGTGTCGTTTCTGGGATGCTTAGGACTCATATTGCACTGCTGGAAATAGTTTATTTTGATGCATATGCTGCTTTTTTGCAAATTTGCAGTATAATATTTATTTTCGTTTTTCCTGCAGTGTATAAAAATTGGTGTATTTCAAAAATAAAACTATGAAGACACTCAAAATAAATTTCCTGTGGTGGGAAACTATTTTGTGCAACTTTTTTGTATTTACAGTTTTGAGGGATAAGCCTCTTAAATTTCTCTAACTACAAATATATGTTAAAAAATCAAAAACGATTTTCAATTTTTTTGTAGTTTATTGCACTTTTTTGCAATTTATGTAATTACTATGCACTTAATGAATACATATTATTAAAATCTGGGCTATAATGGTTGTATTGATGTATAGCAACTTGAAATGCTCCCAAAAATGGCTCCACAGCATGTAAAAATATAATATAAGCTCTGGCGGACTTGGTTCTATGGTAGGTCTTAAAGGGTTAAGGTAGCAGCCAAGGAAGATAGAGTTTGTGTCTGTGAGCACCCATGTGTACAACCCCCAGACCCAGGAGATGTTACCCTTTTCCCTGGGGTTGACGCAAGCAGCCTGCAGCCAAGTGTCCTGATGGTGTACAGAGAACAGGGGTTGTGAAGACCCCATACCTCACTCCGCTTGCTCATATCTCGTGTTGCTGCGTGCTCTAAACGAGCAGCTCCTGTGCTCACCTGACGGTCACCTGCACCAAGGAGCTGCTGTGATTGACGGAGCAGCAGCTCTACGAGAACCAACACGTTGTTGGACTTTCAGTTCCAGGTTTTGAGCCACAAAGTACTCATTGCCATATGCAGTAATCTGATTGGTCAAATCTGAGCCTGTTTAGAAAAAATAACTCCCAGATGCATCCACCCATGATGGATGTTTCTTTTTCAATCACTATGTGCTAAAAGACCTCCCTGCACTGAATCATATTTGTTATCAATCTCTGTCTCTCTTTCACAGCATGTCTTTTATACTGTCTTCCTTCTCTCACCCTAACCAGTCGCGGCAGATGGCCGCCCTCTCACTGAGCCTGGTTCTGCTGGAGGTTTCTTCCTGTTAAAAGGGAGTTTTTCCCTCCCACTGTCGCTAAAGTGCTTGCTCATAGGGGGTCATATGACTGCTGGGTTATTGTAAGGTCTACCTTCCAGTATAAAGCGCCTTGAGCTTGTATAAATAAAACTGAATCAGTGTACACCCCCCCAACATACACAGCGCAGGTAAGCAGCTGAGTCACACGTGAGGTAGACTCTTCATCTGCAGCTCACAGACGGTCACACGCAGAGCCATGAACCGGAGACGTGCACGTGCTTATTCACACGTTTACTTTTTTTTTATACAATAGATGTCGTCATCATCCTCATCCCCGTGTCAGCGTTGCGGTGACGTCACGCAAAATCGGCGCTTCCCGTACTGAAGTGACGGCGCTCCAAATCATGTGACCTCTGCCCGGCGCAAGCTGAGCTGATCGATCAGAAGAATCTGTGCTGATTACCGATGAGCGGGTCTTCCGAAAACCCTCATACTGCCGAGCTCGCAACCGGAAACCGACCCGCCCTCACAATAAGAGTAGGCCGAGGGCAGCCGTTCCGTCACGGTCACACCTGCAGTCAGGTGTGCTGTGACGAAGTTACTCGCGTGGTCACACTTTTTACTCGTACATGAGTTATCCTCCATCATCGCTCCTCAGCAGACCAACGCTGAGGGGGCCGTGCTTTTCCGCGCTCAAGTCTTACAGTATGTAAAACGGACTCTGAGCTGCTCTCCGGTTTAAGTCTTGCTGGATCATGCAGGCCACTTACACAGCCATTCGACTCAGTCGTGTGAGGTGTGCACCGCTGGATTGGCTCAGCACACACCATCCCTATCGGTACAATCTGCAGAATCCTGCCTACCACGTGACTTTAGCCAGCAGGTGAACCACTGTTTCATTTTAATCAATGGCTAGTTTTGTGTGAACAAAAACAACATGAAAATTCAGTCTGACTCACCGAAATTACAACATAGTGCCTCTGAGTCTAACTACTGACCACTGCCAAGCCAAATGTATGATAACAGAGCTCCACAGCGCCCTCTGCTGTGGCAGTACCAGGTAATTTGACAGCCAGCCCCGGTGTGCCTGCCTCAGACTCGGTCGGTGCTGCAGTGGACTGTAATATTCTATTTTTTCTAATAAAACCTGTTCGAACCTCACTGGGCATGTTATCAGGTGCGGGCTTTTATTGTGAAGGTCTCGGCAGCTCTTCCGGTGCGGTGGTCGCTGTCGCGGTGCGTGTTGACGCAGCGGGTGCGTCAGGAGGAGATGTTGTAGAGCATCATCGGAGCCGAGCCGCCCCAGTCCGTGTGAGTCCGGATAACGGGACCCGCTCATGCTCTTCCCGCCCCGCAGCACGCCAGCCCCAGATCCAAGAAGCGAAGAGCAGCGGGGAAGAGCCCGGAGGTAAGAGAGGGGGAGGGCAGGGCGTGGAGGAGGAGAGCCTGTCTGTCATCTGTCTGTAACTCCCCCACCCTTCACACACACACACACATCCGTCGGTCTGTCGGAACCGGACAGGAGGAGCAGCTCCGGGCAGCAGCCGCCGAGAGGCGCTGAGGCTTGGAGAGCTGCTGCTGAAGAGCCGCTCCTCTCCTCCAGCATCAGCTCAGTGTCTGTGGTTGTCTGTGTGTATGTGCATCTGAGTGTGTGTTGTGCACACTTGTCCACATCATGAGCAGTTTTCTTCACTGGTTCTATGCCGTGATGAAAAACAGGAAGATCCCCCCTCCCTTCTCCAGACTTTTTACCTATGGAGTGAGCTGTCCAATCACCTCTGACCTCCTGAGAAGGGCAGAGCTTCACAGAGTGAGCTCCAGAGTGGATGTGAAGTCTCAGTGACTGATGGAGGAGCTGATCTACTCCATGTGTGCCCGTGTGTCAGCCTCTGATTGGACAGAGCGTCTGTGGCACTGCTGTCTGTGCTGCAGAGGAGCTTCATCTATCCTTCAGCTGTGTCTGCAAGAGCTCCTGCATACAAAACCCAGTGCTCAAACTCCAAACTCTCACTTCATCTGTTCGTGTGGTTCACACAAAAGTATTGACAGTACTGATGATACTGCAGTATATGTGCAGAAAAACACTAAAGCAGTGAAGTTTTAATGTCAGTGACTCTCACCTGTGCGAGTGTGTGTGTGAGATCATGTGGTCATTTGACAGTTGGGTATTTCGTGTTAGAAATCGGAAATATCTTTAATCCGTTCCCAGGAAACAGAATCATCTCTGAGCCGTTATTTCAAATTAGAAGTTTTATAAAGCGCTCGTGTTTTATTTTCTGCTGGTCAGTGATTTAGTTCAACTTTTAACTCTAAAGATGAAATGAACAGTTGATTTGCTCATTCTGTGTTTTTAATAAATATCGCATATTTGCCTGCATGACCCCATTTCTGTGCCGAACCTCTGTAATCAGAGCACTGTGAATAAAAATGTCTGTAGGAGTTCATTCAGTGCTTAATTGAAAGTTGAAGGTGTTTGAACCTCAGACTCAGGCTGGTGTGGACAACCTGCAGGTCCTTTTGGACCTGACTACACACCTGCAGGTGCCTCAGCTGTCAGGATTCAAACACACACAAATCAGTAAGAGCAGGATCGTCTGAAATTACTCATTTTGTCTGATTAAATATTTAAAATCTGTCACGATGGCACAACAGGCCTGCACAAACCCACCTGTATCACCTGTAGGGATGGGACCGGTATCGGTTCTGACATAAACGGTAGTAACCAGACCGAAAAGCAGCGCACATTTCGGTGCTTTTTTTTCCTGAGCTGTGATACACTTTAGATTCTAGCCAATCATTTTACGTTTCCGAGGACAGTAGGCGGGGCCAGGTACGTACGTTCTTTTAGAGCAGAGCTACAGATTAAAAATGACCAAGGCAAAGCGGTCAAAAGTCTGGCTGTACTTCACAGCAAAATATGCAAACTCAGCAGCCTGCAACAAGTGCTTTAAGCTGATACTGTCAGAGGTAACACCTCAAATCTGATGAAACACCTGGCGACGCATAGCGTTTTTTTAAAAAGCCGAGAAATGCGCCGTATTTGATAGCTTGCTGTGAGACCTCACACCGAGCACATCTACTGCGGGTGGGTTGCCTGTTATCAGACCCGGAGTTAGCAACATCCCCCAAAAACACGAAGAGGAGAGTCCTGGCCCCTAGCCCTGCCAGTGTAGCAGAAATGATGACGGATGATGATGGCAGCAGCAGCCGTTCTTCCCTGCGTGAGTAGCTTAATGTTGGTCGTGTGTAATTTACGCTGAGTAGGCTAACAGCGTTATCAAATTAATGCATGTAAGGTGAACTGGCAAACATCATCATAGCTACATGCGGCTGTCTTCTTGTTTGATGGCAGATACTCCCTTCACCCTGGCCAAAAAGGCTAAAATGACCAAAGAAAAAGTGGAAAACCGTTAAACATGAGAGGTCTTTGGACAAAGTTTGTGTTTTTTCCATTGATTAAGCACTGCTTCCAGCCAAGAGTGATGCCATAAAAAAGGCTAACATTGTTATCTTTTTACAAAAAAACAGCTGAACATGAGAGGTTTTTGGACCAATTTTGTGTTCTCCATTCTTTAAGCACCGGTTCGAGCACAGTGTAAGCACCGGCACCATTTCAAAAGTACCAGTTTGGCACCGGTATCGGATAAAACCTAAACGATACCATCCCTAATCACCTGCCTCTGTCTTCATTTCCCAGGATGCTCTGGGGTTTCTCAGCAGGCCTGTGAAGATGAGTGTGACATCATGGTTCCTGGTAAGCAGTTCGGGGACTCGACACCGCCTCCCCCGAGAGATGATTTTTGTGGGCCGAGAGGACTGCGAGCTGATGCTTCAGGTGAGGCTGACCTGTGCAGGTGTTCGGGTTAGTAGAAATTGCCTCCCTCTAGGTTGGTCTGAAAAAGGAAGTTGTAATGGTGTCTTGTTTGAGTCGCAGTGAAAGTAAGCAAAAAGAGTTGTATGTGTGTGTGTCTCAGTCTCGCAGTGTGGACAAACAACACGCTGTCATCAACTACAACCCGACCACTGATGAACACCTGGTGAAGGACCTGGGCAGCCTCAATGGGGTGAGCCATACACAACATATCAGTACATTATCATAGGTATCCACCAATCAGCAGCAAACACAGGTGGGGGGTGGTGATGCCTAAAGTCACAGGTTACAGTACAAAGATTTTTTTTTTTATTAACTTAAAAAAAATTAATTCCACTTTCATTTAAACAGGCAAGAACTGTAAAATCACAAAAGAGTGAAAACCTTCAGAGTGGACTTCAACATCATAATCAGAAAGTTTCACCTGGACGTTTGTTTGTTTGTTTGTTTGTTTGTTTCCTGCAGACATTTGTAAACGACCTTCGGATTCCTGATCAGACCTACATCACCCTCAAACTGTCCGACATCATCCGCTTCGGATACGATATCCTTCAGACGCACACACGCACTGTTTGTGTGCGTGTCTGTGTGCGTGTGTGTGTTTCTGTGCGTGTGTGTGTGTGTGTGATAATTTTAATATTTTTCTGAGCTGTTGTTCACATTCTCACGTCTACGTTCTGGAGAAAAGTCAACACAAAGTCCCAGAGGAGGCCCTAAAGGTTGGTGTTTGTGGGTGTGTGTTTTCTATTGTACAAATTACTGCATAGAGGGTGTTATTTAATTTCCTTGTTTAACTGCATTTAGTTTGCATTTCCAAAACTACTCAGAGCGTCATGAATTTCTCATGACTACACACAGCATGTACAGTACTGTGAGTAAATGCAGTACCGTGAGTACATGCAATTTGCAGTACCTTGAGTACGTTTGCCTCGTTCTTCTGTTTCAGCATGAGAAGTACAGCAGTCAGCTGCAGATGAGCCTAAAGCCTTCAGAGGGGAAGAAGAGCGACGTGGAGGAGCGGGCGAGAGGCGAGAAAGCGCAGAGTACCAAGAGCCTCACACAGGGTAACAATAATACAGCAACAGTACTGGCAGTAAATATACTGTGTATCAAATGTACTCCTAACAATAGGGCTTTGGAGTTGACGTCACGCCGCAATGCATTATGGGAGCGCAGCGCCATTTTCGGGGTCTACGAATCAAACCAAACACACTGTGTTGGAACGACGACTACAAGAAAGATGCTTAAAAGCAGCTCAAAAGAGAATGAACTGTATAGAGACCGATTTCATTCAGAGGCGAAGCAGCGGTACTTGCAGAAAATAGCGTGCATTGGAAATGTGGACCAGTATGAAATAGGGCCGTGGAGTAGAAACCCTGAAGACCAACCGCTACTGACGTAGCCTGACATATTTTCGTACCTTATCTGTGGAATCAGCGCGTACAAGTCGTCATTCAAGCAAAGGTAAGTCAGCTCGAGTACTGCGAGTGAAATGCGTTTGATTTCCTTGCAAAGATTCAGATTAGTGCAGCATAAATTCATTCATGAGGGGAAATTACAGTGAGAACATGTGGAGGCTGTTAGGTGGATAACATAGCGAGTTCAGTGCATTGATGAGACATTCTCCTGAAGGATTGTTATTCTTTATGGTTAAAGAAATTGCACTAATTTATTCATATTTATTATAAATAATCCTAATTAAACATCTTGCTTCCATGTTTGTATCTTGTGTCACTAAAAATACAATTTATTTTAATTTTATATATTGATCAATGACCTGCAGAATCTCCTTATCATATTAAGGGATTCATAATTGTCACTTTATGCTTTTTCCATCTCTAAAGTGATGACATCCTTGCATTACCGGTACATACTTTAGGTTCATTTTCTGCAGGCAGATTTACACTATAACATGCAGCGTTCTATAGATGGACACATAAAGAAATGAAAAATTACATCTATGTGCTAACTTTCTAAACACTTTGTTACATTTATGATAAAGTAGATAAAACACATTTACGTCGGCCTTGGCTCATAGTTCTTGTCTTTAAATGAACTTTGTCTGTGTGTGTTTCAGGTCCTGCACTCTCAAAGACTGAATGAACCAGCATTGCAGCCATGGGTCACCGTGAGCATCACAGGGAAGGTTGAAGCCGCCCACTGCAGCTGTAAGGCCGGAGTCGCAGAGACCTGCAGCCATGTCGCTGCTCTTCTGTTTAATGTAGAAGCAACAGTGTTGATCCGTGGCACAAGGACTGTTACAGATGAACCTGCATACTGGGTTTTGCTGGGTAATATGACCAAGATACAGCCAGAGGTTGGCCATAAGATAGACTTCTCCTCTTCAGCTGCCCAAAAAAAGGCTCTTGATCAAAACCTAAACAGACCATCTGTAGTGACAGGTAAAAGGAGCCGTCCTCAAAACAGAAAAATCCCAGCTGCTACTTTGGAGGAGTTGTCACTGCTATTGGATACTTTGCTGGAACACAGTAAAGCTGTGGGTTGTGGGAATGACCCATAATGTTTTATCTAGGGGTCTACATTTATGCCTGTAGTGCACTGCCGTGTAAATAATTTGCATTTACTGAATATATACTGACTGAGTACCACTGTTCAAAAGTTGAATAAAGAAACAAACTAATTTTTGCCTCTTTTTTTTTTTTTTTTTATTGAAACCACCTTATAGAACATCACATCAGTTACAATGTAGAATCCATGTCATTTATAGTTTACAAATGACAAAATGTTTACACAAAATCATGAGTGTTTACATGACATCACCCACTACTAACATTACTTTATTTACTGTATCTTTTGAAAAAATACAGCAATTTTAACAGCACAAGACTTAAGAATATTTAACAGGAGCAGGTTTCATTCTTCCCTGGTTTTATTATCACACTATTCACCAAAACGCAGCAAACCTTCACCATCTTATCCAGAAGGGTCAACTCTTCACCCTCACATGGAAGAAGTAATCTGATTGGCATGGTGGTATGTTTGCAGCAGGTCCCTTGTGTAGCGCTGGAACCCAGTCACGATGTTTCATCCATTTCATAGGCTGGTTTGCTGCAATAATGCCAAATAATTAGCATCTCTATAAATAGAAGGTAGTTCTGCAAAATCACTCAGTAGGATGTTTGTTCTAATTTGCTATGAGCTCAGAGCGCATAGAAAATAATACTAATAGGCTATAAAGAGTGATATGAACATATTTAGAACTTACCGGAATGAAAATGTCTGGAGCACCAACAGATATTTGGAGATGGAAGAGAGCTGCACGTCAGCTCGTCTCACAGCTGCTATCCAGGCTAGACGCCTTCGTTTGGTAACATCAATACACGAGCTGCTCATGTTGCTTCCAGGTTGGGAAAGAATGAAAAGATAAACCATTTTCAACCTTATTCTCTTGCCGGTCGTGTGATCGAACATTGCAGCCGACCACACAGCAAATACGAACCATGGCTGTTGTGTGAGACTTCGCTCCCTTTTCACTTGCGCTAGACCCCCAAAATGGCGGATCGGGCCAAAATCCTTTCCATGCCCACCCCCCATGACATCACGGTCCAAAGCCCTATACTGGGCGTAATACAAGCAATAACACAAAATTTTGACATCACACAGGGTCAAAAATATACTGCACTGTACAAAACATAACGTAATACAAAACCCTGCACCAGAAAGCCTGGTGCAGGGTTAAAAAGTACTGGATCAGGAGTCTGTCCGCTGTGTGTTCCTGTACGCAGATGATGTGTCGCTGTTTGTTCTGATGTATTTTTTACTATAAATCTGCTCGTTCAGGAAAATGTTTCAGTAACAAACCAGAAAGTCGTTTGTTCACGCTCCTCGGGACACTTTGATTGGTCGTCAGTTTCACCTATCACACGTTTCTGTGACAGAGGCGCCGGTGTGTCGGCCCACTCCTTTGTATGGCCAGCCTTCCTGGTGGGGAGAGGAGGATTATGGGAGTAAAGTCCAAACCAGCGATGAGCCACATTCAGGTACGCACACCTTAATAAAGTGGAGGAGTGCAGTAAACTGGTGCTGTATAAATAAAGCTAAATTGAGCTGATGGTGCATTATTGATGATGTTGGTGAGATGTCGTCTCTTTGCCTCTGTCAGATGTTCAGAAAGACGCTCCCTCTGCAGATCCAGAATTTTCTGCATCGCTGTCAGACTGTCAGCCAAAGTCCGCCTTCCCTTCGTACCACCGTGAGCCGAGCTACTTTGAGATCCCCACCAAGGACTTCCAGCACCCTAAGTCCTCAGGCGCGGAGCTCCATGAGATCCCCACCAAGGACACTGACACGCCCCCGGCCCCACTCTCGCCTCCCACTCCGACTCCACCTGTCGTTCAGAGCCATGCCTCCTTTACCATTGAGTTTGATGATTGCATGCCTGGGAAGATCAAGATTAAAGACCACATCACCAAGTTCTCCACTCGCCAGAGGAAGCTGCAGGCTACACCCACCAAGACAGCCATCATGGCCACACCTGCAGAGGTGATGTCAGCAGAGAGCAAGGTGGCTGACTGGCTGGTCCACAGTGATGTAAGCATGATGAAGAGACGCCCACCGTCTGAAGACGTTTACAGCACCAAGAGTGACCTCGCCATGAATATCAAGACCCTGAAAGGTCAGAGTTGCACCTGTGTTCTGGACCATACCTGTGTTTGTCATTCACAGGTAATCGGGGATTATGCTTTCTGCTGGTGATAAAACCTGTCCAGCACTTCATTGTTAACAATTTATTGACACACGGTCCCTGAATCTTCTGATATTTCTCTGATTTTACTGACCCCACTAAACTTGTGTCTTTGTTTGAGGCTATCAAAGCTTCAGTCATACACTTGTGACCATTGAGCTTCAAAGTTCAAAAGCTAGTACTCACTGACATCTTTATTCCTGTCTTTAGGTCACCATCATGAGGATGGGACCCAGAGTGACTCAGAGGACCCAGTTCTCAAAGGAAGGAGTAAATCCCACCACTCGGTCCGCACTGAGCACTCTATGCAATCAGAGCTGTCCCAGGCGTCGCAGCAGGTCATCCAATCAGGCCAGTCCATCCATAGTCAGCTACACCAACCACTGCAGCATGCGCCACCCAGACCGGCCTCTGCCTCACCCGTGGCCCCTGAGAGACCCCTGTCCCAGAGTCCTCCTAAAGCTCTGTCACCCACCGAATTTCCCAAACAGGCGCCCCCCGAGCACCTCACTCAGCAAGCTTTCATCATTGAGTTCTTTGATGACAACCCACGCAAGAAGCGCTCTCAGTCCTTCACCCACAACCCCGCCCATGCTGACTCGTACTCCACACTCAGAGCCAAGTTGGAGCGGCGGAAAGGCGGCGAGAGGCCAGCATCTGTGCACGGCCACATCCCTCCCACACAGCAGGTGACAGTTCCTCTGAAGAGTCAGAGCCATGGTGGCCCTCAGAGGTCAAGCTCTCTGAAGAGAGAAAAGACTGAGGGGGAGGCGGCTTCGTCGGCTTCCTCGTCTCGCTCCTCATCGGGCATCATCATCCGACCTTTCGGCAGCGTTGGGAAGAAGTCAAAGCTTGCCCAGGAGTTTGCTGCTGAATTCCTGAAGGATTCGGGTCGTAATGACTCCTCCCCAACCAGGGATAAGACAACTCCTCCACCAATGTCTGCACCTCCTGTGATGATATCGCCTCATCATACAAGGATCCTCTCCACACAAGAACCTCCAGCTCCATCTTCTGTCTCCTACCCTGCCTCCCCATTACAGCCTCCAGCAATCTCAAAGACCCCAGTCCCAGTCAACATTCCAGGCCCAGCTGCCGCTCCGGTACATCCGTCTGGACCTCCCTTCTCCACCATGCCGCCCATGGCCGTCAGTGGAGGAGATGTCAAAGGTACCCAGAGGATGGCCCGGAACGAGGAAGACGACAGCTTGAGCGATGCTGGGACCTACACCATTGAGACGGAGTCGCAGGACAAAGAGGTGGAAGAGGCTCGTAACATGATCGATCAGGTGAAGTCCCAGTGAAAACACAGTAAGAATAAGATCTTTGTGATAGTGGTGGGGTGAGGCAGCATTCATTGTTCCTGCTGCTCGTGAAAGGGTGTCTTTAAGTGGTGGTGAGTGCAGGAAAACTGCAGCACAGCACACGTGCTGTGCCGTATGATTCTTCAGCAGGGATGTGGACTTTGATAAAATAACACATCTTATGTAATGTTGTATTCAAACCCTTGTGTCATTGCTGATTATCTCAGTTTTGTTGTCTCGTCTTCACCGAATCTTCCAGATAGAAAAATGTTTATGAAATTAGAAATGATCCTAGGGTATCTTGAAGTATTCTGATGTTGCCTATCTAAACAGTATCTCTTAGTGATGCACTGACCCTCGTATCCTTCCTATTTCTTCCTGTTTGTTTTTTCTGCCCGTCCTCATGCATGTCCTGTGCTCTGACAGGTGTTTGGTGTCCTCGATTCTCCAGAGTACAGTGGTGTGAACACTGGTGTGTATAGACCTGTGATAAATGATGGAAAGGATGAGCATGCTAACCTGCCTACTGATGGTAGCACTGTGGACTCACTGCATGGCTTTATCCCATCTTCTATCAGCGGCCCTTCAACAGGCCCCATACAGGTAAAAAAAAAAAGTGAAAATTTTGAAGTACAACCTGGAGAAACACCTTTGTAGCACACTGTTATCCCAGTGCCTGCACAACCATGTTGTTATTCCCTATTTCTTCTTGTGATATGAATGTAAATGTTGACGTTTGTTTCCACTGATCTTCCTGAAAATGGTGTTGGTCATCATATTTTGTTCTGCAGGTTCCAGCTGCTCATGCTGCATGTCTGGAAGGCCCTAAGTGGGTTTCACGTTGGGCCAGTCTAGCAGACAGCTACGCCGAACCTGGTTCCACTCCACCTCAAGTAGAATGTCTGGAAGGTGAGGTTTGTTAAAAATACCTTAAACATGTTTAAAGAGCACAGAGCCGCTGTTATCTCAGCTTTATGTTTATGGACCTCCAAATGTGATTCCGTTTGTCTACTTGGAGTCTTGAATTTATCAGTAATTTGCAGTTTTGTAAGTGAACAATAAATGTATCTATACACAGTTCAGAGCAATGGACCCATGGTCTTATTTTTACTCCGCTTATTGTTTTAAAACTAAAGTAGTTACGCAACATTAAAGCAACTCATATAAAATGCTGACGTGACTAAACTTGTGTTGCAGATTCACGTCTCATGAGCCCTTCGATGGGAAACTACAGCTACGACAACTCTGAGTCAGAGTCCAGCCACAGCTCCAGGACAAGAAGGCTGCTGCCCCAAGTGCCTCCAGAAAAGCTAGACGGTGTCACCCCAAGCATCATGATTCGCCATGAATCTTACCAAAGCCAAGAACCTCTGGACAGAGCCTTTGGTCCCTCCCACTCAGTTGACTCCACCCAGCGCCTGTCCGTTCAGGATGATGTGGACCCAGACAGCCTGAGTGATGCCAGTCGCTCAGATGATGGACCTGTTCAAGAGAAGATGAGGACAAATCAGGTCAAGACTGCATTTGTATCTCCAGTGATCACTGGTCCTCAGCTTAGAGGTCAGGAGAAAGTGTCTCCATCCTCCAAATCCACCTGCTTCTACATTGGTTCAGAAGACCATCCCAGCAAACCTGAGCAAGCCCAGAGCCCAGTACAGTCTGAGAAGACAAGAGACCCCCCAGCAAAAACTCCCCCTACCACTGTCCTGATCCGACATCTGAGTGGATACGAACCCAAGAGGACGGGAGTCAAACCCAACAGCTCTGCTCCAAACCTCCAAACACAGGACAAAGATTCAGTTCCAACCAAAGACAGTTGCACATCATCCTTCATCCGTCAGGAGAGTTTCACCAAAGACCAGCCCAGTGACACTGTCCAGATGAAGAAGCTTCCCCACATCTCCAGCCACCCATCCATCAGAGACATGGAGCAGAGGCAGGAGAACATCCAGGACACACAGTCCTTCCTTCAGGAAGGAACTCTATCCTCTCTGGATGCCAAGTTCCCCTCCTCTGGTTCAGGTCGCAGCTCAAAGAAGGAGGGTTCGTCCAGCCACATGGACGACTCCCTGTCTGGTGAGTCAGATGTTGACACGGCTAGCACGGTGAGTCAAGTGAGTAGCAAAAACACTCCAGTCAGCTCAACTTCTAAAAAGCACCCTCCCATCAGCAGCCTTCAAAAGGAGAGGTCCTCTTCTAGTCCATCCATCCAAGAGAAGGGACAGCAGCTCAGTGCCCGTGAGCGACTTTCTGAGAAACGCCGAAACCAGATCACTGCCAGTGCAGCAAATAAGGCAGAGGCAGCGAAGCGCTTCCAGATGCGCCGCAGTGCCGGGAATCGTGGCTCTCTGGATCTGTCTGAAGGCCAGCAGGGGTCTGGTCCGCAGTGGACCGAAACCCCATCATCTGATCACGAAACGTCCCGTCCATCCAGCCGCAGCAAAAAACTCATTGCCCCTCTTCAGAAAGAAGACAATGGGAAGATGCCCAGGACGGCGACCCAGCAGGTTCTGACACGCTCCAACAGCCTGTCAGCGCCACGGCCGACCCGAGCCTCAATGCTGCGGCGGGCACGTCTGGGTGAAGCTTCAGATAACGAAGGTGCTGAGACTGACCGAGGCTCTCAGAATTCTGACCATATTGCTGCAGCGCCCAAAGTGTCCACTGAGGGGAAGAAGCTGTCCAGGCTGGACATCTTAGCGATGCCCAGGAAGAGGACCGGCTCCTTCACCAACCCCAGCGATACCGAGGCATCCTCCACAGGACGGCCCACTTTCTCCAACCGGAACACAGAGGCTGTTGTCAGCACCAGGAAAACATCGGCGGGTGACAACCGGCAGGCAGCTAGCAGAGGAGGCGGAGCTCCAGCGAAGCAACCTCTGACACGTACCCGTTCGAGCGGAGCCAAGTACGCCGGCAGCGGTGAGTTATTCCTTAATGACCCTGAATGTGAGGGGTTCCTGATGTTTCAGTCAGTTGTTCCTCCTGAGTTGTTCTAGGATGAGAGACAGAGGTCGAGTCTGCCGTCACTCAGTCTAATCGCATTAATCATAGGTGTTTCAGTTGCTCCGTCGTCTCCAACAGGTGAGGACTGGTCAGTTTGAATTTTTTGGCCTTTTATTATGGAATGATAATCATGTCATGATAAATGCATGAGCCAAAAAATTATTCTGAGAAAATAATTTCATTTCACTGGTGCAATTAAATTCCTCATGTATAAATTCAACAACCTGTGTGTGTAAGTCTCAGAGCTCCGAGAAGCAATTGCTCATGCCAGCTTATCAAGGTACTAACCGCAAGTCCAATGTGTCCCAGGTGTAAGTGTTAGATAAAAAAGAAAAAGTCTGTGCAAACCTGAGTTTGTCAAAAGTTAGTGCGAGCAGCCTCAGCTGACTGGTGTGAAACAGCAAACAGACGATTCAGAGGAATCAGGACAATTGTGAGGAAATCGGGGAAACCTCCTCATCACGGTCTCACTTTTTGAGCTTCACAATGAGCTGAATTGTTTGAGTCGTATCATTGTCGCATCTTTACCTTTACAACATAAAGTGCTTCGAGGTCATGGAAATAAAATTGAATTCAATTGAATCATGGTAAAAAGCACTTAAACTCAAAACCCTCCATGAGGACAGACTCTCTGGTGGGATCTGCTGACCTTTGCTGTCATTTGAAATGTCGTCAGATTTCTGATGCTGCTGAGTCTGTTTGTATTACCGTGGAAACAGCATCAGCTCCCTTGTTATGAACAGGAATTAGGACACAAACCCAGATACCAGCTGCAGCCCAGAGCTTCGCCCTGCAGACACTTTAATCTGATGTCCTGTCACAGCCACAGCCATCCAAACATGCTTACTAACGCTCTGAGGCAAAACCTAACGCTGTGTAGAGTTAGACAGAAGCTCTGGATGGATGATGAACAGCGCCTTTGTGCAGCTGCTGTAGTGATTTGGCACAATATAAAATAGTATTGAAGTGAATTGAATAATTTCATTTTTTGGCCCTTGATCACAAAGAGCTGAGATGCGAGGGTCAGGGTGATCACTGATGAAGGCTCACAAGGATCAGATGTCAAACTTCACCTGAGATGTCAAACTTCACCTGAGAGTCTGAGGTTTCTGACTGAATGATGGCATAGCGGTGCTCTCTGGAAGTCATGGTTGGCTCTTATCTGAACCTCGTGTTAAACAGAATCTCGTAGTTGAGGTTTGCGGTTTCTCACGACCGGCTGTTCTCAGGTTCCCGTCGCAGACAGAAGGGCTCGGACTTCTCTTCTTCCTCTGATGAAGAATACGAGACGAGTGGCAGTATCTCCAGAGCCAAACGCTCCTCCCATCCTTCCACCTCTGACCAGACGCCACACAGCCACCGGACGCCCGCCACCAGGACCAAGTCTGTCTCCCTGGAAATGGAGGAGGATGAGGATCAGAACGACGTTGACCCGTACCAGAACTGGTCCACGCACAGCGCTGAGATTGCAAAGTAAAAGCACTGTCACATGTTGACACGTGTGCCACGGTAAGGTGATGTCACTCACGTCTCTATGGTGATCATGTGTTTGCGTTTCCCCTGCAGGCTCAGTCAGGACCTGGCTAAAGACTTGGCCATCCTGGCGAAGGAAATCCACGATGTCGCTGGGGATGGGGACTCGCCGAGCTCCAGCATGGGCACCACCACGTCTCCCAGCTCGCTGCCCAACACGCCAGCCTCCACCATCTCCGCCAGGGAGGAGGTGGGCCACAAAAATCCCTCATAACACTCTCACTACACACAGGCCATAGAATGACTAGCAGGCAGGGTTAGCAGCAGGTGTTGTGTTGCAGTGTCTTCAGGTTTTGTTTATTAGCTCAGCAGAGGTCAGTGCAAACTCCAGTGTTCCCACTTCAGATGCTGGTCTGACTGGGAGGAAAAGCCTTCGTCGTGCTTCGACTCATTGTTCATTTCTCTGTTCTGCTCGCAGACGCCATCCTGTCCATACTTATGGGGGGTCCGACCATCTCAGGTGTCTGACTCATCTCTCCTCGTGCCCTGTGATTGGTTCCCCTGCCATCACTAATCCTAACACTCCCTTCTCATTGGTGTTGTTTTATTTATGTTTTGAAAGATTATTGATAATAAACTGCTGAGGCGGTGCTGAACAAACCCGAGCTGGAACAAGTGAGGAGGTGTGTCAGAGCAAGGACTCGAAGCCCCGCCCCTCCGAGGGTCTGCTGAGAGCAAAGAGCTCTATCAAGAATATGACCTGAGGCCAGGTGACAGGTGGCTTCACTTGTGCTACTTCACACTCCCTACATGAGAATAAAAACTTTTCACAGCTCGGCACGCTTCTTTGGATTCTATGGTTTAACAGTGGCAACCAAACAGCCTGTAGGGCCCTAACTGCCACCTTTTGGCAGTTGTAACACATTACACCCTCCAGGTGCCAATAAAAACAAGATCAGAAGTCACGACCCCTGTAGTGGAAGCCTGTTCTCTCACTTTTCACAGCCAGCCACCACATTTAAGGCTTTATTGTGTTTTCTATCGGCTGTTTCACAGATTTGCCAGATACTCCAGCTGTGGTCCTCTGCGGAAAGGAGCTAATGACAAACCACAGAGTGTGAATCAGAGAACAAATTTCCACAGCGTATCATTGGGTGCTCTGTCTGACGCGCCCTCATAAACAGATGAAGTTCGTAACTGTCTCAAACAGAGTCCGTCCCCTCTCTCAGGTGACTGAATCAGATGTAAGAACCTGAACCTGCCCCAATGGTGTTGGTTCCTGCTCGGTGTTGTTTGGTGCTCACTCAGTGGTTTTGATGATAATCGGGTCCATCGGCCTCCACCGTGAATGAACTGGTGTTACTGGTTTTGGAACAGTTCGTGAAGCCGTGGCTGGTGCCCAGCAGGGTTCTCCCGCCCTCCTTCGCCTCCCCGTGGTCGTTACGCTCTGTCTCCCAGCAGCACTGAAATTCACTGCGCACGCTGTTGCCTCCACGATTGCAGCTGCATGTTGACTTGGTGCATGCGTTCACAGAGCACCGCCATCACCGTCTAGCTGGTTTCATCACCGGAGTCAGACTCCTTTTATTCTCTTTCCAGCTGGTCCAGCGTATCCCTGAGGCCAGTTTAAACTACCAGAAGGTTCCTCCAGGTTCTGCTGCTGTCTCGGACCTGGACGCAAATATGAATGAGCCAGAGACCAGTTCTAAGCAACGGCGTCCGTGGAACCGCGAAGAGGTCACTGTCTAATCCCTCTGAGGCTACGTTCACACTGCAGCTTGTAGCGCCACGGTCATGTTCATGTGTAATTAACAGAGCAGTTAACGCCAAGGTGTGTGTGCGTGCGTGTGTGTGTGTGTGTTTGTGTGTAACCCATCGCACTGACCATCGTCACACCCAGATTTAGCTTTGTTTTAGCTGGGACTAATAACCACTAAAATGACTGTAATATTTAGGTTTTGATTAGTGCTGTCAGTGTTAATCTTGTTAAAATGACGAGCTAGCATGTTAGCGCGGTTAGCTCGTTAATGCGTTAGCGCCGTCCAGACCCATACACAGGTCTATCTGCGTTAACTCGCTAACGGAGATTTGCTGCGTTAATGTGGTTATGGCCTTAACTTCATTTTAACAAGATTAAGGCTGAGAGCACTAGTTTTAATATTGTTGTCTGCTTACTTCCGGAGGAATTGGGACTGCGGTACACCGCAGCCTGAAACATGGATGTGCGTGCTGTGACACTTGCTTTAGTGACCATATTTGGATGGGACGGAGGTGCTCCAAGTGATCTGCTATCAGGTGTTATTTAGGAGAAATTATCAGCATTAATGTGTTTGTTTTAACACAGAGTCCATAAAGACTGACTCAGTGCTGCCTGTGCTGGACATCAGAGGAACTCCAGCTTCATTTCTCAGCCCTGGCAGGTGCGTCAGGCTGAGGACTAGCTGTGCTATATGCTCAGACAGTATCACCTAGAGGCTGCAGGGATCATTACAGCTCGCACCATGCAAGGGTCAGACTGAAGCGGGGCTCTAGACAAAGGCACTGTTATCCATTGTTTCAAGACTAGAACATCATGCAAAAGTAATGAAACCCTACATAGCTGCCGTGTGAACATAGCCAGTGTGATCGTTACCATGACTACAACTGCTGCAGTTAGTTTTGGTGTGCTGGGAAATCAGGATGTAACCTGCTGGAGCCACGTGACGGTACAACGCTGGCTTCATCTCCTGCCCTCTGCATGTCCCTCTGAACTCTTTCAGGTGATTCTGGACAACCTGATGCTGAATCCAGTGTCTCAGCTGTCTCAGGCCATCCGGGAGAACACAGAGCAGCTGGCCGAGAAAATGAAGTAAGGAAGCACTGACACCCCGAGGCTGTAGCAGCTCAAACCTGAGAAATGTTGGGGATGCTTAAAAGGATCCCTTTTCATCAATATCTTTTTAGTTTGTACAGAAATGACCACCTCCTCCCATTCAACACGTTTACCCAAACCATTCAGTCCAAGTGCAGCCTCTCTCTGGGGGAACAGCTAGTTTCCCCTCACAGTGAGACAAAGATTTAAACTTCAGACCACAGATGTAAAACGAGGATGATTTCTTTTGTTCCCTTCACTTGCTATCAGGCTTATTAGGTGTTCAGGTGTCAGGTCCGGTTCGGTATAGTAAGGGGCACTTTTGGGAGCTGTACGCTGTGGTTTCTGAATGCTGGCGCTGACTCGACAGTGTCTTCCTCTCAGAGTTTTGTTCCAGAACAAGGCTGAGGTCTGGGAGGAGATTGAGGCAAAGATCAATACTGAAAATGAAGTCCCCATCCTGAAGACCTCCAACAAGGTTCATCTCCATATTTATTGGCTGATTTAAACAGCACAAAAGCAACTTCATAGAACATCTGGAAACCTCAGTTTTCTGTTTCCTGTTGCAGGAAATTACCTCCATTTTGAAAGAGCTGAGGAGAGTTCAGAGGCAGCTTGAAGGTACGTTCAGGTTTGGATTTGTGTGTTTTGTCCAGTTTGAGTCTGTCAAATCCAAAAAAAATTCAGGGACAGTTTTTTTTTTTTTTTTAAACTTCTAGTGAAATCACAAGAAAAAGACAAAGAAGTTCCAGAACTGCCTAATAATTGAGCTGATGAACAGTGCTCAACAAATTTATTACACCACACAGTGTAAGATTTATGGCACAGCTGCCCTAATTAACAGTATTATTTATCATGTTTTATGTTTTTCTAATGGTTAATCCACCACTATGCTCATTTAACTCAAGTGATTTCAGTGCTAAAATATCATTACTGTGCCTGACTCAGCAGAACATATAGTAAAGCAAAATTATTGTTTTTTCTTTTTTAAATTAGGATACCAAATTGTAGAATTTATTTACAGAAAATCAGTTTTAGTTGTTGAATGTTGTGCTCGAACCATTCCTGTGTGTGTGAATTGAGTTTATCTACCTCATAACTATTAAACGGCTCTTGTCATTGTGGTTTTCAGTTGAATTGAACTTTTAACTGTGGTTCTTTTTAATGTTCTCTTTGTGTCCAGCACTTTCCAGAGAGTACAGTGCTCAGCATAAATGAGTACACCCCACTACATTTGTCAGAAAACCTTTAGTTTCCTTTCAACATTTTCTATGAGATACAAAATACTCCCACAAATGTGGACCATTGATTGCAAACCAGTTTTGTTTATTTACACACACAAAAAAGTTATTTTCCTAAAAAGTTAATTCAAGCCCATGTCGCAAAAATGAGGACACCCCAATTATAGTCTTAGGAGAAAAGCCACACTAAAGACTACAAAATTTGAATTAACAGGCATTCAAGCACAGGTGAGTCTAATGATTCATTTAAGAGGTGTCCAGCAGACAGGTGACTATGAAAGGGATTCTTTATCAAAGAAAATCCCTTTCCATTTCATGATGTCAGCAATGGCTCCACATGGAAGAGAAATGTCACAAAATCTGAGAAAGGAAATCATTTCTTTACAAAAAAAAAAGGTGAGGGCTACAAGAAGATCAGAAAAGCTTTACATTTCAGCCAAAATACTGTAGCAAAAGTGATTCAAAAATTTAAGAAAGATTGAAGTGCAACCATTGTACAGAGACGTCCAGGCCATCCACGGAAGTTAACATCTCGACAGGAGCGTCTTCTGATGAGAAGGGTTGAAGAATATCGCCATGCAAGTTCACTTCAGTTAGCTAAAGCAGTAGAAAGCCAAACTGGAGTGACCGTTTCACGTGACACCATACAGCGCACGCTGCAGAGGAATGGCATGCGTGGGTATCGTCCACAAAGGAAGCCTCTCCTAAAGCCCATGCACAAAAAAGCACACCTAGAATTTTCTAGGGCCCATGCTGAAAAAGATGAAGACTACGGGGACTCTATAATCTGGAGTGATGAGACAAGGCGTTGTAAAAGTGAGGTTTCAAAGAGAAATGCATGGTGCCTACAGTGAAACATGGTGGTGGCAGTGTCCTTATGTGGGGCTGCATGAGTGCTGCTGGTGTTGGGGAGCTGCATGTCATTGATGGTATCATGAACTCAACAATGTACTGCTCTATACTGAAGGTGAAGATGCTGCCATCACTGCATGCACTTGGTCGTCGTGCACTTTTCCAACACAACAATAATCCAAAACACACATCTAAAGCTACTGTTGCATTTCTGAAGAAGAACAGGGTGAAGGTGATAGAATGGCCAAGTATGTCTCCTGATCTGAACCCAGTCAAACACTTGTGGGGTATTCTGAAGCGGCAAGTTGAGCATCACTCTCCGTCCAGCATTCAGGCTCTAAAAGAGGTTATTCTTGAAAACTGGAAAAAGATAGATGTTGCAATATGTCGCCATCTTGTTCATACCATGTCTAGAAGACTTGGTGCTGTCCTTGAAAATCACGGCGGTCATACAAAATACTAGATGTAGTAGTTTTTGTTGTGGGGTCTATTCATTTTTGCTTTAACCAATTTGAGTAAAACTGAAGATTTTGTGATCAAAGTTATATTATTAACCTTCTTTCCATGTTATGGAGTTAAACAAGTGTTCAATAAAACTCAGCCTTGTGAAAATTTGGGAAATTGTTCTTAGGTTCATTGAGCTACTGATTAAATTTGTACTTTTTAAAGGGGGTGTACTCATTTATGCTGAGCACTGTACATCTTATAAATCATCTCAGACTCTATCTGAAGTAGACTCATTGGCCCTGGTGTGTTATTTAATATTCTTGTAATGTTCTTGTTATAGTTATAAACACGATTGTGGAGCCTGATGGCGGTCTTCAGGCAGCAGCCGGCGCAGCATCCCTCAGTCAGACTCGACCATCCACAAGGGAGAAGAAACCCAGCACCAAACCTCGCGGAGCCCCCAACACCAACGAAAGCACCAAACGACCGCCTCGTGGACCCGATGGGGCCCACAACATGGCCTGAGCAGGCCACTGTAGCACCTCTGGAAAGTAACTGTGCATCCACCAGTCCCTGCCTCTGACTGTAACACCCAGATCCACAACTCAGTGCTGACTTCAGCTGTAAATGTGTGGTTGGAGGCTGGTGTGGGTTTGTGGCGGGCCTGTTTGAGGTCTGCCTCTAACTTATCATCCATTCGCAGCAAGAATGGATATTTACAAAGCTTCTGACAAATGCCGTGCATCAGTGGAATTTTTGGTCTGAATTTATTGGTTTCCAACCCAGAGTTTGGTTGACGTTGGTTTCCAACGTCAGAGCGATGTGATGAGGTGATGATCTCGGTGTCCCACAGGTCATAGTTGTGAACTTTCAAGGATGCAAATTTTAAGTGAAATGCTGCTGTGGACCAGAACCACATGCATCGTTTCTAGCAGACTCCTCTCACATGAATCCTTGCCTGTAAATACTGCAGCTGTGAACAGACCTCAAACACGCCCCTTCCCTGTCTACAGGGAGCAGCTCAGTCATGCTCCTTCCGGCTGTTACCGTGACGACCTGTCTCCGGTGTGTGTTTGTTAGGGTGGAAGAGCTGCGGCGTGTGGATGCACTGAAACTGTCCAGAACTAACTCTCATTCGTGGTCAGAGTATATCTGTAGAACTGCTTCCACTTTGCACAAGCTCAGCAAACGTAGTCAAAGCTCCATAATGAAGCAGCCGCTCGCGCCACCGTAGTACGTGGATGATGTACAAACATATACCGATAAACTTTGTGCTTTGATAATCTGTTGTTGCGTTGCATTTGAACAGATAGATTGTGTTGCTGTTTTTATGTCTGTATTTATGAAGAGAAAGCCGTAGCTTCCTGTGGGCTGTGCAGACAGGAAACGGAACCCTGAGCTCAGCTGTAGAAGAGAAAACTATGTAATGTTGTGTTTCCTGAATGTTTGGGTGCTCCGCTGCAATGACGCTCAGCCTCATTTTCTTTTGCCATCTTGCCGTAATTGTGCATTAGCTTTGAAGCTGTGTCAGGTTATGCTGAATGAACAGACTTGTGCTGGTCCCTGAACGCATCGCCTTTCTACCTAAATTGAAAGAAATGCGAGACCAGACTCAGCTCTGTTTGGCACACTGGTTTCTGATAGAAAGGCTCGCCCTTAACATAGTTCAGGGTCATGTGAAACAAAGGAACGCTGAGGTGTTCTCCACAAGTTCTGCCTCACTTAATTATGACACCTCATGTGTTTCTGGTAATGAAATGAGCTGTAAGGCTGACACGCCAAGCTCTAATCGCAGACCGCAGATGTCTGTGGAAGCAAAGCTGCAGCTCTGATCAGAACAAGCCACTGTCCATTTGGCCCGTCCTGATCTGTGAGGGCTCAGAGAGTCCAGTTTGACAGCGTTATGTCATGAGCACAGGCTGTATTCCTGATGATGAAGTGTGGACTCATCAGCTGAGAAAAAACTCGACAATGAATTTTTTTCTTTTCGAAGCTGCTCTGTCAGAGAAGCTGCAGACTTGGTTCCAGAGTTCAGGACTGACACTCTCCAATTGATGAACAGCTCGTGTCCTTTATATCCTCGTTTCAGCTGACTCTGCTTGCTGAGTTCTGCTCATCTGTGAGCAGCATGAGCTGCTGGATCAGGCTCACCTGTGATACATCTGTGTGTTGTGGACTTGACTGTGTAACTCCATTCATCTGGAGTGTTTCTGATCTTTGAATTTCTTGTAAATTTCTTGTTCGGCTGCGTTAGAAAAGTTTATATGAAGAAAGTATTTAGAGTTTTACCTGTGAGAGCACTGCCTGCTCTCAGAGAGGCGGAGGATGGCGCGCGTGTGTGTGTGTGTGTGTGTGTGTGTGTGTGTGTGTGTGGTTTTTTTTGTTTAAGCATCTGTGTGGGTAGAAGCCGGTTGTTGAGCGCGCTCAGTGAAACCCTCTTGAGCGATTAGCCTAGCTTAGCACAAACCCTGGAAGCAGAGGGAAAGTGTTAGCATAGCTCCACAGGAGGAAGTTTGATGTGTGAAGACATCATCAGTGGGCGGGGCACACACGGCATGCCAGGAGCTCATTTGCGTTGAGAGGACAGCAGACCCAGCTGCGACTCTCAGGACCAGTGCAGGCGAGTGGCAGGCAGGTGATGTATTAGACGGGTCTGTGTGAGTCCAGGATTTATCCAGCCGCAGAGCTGTCCTGCACCTCTTCAGGAGGAATTTGCCTCAACACACCGTTAGTGGGTGTGGTCTGTAGAGAGGGTGACCAGTTTAAGCTAGGCTCACATCAGCTTGTGAACTGAGAGAGCTGAGAAAAAGAGGACTTCACTGAATCTGCTGGAATGTGCGTGTCTGAAGAAGCTGGACTTTTATTTTGTAAGGTGCATGTTTCCTGTAGCTTGCGGCAGGTGAGAGTTTGAGGCTGAGTCACCAAATGTGCACTTTTTCATTGCCGAACGCCTGTGAGGGCAGCTGGAGCTGAGCTTTGTTTGCTCGTGGTGTTTTGGCGCAGCCTTCCAGAATGTACCGATTCATCGCCGCCCACAGCAGACACCTGATTGGCCATTGCTGTGATGATGTAACTGCTGCTGCTACAGGTCATTTGGGCTACCTGCCTTTGTGTTTTACTTTTGTTACAGTGCATGCGGCTGAGAAGCAGCCAGGCTGTAGAAACGTGTGCTCACGTCTCATCGACCGTTTCACATGTCTGACGGTCCTGCGGCCGCCCACGGCCTTTATGTCCACATATCCGAAGCGTCACGCGTCATCATGACGGGATTTCTTTTATCATCATGTCATTTGTAATAAACTGATCTCATGCAGATGTTTCTCTGTGGTTTTTCGATGCTGTGAAAATTTAAATGAAAATAAAAACCAGAACCTTAGACGGCCTGTGCTCGATGTGTGGCTGAGGTCAAAGGTGATCATGCCCAGAGGACGTGACATCGCAGGAGGAGCTTCATCCCAACATGTGACTCCGCTCATACTCAGATCGTGTACAAACAGGGGCATAAAAGATCTCCTCGTCACATGATGTTTATTCACTTTCAAAATAAAAGCCCACAGCTCAGCGCTGTTAAACATTCATACAGTTACACATGAGAGCTGAAAACAACATTTTCACTACACATCTTGTCATTTAAAGACTCCGTCCTGAGCTGCTGAAGCCACGTGATGGGACGAGCTGCTCTCAGCTGCTGCTGTGGCTCCTCTGGGCCTGCTGGTAGCCTTTCTTCATGGTGCGAGTGATGTACAGGAACAGAGTCTGCAGGAAAGAGAAGAGTCGTAAAAAAGGGTCAACACAGACGGCAGGGTTTGGTCGATGACCAGCAGGGGGCAGCATGAGTCTGCAGGCCCAAGCAAGCTGAACTGTGCAGGTAAATGAGGTAAACAGGACTGCAGATAAACATTCAAACATGAGCCTGGGGTCCGTTCTTCGTACCTCGCTTACTACATCCAAGATCAAATGACACATCCAAGATCAAATCATCGCGCCAACTTTGACCTCGCTATTCCGGTTCTCCGAACACACCTGTTGTTGACGATTAGTATAGCTGGATGAAGTAATGTGAGATCATTGGGTGGCTTAACAGGGGCTACGCATTGATAGTAGAAACATTGATCGGCAACCCTTTGATTGGTCGGCGAAAATGTCGAAGGAGCGCGCTCAGTATTTTTCGGCAGCAGAGCAAGAACTCTTGATTGAGGGATTTCAGGAGTTTCAGAGTTTAATTAAAATGCAAGGGAACACTGCAAAGGCTGCAAAAGCAAGGAGAGAGGGCTGGCAGAAAGTTGCTGACAAATTAAACTCGTAAGTAATTTAATAATAATAATAATAATGGATTGGATTCATATAGCGCTTTTCAAGGCACCCAAAGCGCTTTACAATGCCACTATTCATTCACTCTCACATTCACACACACTGGTGGAGGCAAGCTACGGTTGTAGCCACAGCTGCCCTGCGGCAGACTGACAGAAGCCAGGCTGCCATATCGCGCCATCGGCCCCTCTGGCCAACACCAGTAGGCAGTAGGGTAAATTTATCATATTATATCACATTATATCATATTATATTATATTATATTACATTATATCCTCTATCACATTAGAGCCACAACAGGACCCACTAGAACATGTGAACAAGTAAAAGTGAAATATAAGAATATTCTACAGAATGGTAATATTTATCACTTATATTGCTTTTAGTCTCTTGAAAAGAGACCCTGACATAATCTGTTCGTTTGTTTATAACAGCAACCAAGAAAAGGGCAGAGCAAAAAAAGACAGGTGGTGGTCCTGCACCCCCTCGTCAACAAGTTGGTTAAGTAAATAATACCCTCACGGGAAAATCGATATCTCTCTATGAGCACACTGTGGCGCTGAGCTAAAGGATCCTGTCTATCCCGCAATATACGCTGAGTTCTGAAAACTCTCCTTATCAATCTTGCACCTTCCGCAATGGGTGGCTCGCGTATACGGACAGGACATGGCTGCGACAGACTTCCCAAATCCACCTTCGCTTTTATAGCCGTGGTCTCTCATCTTGATTACACGACGTAATTTACCATTACTACTCTAAAATATGAATTGCATCTGAAATAATCAAATACATGGAATGGAATGAATAATAGTACATTTCCCTTTTTTTAGGAAATGACCTGTATGTATCTGTATGAAATCAATAAAAGGATCAAGTACTGCATTATCTTTAGTTACAATGATAATATTTATTTATGGACAAACAGTGGTAAAATATCGCTGTTGCTTTCGTATAAATGAAGCGGACATACCTGAGTGGCCGCGATCTAATCTTGTATACATAAAGTAAGCCTGCTCCCAAGCAGGTTTACGCTTACGGATCTATTGCTATGACAGCAAGTCCCGGATGAGCTTCGGAGAACCGAACGATCCAAGATCACGCGAAATCGTCAACAATCAAATCCAGCTAACTTACTTAGCGAGGTACGAAGAACGGACCCCAGGTCCTTTTACAGCAGGTTTGAGAGGACAGCGTTAAACCTGCTGCTGATATTTACAGTCCAATCATCAGCTGAAGTCATTCCAACAAACTGACATCTTCATTTATGCAAAACTCTCTGGAATATTAACAGTTAATTTTCTGTTTCTTTATTTCCACGAGTTTCTTTCATTTTCTCAGAAAGCAGAGGTCAGATCAGAGGAAGCTCGTCACAGCCAGGCTGTCTTTGTTGCCAGCATGGTGATGTTATCACTGCTCTATCCATCTTTGCAGGCAGCACAAAGGTGACCCGGAGACAGTTCAGCACAACAAGCCAAAAAGTAGAGCTAAAACATAGAACATCAGGGCTAAGGTCCTGTGGCAAAGAAAAGACTAATTTAATTTTAATTATACAGCGCCAAATCACAACAGCAGTCACCTCAAGGTGCTTTATATTTTAAGTTAGACCTTACAGTCATATGACCCCCTATGAGCAAGCATTTTGGTGACAGTGAAAAGGAAAAACTTCCTTTTAACAGGAACAAACCAACAGCAGAACCAGGTTCGGGGAGGGGCGACCATCTGCAGCGACTGGTTGGCTTGTGAGAAGGAATGGTTGGCTCAACAGTGCTCTGACTGTTTGTCAGCCTGGCTACAGTGCCTAAGAAAAATCTAGGGTTGTTCTTATTTTCTTCAATCAGTGATGAATAGCAAGATGTTCTAGCTTCACGGAGAGCTTTCTTATAAAGCAGTAAACTATTTCTCCAGAGTAAATGATGAAATGTATTTCCCTTTTTCATAACGTTTAAATGCTAGTAATTAAGGGCCAGGTGGACAACAGGTAACAACAGATTAAAGATTAAACTTTGCTTTGTTAATTTTTTCTGCTTAATTCATTTCTTGCTGTTTCTTTGTTTTTCGGTGGTCTGAGAGCAGACAGGGGGAGGAGTGGGGGGAGGACGTTGCAGAGAGACACATAAGAGTGCAACTGTTTCCTGGAATTGCCACATTCATCACCACTGTGATGAGTGTGGCAATTCCACCTAACGGTGATGTCAAACAGAGAGAAGTACCGCGGGCTGAGAGAAGAGCTGGAGCCGATTTGAAGTCCTTCAGTGGGAGAAGCTACAGTTTTTGTATTAGAAAAGTGACCGACAATTCTAATAACCAGATAAATGCGCAGCCCTGTGAAAGTCCACTGCTACTGCCATGTACAGGTTCGGAGGGTAAGAAGCAGACATTCCCTCCTAACAGCTGTGGGCACAGATGAAGCCCTCCCCCTTTTTTTCGGAACAACAAAATAACGGCTGTACCAACCTTTGTCTGTCTCCGAAGCGGGGACCACTCGTATCGCTCTTTTCTGCAATAGCGCCTTTATTTCCTCTCTGAGTATCATGGCCGCCTCGGTGTTGACAGTCGTGTTTACGACTCTTTGGAAACGAGGTGGCTTGACCCGGAACTGCAACGGTAACCCATGGCAACGGTTCGCAGAACCCACGATTGTAGAGAGGGGGCGCAAGCGCGCCACTGACGGAAGTGAGCAGCCAGCCGGCTGACCTGCAGCACCGTCGGCGGGGCGTTGTCGCCCCCCAGTGTGTCTGCAGGGGACTGCATCACCTGCATGACCTGGCTCATTCTGCCTGCAGGCTGAGCATTTGTGATTGTTTGAGAATAAACAACACTCTTTATTGATTGTAACATGGAAACATGTACATTCATACATTTTGTTGGAGGCACCTTTTCTGGGGCACAACAATGAAAAACAGCGGGAACACTCGATGTGGTCACCTGAACATTTAACACACCTGAACAGGGAGTTACCTGAGGCATTTTGTGTGCAGGGGTTTTGTGCTTGGGAGACAGTGTTAGGAAAGTGCAGCGCCTTCTGGGGCTGACAACCTGAACAAAACTTAAGCGGCACCTCTTGGGCGGCAACAGAGGGGTAAAAGCAGCGTCTCCCTGCTGCTGGACCCCTTCTCCACTCGAAACCACAGCTAGGAGGGCTGAGGCTTCTTCCTCCTGGGCGTCGGGTCCCATTGGGGGCCCGAGGGTGGGCCTTTGCTCCAGGCCGACTGGCGTGGAGCTCGGGCTGGAGGATGTGCTCTCGCTGGCAGCACACCCACTTCAGCAGTGACTCTTGCCAGTCAGCAGAGGAGCGGCGGGCCTGTGAGAGCTAGCTGCGGGCTTGGGCTGACGTCTGGGGATGATGTTGCGCAGAGCTTCCGTCTGCTTCTTCCTCAGATTGAATCTAGCCTGAATGGCTTCAAGTGAATGTCCAAATAACCCAGCCGCAGACACTGGTGCGTCCGGATATACAGCTCTGTCCCTATCCGGGACGTCAGAGAGGGTCAGCCACAGGTGCCTCTGTGACACTACTGCCGAAGCCATCCCTCTGCTCAGGGAGAGCGCTGCACAGCGAGACGCACGGAGGATGTAATCTGTTGTGACTCTGACCTCGTTAAGAAGAGGTGCCAGCGGGCTGTCATCAGGAACCAGCGATCCGAGCTCTGCCAGGCACATTGTCTGGAGCATGGTGACAGAGCTCATGGCGCGAGCAGTGCCAGCCTGAGCCCGATAAATCTTCTCCAGCTGCGAAGCAGAGAATCTGCAGTGCTTGTACGGCAGAGTTGCAGGGCCGCCGAAACCATCGTTATGGGATGGGGCCAGATAAGCAGCCAGAGACGGCTCCATAGGGGGTGGGTTAGCTAAGCCAGCCCCCTCGGCGCCGTCCAATTCCATGTACTGTCCATAGCCGGGCACAGTGACGTGGGTAGACAGAGGTTTGTCCCATGATGCTGTTAGCTCGCAGAGAAAGTCTGGGAACATGGGAAGGCAGTTTTTGGCCGTTGCGGGCTCCGTTGGGAGGAAAAACCCCGCGAACCGCAACGGCTTCTGAGCTGGCGGAGGAGAGGGCCAGTCCAGCTGCAGCTTCTCAGCAGCACGGCGAAACAGGGAGAAAAGAGAGGTGTCATCGTGGCCCACCGGCGCAGCAGTGGCGGCACATTGGGCCGACAATAAGCTCTCCTGCTCATCCTCCAACAATCCATGGATGTCCAGGCCGATGTCCAGCACGTCATCGTCTTCCTGGGGAGCACTGGTGGGCTTCAACCCAGGCTGAAGCCCGTCAGCGCTCCTGCATGGTTCCGGCTCGTCATCGGCTAACCCGTCAACATATTCCATGTGGTCAGCCCAGCTAATTGCGGGGACGTCGACCGGAAAATCCTCGTCTTCGGACTCGGACGAAGCCGGGGCTCCAGACTCGGAAAGGAGATGGTCATGCCGTGCGACAGCCGAGCGTCCCAGCACTTTTTCCACAAACGTCACCCGTCTTTCCTGGGTCGAGCGCTGGAGCTGGCGGCAAAACGCACAGGCTTCGGGCTCCGTCAACGCTCTCCTAGCATGGACAATCCCCAGGCAGACACGGCAGGCATCGTGCTGGTCGCTGTCGTGCAAAGAGAAAGCGCATCCCTGAGGACAGGGGCGGACAGAAGATTTCTGCTTTGCTCACTTCGGTTTGGAGTCCATTCCAAAACGCAAAGCGAAACGCTGCACAGGAAAAACTTGAAATTAGCACTCTGCGGGCAGCCTACACACCAACTGCGCGGTGGAGGCTAACATCAACAGGGGCAGTTAAGCTAAGTTCAAGTCGGCAGACAACGGAGCTAACTAGCAGCAGCTAGCTAGCCCAACTCAGCAGAGGTGTTCTCAGCGAGGTGAAGAGCGTAAGAACTGAGGGATGACTGTGATGACAGCGGCTACATGTGCAGGCGGGGGCCATGCGCGTGTCATCACACTTCATCTGCCTTAAAGGCGTGAATAAAGGTTTCTTCAGCCAGGACACGCGAGGGCATGATATCCCATAATTATGTGTTGTACCAAGTGAATCGACTGAAAAGGAACTGGACAGAACAAGTCCAGAGCCTGACTGAGAACACTGTGGACTGAATGTAAAGCCTGCCCTATTTAAAATGTCTTTCTCTTCTTTCATGACAGATACAGACAGCCCCTCTACAGGCTTTCAGAAGTTGGCCAATGAAAAGAAAACAGGCTCTTCATTCTGATTTGCAGTTTTTTTTAGGCCACCGTCAGCTTCAGGCTTCAGCAGAGATCACATCTGTTTCTCCTCTGGTTGTTTATATGTTCAGGTTCTTGAAGCAATAAATTGCATGTTTAATCATCATCTGTATGATGAGGTTAACTTTTCTCTGCTTGCTCTGAAGAATCTGTAAAAGTCACCTCTGTTTACCTTCCAGGCCTCCTCCAGGTCTGAAGTCCAGCGCTCCTGCAGGACCGGATGGATTGCGTGGATGAACTCTTCCCCCATGAGCTGGACAGACAGAGAAAGTTTTTTTTTTGATGAGCACACACATGCAGCTCTGGGTGGGTGGAGTTAAGAGTAGAGCAGTTTGGTGCTTCCACAGAGCGTGACAAAATAAACCAGAAAAAAAAGGCCTTTCTCCACCCGAGCCCTCCTACAACCTTCTTACAACTCTCCTAGAGCCATCTTAGAGAAGTCCTACAGTCCTCCTACAACTGTCCTACAACCCTCCAAAAGTTGATTCTATTCATCTGGATGTAGCATTTTGTGGAAGAAACATTTCGTCACTCATCCAAGTGTCTCCGCTGATTGCAGGTTTCCCCAATCTTATAAACAGTACATTGCATAATAAATGAAACCAGCCCACTGAAGGAACAATGGCCTGGGAGGTCAGTTCCTTAATCTTTACAACACTGAGCGAACAACACAGAGCGAACACCATCACCACAGACACAGCAGCCAGGGAAGCTGAAGAAAAGCACATCAAGAAGGTCCTGAGTAAATGTGGTTATCCCAGCTGGACTTTTGTCAAAGCTGGGAAGGCGCCAAAAGAAAGCTCCAGCCGATCCAGGAGAGAAGGACAACTGCTGCCTAAGCGAAAACCCGCAGTAATCCCGTATGTGTCAGGAGTATCGGAGCAGTTGAGATGCATTTTTTCTAAACACCGGATCTCTGTGGCTTTTAAAACCCAAAACACGCTGTGCCATAAATTGGTCCACCCCAAGGATTGGGTCCCCCAACACAGACAGAGTAACATGGTGTACACTATTAAGTGCCAGGAGGATTGCCAGGATTTATACATCGGGAAAACCAAACAACCTCTGGTGAAGCGGATGGCACAACACAGAAGAGCTACCTCGTCAGGCCAGGACTCTGCAGTCTATTTACACCTACAGGCCAGTGGACACTTTTTCAATGATGAGGAGGTACACATCTTGGACAAGGAGGAACGCTGGTTGAGTGCGGTGTCAAGGAGGCCATTTACGTGAAAAGGGAAAAACCATCTCTGAATCGAGGAGGGTGCCTAAGGGTACATCTTTCGCCATCTTACAATGCAGTGATTGCAGCCATTCCCCAACTCTCTGTGAATGGTACTCATGGCCATTGATCAGTGGGCTTTGATCAGTGGGTTTTGGTCAGTGGTTGTTGATCAATTCTCATGAGAATTTGCATAATTAAGATTAAGGAACTGACCTCCAGGCCCATTGTTCCTTCAGTGGGCTGGTTTCAGTCATCATGCAATGTACTGTTTATAAGATTGGGGAAACCTGGAGTCAGCTGAGACTGAAGAAGTCAGTTGGATGAGTGATGAGCTATTATACAGCTATTCTACTACCATCATTCACTAGCTCAATTCATGTCATGCTTTGACATGAATTGAGCTGCAGTTGGGGAAGGCCTCAAAGGGGACGGGCGATGGTTCCCGGGCCTGGCAGATCCCCATGTACTAAATAGAAGTGAAGAAGTTAAAGAATGGAGAACAAGGAGGGAGGGTGGGGCACGTAAACGAGAATGATCAGCTTGCAGAACTGGGGGAACCTATATAGATGACAGCTGGAAGGAGCATGTTTGGAGGCGTGGTCCTACTCCGGAAATTCCGATACATAATCTCCAATTCACTAGCTGGGCCTACGTCCTCATTTTAGGTTTGACAGCGTTTTAGTAGGTAAAAGTGAATGCTTTGACATGAATTGAGCTGCAGTTTGTGGAAGGTCTCAAAGGGGACTGGCGATGGTTCCTGGGCCTGGCAGATCCCCAAAGAAGGCATCCCCTGAAAATGGTAACAACTGTGCATTACGAGGGTCGACGACCTCAGCGAGAATAATTAGATTTTCAATTCAACTTATTTATATGCCACCGAACCATGGTGACAGATGCCTCGAGACCCTACAATGATGTCTGGAGGAAAAACCCAACAATTGTATGACCCCCTCTGAGCAAGCGCTTTGGCGATGGTGGGAAGGAAAAACTTCCTTTTAACAGGAAGAAACCTCTGGCAGATCTAGGCTCAGGGAGGGGCAGCCAACTGCCGTGACCGGTTTGGGTGAGAGAAGGAGAACAGGACAGAGGCAAGTGTAGGGAGAGCGAACGCCGAGTGGCCTCACCACCCAAAGAAGAGGAAAATAACTGGTAGCAGGCTAGCAAAGCTGAACAGCTCTCGATAAGGTAGTCAAAGATTCCATGGAGTGGAGTGGATCAGCTCGGACAAGCAGAAGATGGAGAGGGGGTGCTTAGCTGGTTAATTACGTCAGATAAGGTAGTGATAACTACTGTGCTTATTTCTGAAATGAACAGAAGTGAAAGCGGCAGCTTGGGAAGGGTTGATGAATTGAATGACTGATTAGAGGAAAGTCGTCTTCTATAATAATAACTCCCAAAATTGTCAGAGAGCAGAGGGCGAGTCCACTGAACTTCGTGGGAGATGATGAGCTGTTTAGACATAGTCTTGAATGATTGTGTCGAGGGTGGATGCTAGATAATGCTTGCGAAAGCACGTGAGAAGTAAAGGGATGTCATGAAGAATTATGCGCATGGCACAGTTTGGATGTCTTAAAAGGGGCGATAGAGGAAAGAATCTGGCATCCCAGTGCCACGAAGGTTCATCAGTGCTTTGCAAAGGCAGGAAAGATGACAGATGGTTCTCTGTGCCGGAACAGTTTGCTGCTACATCTTGTGGAAGACTGGATGTAAAGAGAGAAACTGGCATCCTGGTGAAAGGAATGTTTTGGGTTTTTTGCGAGTGATTGATGGCGGAAGCTGCCAATCCAGTAACGGAAAGGTAAGCTACTTAGGGAACAGAACCTGGCATCTCGGTGCAAAGAACGTTTTCTGCATTTGCAAATGAGGAATAGAGACAGCGAACCTGGCGTTTTGGTGCTGAAAGGAACATCTGCTGCTTAGCATATAAGGGCTAGATGTGGAGAAGCTGGCGTCCCAGTGGTAGAAGGATTAATGCAGTGAAACTGGCAACTCTGTATTAGAAAGTTTGCTCCTGAGTATGTGAGTGAGGGATAAAGAAGAACCAGGCAACTCGGCGCCTGGTTCTTCTTTATCTTGCTACTGTATTTTCATAGGAGGGATAGAGGATAAGAAGCTGGCATCCCGGTGCCAAAGCTTGCTAATGTGTTTGCATAGGAGGGATAGAGGAAGAGAAGCTGACATCCCGGTGCCAAAGCTTGCTACTGTATTAGGATAGGAGGGAGAGAGGGAGAGAGGCTGGCATCTCGGTGCCAAAGCTTGCTACTGTATTTGCATAGGAGCGATAGAGGAAGAGAACCTGGCATCCCGGTGCCAAAAGCATGCTGCTGCATTTTGCCAATATGGGATACGGGAAAGGGAAACTGGTGACTCATTCATAGAAAAGTTTGCTGGTGCGATTGGATATGAGGGAAGGACCGGCAAAGGAAACCAGCAAGGCGTTGGTAGAAGGCTTGCGGCTGCTTTTGTAAATAAGGGTTAAAGGACAAACCTGGCAACTCAGTGCCTTTTTTTTCCCCATGCAAAGAAACTGGCTATTTTGCAAATGAGAATTGAGAACTTGGTATCGGGGCTAGAAGGATTAATGCTGCTTTTTGCCATGATGGATGCAGAGAAACTGGCAGTTCATTAGTTGGAAAGCTAGATGCTGCATTGCTAATGGTGATGAAGGAAAACCTGGCAACCCGGGGCCGTTTAATTAAATTCATTAATTAATTAATTTTGTCTACACTGAGAACTGGCAACCCGATGGCAGAAAAGCTTGCTGTTTCTTTTGCGAATGAGGGATAAAGGAGCCTGGCAACCCAGTGCCAAGGTTTGCTACAGAATTTTGCGAAGGAGAGATGAGTGGCTGGAAACCTGACAACTCGGTGCCGACGCTTGCTGCAGAGTTTAGCAGAGGAAGGATGAGTGAACGTATGCTGCAGAGTTTAGCCAAGGAGGGATGAGAGGCTGGAAACCTGGCAACTCGGTGCTGAGGTTAACAGCAGAATTTGCGAAGGAGGGATGAGTGACTAAGAGCCTAGCAACCCGGTGCCAAGGTTTGCTGCAGAATTTTGCGAAGCAGGGATGAGGGGCTGGGAACCTGGCAACTCGGTGCCAAAGCATGCTGCATTCACTACGGAGGGGTGGAGTACTGGCAACTCTGCTGCTTGCTGCTGCTTTTGCGAATGAGGATAAAGGAACCTGGCAACTCGGTGCTGAGGTTACGTGCAGAATTTTGTGAAGGAGGGAAGAGGCTGGGAACCTGGCAACTCTGTACTGAATTTGCTACGGAGGAATATAGAACTGGCGTTACCTCATAACTGAATTTAGCCGAGATATGAAGACTGGATGGATCGACGTGGCAGTCCATATGTCGGGTGGCGAGAAAACTGCTAGAGGATCATCAGCATTCGGTCTTGAGCCGTGGCGTTCGGTGTGTTTCTTGGATTGCCGGAGGAAAAGCGATGGACGAAGAGCTTGAGTAGTTGTTCATCTAATGCGCTGACAGACAAGAGGACAATTGTAGCGAATGGAAGGGTGAGTAAAATTATGTTACTCCTGTGAGAAAGCTGTGTTTAAAGGAAACCGCCAAGAATGGACCCTGTTTGCACGTAAACGAGAATGATCAGCTTGCAGAACTGGGGAAACCTATACGGAAGGAGCGTGTTTGGAGGCGTGGTCCTGCTCCTTAAATTCCGATACATAATCTCCAATACAACAGTCCTACAACCCTACTACAGCTCTTCTACAACCCTCCTACAGTCCTAGTTAGGGATGGCTACCGGTATCTGGTGCCATTATGGCACCGGTTCTGACATAAACAGTAGTAACCAGACTGAAAAGCAGCGCATTTCAGTGCTTTTTTTTTTTCTTGAGATGTCATACACTTTGGATTCTAGCCAATCATTTTAGCTTTCCAAGGATAGTAGGCGGGCCCAGGTACGTACGTTCTTTTAGAGCAGAGCTACAGATTAATAATGTCCAAGGCGAAGCAGTCAAAAGTCTTGCTGTACTTCACAGCAAAAGATGCAAACTCAGCAGCCTGCAACAAGTGCTTTAAGGTGATACTGTGCAAAGGATGTAATGCCTCGAATCTGATGAAACACCTGGCAACGCATAGCATTTTTTTAAAAGCCGAGAAATGCACCGTATTTGATAGCTTGCTGTGAGACCTCACACCGAGCACATCTACTGCGGGTTTGGTGCCTGTTATCGGACCCGGAGTTAGCAACATCCCCCAAGAACCCGAAGAGGAGAATCCTGGCCCCTAGCCCTGCCAGTGTAGCAGAAATGATGACAGATGATGATGGCACAGCAGCCGTTCTTCTCTGGGTGAGTGGCTTAATGTTGTTTGCGTGTAATTTACGTTGAGTAGACTAACCACGTTATTAAATGAATGCATGTAATGTGAACTAGCAAACACCGTCGTAGTTGCATGCGGCTGTCTTCTTGTTTGATAGAGTGATACCATATGGCTTGCAAAAGTATTCGGCAACCTTGAACTTTTCCACATTTTGTCACATTACAGCCACAAACATAAATCAATTTTATTGGAATTCCATGTGAAAGACCGATACAAAGTGGTGTACACGTGAGAAGTGGAACGAAAATCATACATGATTCCAAACATTTTTTACAAATAAATAACTGAAAAGTGGGGTGTGCGTAATTATTCAGCCCCCTTTGGTCTGAGTGCAGTCAGTTGCCCATAGACATTGCCTGATGAGTGCTAATGACTAAATAGAGTGCACCTGTGTGTAATCTAATGTCAGTACAAATACAGCTGCTCTGTGACGGCCTCAGAGGTTGTCTAAGAGGGAGCAACAACACCATGAAGTCCAAAGAACACACCAGACAGGTCAAGGATAAAGTTATTGAGAAGCCAAGGCCCATGGTGACTCTGGACGAGCTGCAGAGATCTACAGCTCAGGTGGGGGAATCTGTCCATAGGAAAACTATTATTGCACTGCACAAAGTTGGCCTTTATGGAAGAGTGGCAAGAAGAAAGCCATTGTTAACAAAAAACCATAAGAAGTCCCGTTTGCAGTTTGCCACAAGCCATGTGGGGGACACAGCAAACATGTGGAAGAAGGTGCTCTGGTCAGATGAGACCAAAATGGAACTTTTTGGCCAAAATGCAAAACGCTATGTGTGGAAGAAAACTAACACTGCACATCACTCTGAACACACCATCCACACTGTCAAATATGGTGGTGGCAGCATCATGCTCTGGGGGTGCTTCTCTTCAGCAGGGACAGGGAAGCTGGTCAGAGTTGATGGGAAGATGGATGGAGCGAAATACAGGGCAATTTTGGAAGAAAACCTAGGAGTCTGCAAAAGACTTGAGACTGGGGCGGAGGTTCACCTTCCAGCAGGACAACAACCCTAAACATAAAGCCAGGGCAACAATGGAATGGTTTAAAACAAAACATATCCATGTGTTAGAATGGCCCAGTCAAAGTCCAGATCTAAATCCAATTGAGAATCTGTGGCAAGATCTGAAAACTGCCGTTCACAAACACTGTCCATCTAATCTGACTGAGCTGGAGCTGTTTTGCAAAGAAGAATGGGCAAGGATTTCAGTCTCTAGATGTGCAAAGCTGGTAGAGACATACCCTAAAAGACTGGCAGCTGTAATTGCAGCAAAAGGTGGTTCTACAAAGTATTGATTCAGTGGGCTGAATAATTACGCACACCCCACTTTTCAGTTATTTATTTGTAAAAAATGTTTGGAATCATGTATGATTTTTCATTCCACTTCTCACGTGTACACCACTTTGTATCGGTCTTTCACGTGGAATTCCAATAAAATTTATTCATGTTTGTGGCTGTAATGTGACAAAATGTGGAAAGGTTCAAAGGGGCCGAATACTTTTGCAAGCCACTGTATGCCCTATAGCTGCAGAAAAGGCTAACATTGTTATCTTTTTACAAAAAAGAACAGCTAAACTTGAGAGGTTTTAGGACAAAGTTTGTGTTTTCCATTGTTTAAGCACCGGTTCCAACCAAAGGAGGTATGTTGTATCAACAGAAAAGGCTAACTTGGTTATCATTTTGCAGAAAAAAAGAGACTGCTAAAAATAAAAACATAAGAGGTTTTTGGACAAAGTTTGTGTTCTCCATTCTTTAAGCACCGGTTCAAGCACCGTTTAAGCACCGGTACCATTTCAAAAGTACCGGTTTGGCACCGGTATCGGATAAAACCTAAACGATACCCATCCCTAATCCTAGTACAGCCGTCCTACAGTCCACCTACAGCTGTCCTACAACCCTCCTCCAGCTCTTCTAAAACCCTCCTACAATCCTCCTCCAGCTCTTCTACAACCCTCCTATAGCTTTCAATCTGCCTAAAGCTCAGAAAATTGAGAAGAATTGCCAGACGTGTGTGAGCAGGCTCGGCTGAGGATGACCAGTGTGGACTGAACTAATGTCACAGCTGAGTGGAAACAAATCCCCACCACTGTGTTCAGCTTCACACTGACATCATAGTATTTTGGCAGGGCTTTGTACTGGTAATGCTTCCTGCCCAGATCCAGGATCAGCTGGTCCAGACGGTCGTCCTGGTCGATCCTGGCGACCGTCTTCTCGATGATGTACATGATCCTGCAGAGAGAGCAGAGGAGAAAACCAGTCAGCAGGAGGCTCTGCTAAAACCAGAGACCCTGCAGGAGTCACAGGCAGCTTTTGCTGCTAGCTGTCAGCTAACCGGCCCTCTGGGCTGTGTTTTAATGAAATGAAAGGTTAATTTCATGCTTCTGTATGATTGCAATAATTCTGATCAGAGGCAATAATAAATATATCTTGAGCCCTCATTGCAGCCCTCATACAAAATGTTACAGCAAGGGGTGAGAGTACAGTTTTATATTTCCTCTCCCACACAGTTTAACAAAGTGTTTCAGTTTCAGAGATAAAAATGGACGCAAGTCATTATGACTGATAACAACATCTGCTTCTTGTTATTGTGTATGACATTAGATTAGCACCACCCTCACATCCTTCCTGGCTTCAAAAGAACTTTATTTATAAGTCCAACAGAGGTGGTATTTATGTTTAACGCCTCATTTGACTAATGTTTTATGTCATTTGTGAAATCAGCTGATCAGCTGTTAGCACATTTGTCCCTGTTTCTGCTTGGTCCCCCCACTCACAGTTACACTGCTCAGCTCTCACTTAAAGTGTGTGCGTGTGTGTGTGTATGTGTGTGTAACCTGAGGCCGTGGGCTTTCAGCTCTTTGCTCGCCCTCAGGGTGTTCACATCATTCAGGTCTCTGAAGGTGAAGAAGGCGTCTTTGCACTCCGGGTGAGTCTCAAACAGCCTGGAAGAGGGTGGGGGTGGAGTTAAACGGTTGGTGTGAGCGCTGCTCTGATGTCTGATAAGCTAACAAAGGGCAGTCAGTGAACCTGCAGCTGCAGAAAGGTCACGTCCTCATTACCCACGGTCCTCTGTGCTGTGCTGAGGGCTGGGGTGAACTTGCACACACAAACACAAGGCGAAAACAGACAGCTGTGCACAAACCACAGAGAGCGGCTGAGACTGCAGAGCGGCTCGCTGCACCTGCTTTGCATGAACATCAGTAACATCAGTCTGCAGGTAAACAGCACTCCTGAGCCCAAACACTGTGGCTCTGCCTGGCCCTGCTCCATCTTGCAGAGGAGAGGAGGACCTCCACCCTCTGCGAACTCAGGCACAGCAACCAAACCAGCTCCAGCCCACTTCCTGTCAGGGTTCATCTGCACAGTTTTCTCAGACTCCAGAAAGCAGAACATGATCTCCCGTGACTTTTGACACATGACCTCTGACTCTGAGGCACTCACCTGCATCAGAACCAGAAAGTCTTTCAGACCTGCGCATGCCCGCTGTTTGGTGATGAGCTGTCAATCAAACCTTGCCCGCAGTTTTTACAATAATCTGATCATCTAAACGATAATCGCCACTGTTTTCTGACTGAACGTCGATTTACGCAGAATTGACGTCACAGCCGTGCCTGTGGGCTGGTGGGACATCAGATCTGCGAGCTGAGAGACCCTCGCCCTTAAACAAACTCAACACGGCTTTATGACCGGTAGTTAAGGATACCTGCTCTGACGTAACACTTCTTCATAACGTCTACCTGCGTGACGGTACAGAGGACGGCGGAGCGCGCGTGAACTCACCTGACGAACATGATGACGCCCACCCTGCTGATGTCCTCCTGGATCTCCCTCCAACTGCTCCTGATCGCCTCCCGGCTCTCCGCGCTCAGACTCACCGGCAACGCATCCTCTTCCTCCTCCTGCTCCGGCCGCCGGTCCGGAGCCTCCGCTGAGAGGGAGCAACCCATCTAGAAAATCACCGACAGTACACCAGAACCGCCGCACACAGCGCGACGCACAGCTGGTACTGACTGCGCTCACTTCCGCACTCACGAAGCGCGCGTCTTCAGATCTGAGCTTGTTTCTATCAGATAAAGTTCAAAAGAAACACACACACACTCACAGGGACACATGCACACACAGCGCTCCTGTTTTAATAATGTTTAGTATCACCCGAATGCGCTGACACACCGATCACCTGCACAGGTAAGAATGTGACAGCTCCTCAGTCCAAACCGAAGAACTGATAATCTGATCCCAGCCCAACTTCACAGGCTCATGCTTGTCATCATCAGCTGCCTGACGATCATCAGCTCACAACAACAACAACAGCTTTTTAAGGCGACTTTAGCTTCCTGTGTGCAAGCAGAGAATAGGAAGTGAGCTGCAGCAGAAAACCTCTGAGCACATAGCGAGCAAAGTCTGATAAACTGTCACGTCATCAGCTGTCCTCACAACTGATGGTATGACGACTGTCACCATCATCACATGTGTTTCTGTGCAGCATTTAAACCTGGGGTCACATGTATGATCACATGATAGCATGTCAGAACCATGAAGACTGTGTATGTTCCCCTTAGCTATGGTCACAGGTTAAAGCACTGGGATGCAGGTTCCTCTCACCCTGGTCTGTCCTCAGCAGGTCTTTAGAGGTCTCTTCTCTTCCAGCCTGATTCTGAGTGTGCTGGTCCAGGTTCACTCACAGCTATTGCTCCAGTGCACAGATCCCAGATCAGCTTACATTCAGTGAGGTCAGACACTCTCCAACTGTTTTGGTTTGTTTCCCAAAAATTAGAAAATTATTATTCAGTTTAATTTTGTTCATACAGCACCAAATCACAACAGTCGCCTCAAGGTGGTGAGGTAGACCATACAATAATACATACAGAGATAACCCAACAATCATAATAACCACTATGAGGAAGCACTTTGGCAACAGCGAGAAGGAAAACTCCTTTTTAACAGGAAGAAGCCTACAGCAGAGCCAGTCTCAGGGGAGGGCCAGGGGGAGGAAGACAGGAGTAAGACATGCTATGGAAGCGAACCCGAGATTAATAACAAATATGATTCAGTGCAGAGAGTTCTGTTGACACATAGTGAGTGAAGAAGTAACACCCAGTGCATCATTGGAATCCCCCAGCAGCCTACACCTACTGCAGCATAACTAAGGAAGGATTCAGGTCACCTAATCCACACCTAACTATATGCTTTAGAAAAAAGGAAAGTTTGAAGCCTAATCTTGAAAGTAGAGATAGTGTCTGTCTCCTGAATCCAAACAGGAAGCTGCTTCCACAGAAGAGGGGCCTGAAAACTGAAGGCTCTGCCTCACATTCTACTTTTAAATTCTTTTTGTTACTAATAGTAACAAAAAGTAAAACTACAGTGTGAGAGCGAAGTGCTCTAATGGGGTGATATGGTACTATAAGGTCATTAAGATAAGATGGGGCCTGATTATTCAAGACCTCCCATACGGTAAAAAAAATACTTTTTTCCTGACCAAAATATATTTCAAATATATGGTAAATATATTTTGTATTTGTGATGCTCCAAAAAATATATTTTTGAAATTGAAAATATATTTCTTTCAAACCAAAATAAATTTCAAAAGATATTTGCGTTCAAGAAAATAGATCTCCAACCTTTCAGTAGAATATATTTCAAAGTATCCCTTATTTAACCTCCTAGGACCTGGCGTCCACATATGTGGACATCACATTTTGGGTTATTTAGACCAAAATACTCAATTTTGCTCTACAAGGGCCTAATATCCACTTACGAAGACATTATACTGCTATTGTTCTATCAAAATTTTAAACAAATATCCTCATATGTGGCTCTTATTTTTCTTAAAAACAAAAATAAGGTAAAAAAAAATAAATCTGGTAATTCTTTGTTTTTACATTCATCGGGTCCCAATATGCCTAAATATCAAAGAGAAATTAAAAATGCATGTCGTGGAAGAGTTCGGGTCTTAGGAGGTTAAAACGTATTTAGTGCAATAATAATAATAAAAGTAACAACATCTGCATCTAATCACATCTGCAAAAACAGTTGGATTCAAACAAAACAGAGTCAAAGGTCTAGCAAGAATTAGGTTATTTATTCAGTATTTCACATTACACAGTATTAGCATTCACTTGACTTTGAAATTATTTGTCATTGATACAGTACACAAAATACAACAACTGCTATGTACACTTTAGTTTTTGAAAATATATACAATATAGTACTTAAAGAAACAGTCCACTTTTTTTGGAAATAGGCTCATTCTCCATCTCCCTCAGAGTTAAAAAGTTGAGTTTGACCATTAAGTCTTTGGTCATTTTTCAACGCGATGCTCACGGTCCCCTTGGATTCAATGATGTATGCTAAGCTATGTTAAAAGTGTTATCACCATACAAATCAACTGTATGGATTCCAAAATGGTCAGACTCAACGTATTAACTCTGAGGGAGTGTTCCTGTAATGATGCAATATAATATAGCACTTAATGACTTAATGTAATATATATCTGACGTTTTGCCATTTAATGTTTAATTATGTATGGGTTTTTTTATGAACTGGTTTAAAATCACTTCAGAAAAATACCACATGGCACTGAAGAAAATCATGTTTTCTCGTGTTTAACCTTATTTAAGGAATTCACACTGATTAATGCTTCTAAAATGTAATTGACTTTTAGTTTTTCAGTGTGAATGATCAGACATTTGCATTTGATCTTTGCAGCAAGAATACCTGTCAGATGCCCAAGACGTTTTGATACTGGTTCACAATAACTTGGATTTGAGGCACAGAGACTATGCTTTGCTCGTTCATAGAATCTTCCAATGGCATAACACGTCTCTCCACTTTCATTTTGACATATTACAAATCGTTTAATGTTAAAGAAATTTTGATCATCATCATTCAACATAACAGCGAATGAATTACGTTTGAGTACACAACTGTAATCTTCTGAGTGAAACACCTCGCCATTTGTAATGATTCGTTGAAAGTACTTTACTCTGCTCCTTTGTACCCCATAACGACTCAGTGCCATATAGTCATCCCTCCTAATTAATCGCACTTTAGGATGATTAAGTGCAGTGATACCATGTGTGCGAGTTACATCTTTTAACTGTTTAGGTCTTGTTAGAGATTCAAATATCTCCTTGCATTCATTTGAGGCATCTTTCAGTAAAGTCTGGCCATAAAATGGTAAGGCCTTCTGTAGCCAGAACATTTTTACAATCTGTAGCGCAACCCCTTGAGTGCTTTTGATCATGTCTAGTAGTTTAGCATTGTAAGACTCAAACATAAAGGCGGAATGAGCCCACAAAGGCCCCCAGTTAACTACACTTCTTGGTAAATGGAGGCAAAGATGGACATTATAAGACAGATTAGCTTCCCCATAGAATACCTCCATGTCTTTCACAAAATCTGTTAGAAGTGCCTCAGACTCAGTAATCTGCTCTCTAGTTATATTTTCGCCCAACAGAAGGGATACTCCCTTGACTAGTTTAGACCAGTGATTCAGTAGTGGTTCTGGCAATACACCTTTTAGTACAGGTAAGCTATTATAAAAGAGCCACATATTCCACATATATGTGACAGACCTTGGCACACGAGGTACATAACATGGCGGTTTAATCTTTAAAAGCATTTCATCTAACAGTTTTGTAGACCTACCTATATACCAGTGCTTTTCATGGTTTTCACTGTTTAACCACAGCCCTGTTACAGTTCTTTCAACACCCAGAAGTACTAAATGCATATAGTCTGGGACAGACCCTTCGATAATATCAAAACTGGGAAGTCTACACAACATACTTGGCCCTTTAACACCCAAAGCAGCTTTACCAGACTGTAGCGCAGCTTCTACAAATTCATTAGTTTGTTCCTGATTGCGGAGCTGAACGTCCTTCTGAAAAGGATATACACGAGTGAATCCTCTGCCTTTTTCAACTACCTTTCCTTCATGAAGGCAGTAGGAGCATTCATATTCACCATTAAACTGTTTAAAATTTTGGATCAGAGGTCTGGCAACTGAGTCACTCATTAGAATTAAAGGGATTACTTTTGTATTGACAGAAACGCCTTTGTCATCTTCCCATGTGAAACTTCTCATGTGAGGCTTCTCATCCCCGAACCATAGTCCACAAAGGAGTACATTATCCTGTCTTGTTTTCAATGGCAATTCATTAATGGTGCAAAAAAAAAAGGGCCAAATACTACAAGGGGACTTTTTAAAAACTGGCACACCATCACAGCTAAATGTTAAGCTGAGGGTTTGAAGGGCCGTTTCTGAACCACTTAAAGCTTTCTGATACAAAAAACCATCACAAATGTCACTGAGAGAAGTAGATGTTTCTGTTTGCCTCCCTATTAATTCATCTGTAATTCCTGGCATTCTCAAGAGATTTTTGAGTTGATCTTCCAAGGAGAGGTATATGAAAAAGTTATTGGTAAACCTACTTGCTTTGTCATAGGTGCTGTTGCATTGAACACAATGAACTTGGTCCAGTTCAGCTGACATTATATTACTGCACTGTTCACACACATAACAGATTTTCATGATGTCTTTTGTATCATCAAAAGCTTTGTAAAATGAATATTTTGTCCTGCATGCTGAATCACTGCCACCAACAACATTAAGGATTTTCATGATATCTTCAAGACAGTCATTGGTCAAACTGTGTTTGAGCTTAAGTGCCAGAAGTAGTAGTTGATTTTGCTCTTTAGTTTGATCTGAATCCACTGGGACCTCTATCTGAACAGGACCTGCAGTGCACTCTTCATCATTAGTCATCAGCAGAGTTCTGTCTTCTGGAAGGGTGTCTGGGATTTCCTTGAAAAGAGAAGCGAGAGAGAGAATTATGGGTCCTGTAAACAAATCTTCAGTGTAAGAGCATTAACCTAGTGGACTCATAGACGCATTTATGTCTATATCGGTGAGATCTGCCCTGTAACCGTCTTCTCTCTACTGTATTTATGCGTCTCTTTTTTTAACATTACAGCAGACATTTGAAATTGGTCTCATTCACTAATTGTGCACTATTTGACATGTCCATTCAGTCTTGCCAAAATTTAAGTTTGCTTTGGCTGTCAAAATGAATGCTTAGTGCTTTCTTTCATGATAAATTCTGTAAGAATATATGATTGCAGTAGAAAGTAGAAATTACCGTAAAAATCATAATTAGAACAATGATTACTTGTTTTATTTTTTCTTGTTCAATGCACTAATTCATGAATATTCTTTAAAAAATAATGTCTAGAAATGTAATGATCTTTTTGATTTCATTTCTTGACTTGAAAATTCAACTAACTATTGTGTACTTATTTCGACAAATCTATAGTCCAATATTCAGAATAAATTCAATTTAGATTTATGCATTAAAATTGTTTTCATTACAGTTAACACAAAATGTTTGTATTCCAACACCAACCTTAAAAAGAGACCAATAAGATCATTTATTAATATTAATATGAATCAAGCATTTATTATTTGGTATAACTGAGGTAATTAAATGCTAAGGGATAAGATAAAATGGATGATAAGATAAAAGGAATAAAACGTTATTTTGGTAATCATCACCCTCAAGTTGTTCTAAACCTATTTCTTTGTTCTGTTGAACACAAAAGAAGATATTTTCAAGAATGTTGATAACCAGTTTCTTGTCCCTACTGACTTCCATAGTGTTGTTATTTCATACTATGTCCATACTATGTCAATGGGGACCAGCAACTGTTTGGTTATCAACATTATTTTGTTCAAAAGAAATTCATACAGGTTTATAAAAACTTAAGAGTGAGCAATTGATTAGAGAATTTACATTTTTGGTTGAACTGTTCATTTATGAATTTACAAAAATGCAAATTGAACCACCAATTATATCATAAGGCATACCTTTTGACATTCCTTGATAACATTCTGAAGTTCTTCTTCTGCAACCTTAATTCTGAAAAAGAAAATATACAATAAAGAAAATAGAAATTGCTTATTGCTATATTTGAACTCTAAGTGAACTGCTATTAACACGATAAAGATGTGATCACTTATAAAGTTTATTGATCAGTAATAAGCAGATTAGACATAGCCATTCCCTGTTTAAAAGAGCCAACTGCAGATCATTCATTTGGGAGCCAGAGTACATTTATCGTACCTTATGGTATGGTAATTTATAAAGATCATTTTTTCCTTACAATTTTCATTGTGGTTATTAATTACATTTTATAAAATTCACTTAGAATGATGTTTATACCATTGTTTTAAGCAACTGCATGTCCTATTTTTAAAAGAACATAAGCTGAAAACACTAATTGAAAATCCTTCAATGCTATTCTGGAGTATTAAGCCCCAAATGTCTATTACACATTGGCTTTGTTTATTCTTGATAAAAAACAAACATCTTAAGCATGCAGTGGACGATTATTTACCACTTTGAACGATTACATAATTGTGGCATCGTTAGTGATTGCCACTAGATTAATTGATTGTGCGGCCCTATGGCATTCGTTAATGTTAAAGAGTGAGGGATATTACATTACCAACACACCTTTCTTTTTGTGCCCATCTCCGTTTGGTTCTTGAAGGAATTTCCTCTTCAGGATCAGTTAGATAACATTTATACAAAATCCTTTCAGGAGGCTCGCTCATTTTGACTCACATGTGACCTGTTGATGAAATTAAAATTACATTGAAGAAAACATCGAGGATTGTAAAACAGAAACTGCAACATATAAAATAAATGTAGCATGTTACTGTGAAATATATGCTTACTGAGCAGTTTTCCAGGGAGTTTGCAAAATTGCAGCGTCTTCTTCCGTGAGCACACCTTAACAAAGTCCCAAAAACGTCCGTCTTTGTACGTCACAGAATTAATAAAAAAAAGGTACTTAAAACAATATGTTTTTTCTATGAAATCTATGCTCACCAGAGATTATTCAAAAAATGCGCGTGCGCGTTGCCATTGTGCTTTTTATAAATAAAGATAAAATAAAAAGTAATACGTAAAAAGTAAATATTGAAATATTCCCAAACATGTGCAATGAACGCGCAAAAAATATGTTTATTAGTTGTTGTTTCTTTTTCCCCCCCCCCCTTTTTTTGAAATATAACCGACGTCTGAGGCGCAATTTCTGAATGGCCGATATACAGACGGGAAGACACAAGCGGATAATGTTCGCGTTAATTAAGTGGTCGGAAGATGGAAAGTTCTCAATTCTGCCAACTGAACACATTCGGGATTTTGATGAGGAGGAATACTTAGACAGTTTGGAGGAAAAGGAAGTTTATTTGGTGGAGTGGAAAAGAAACTTGAACCTCTACAGCGTGTCATTAATCAGTTGAGAGAAGAGAACTCGAATCTAAAAAGAGAGAACGATAGGCTGAAAAATGAAATACTTGAAAGTACTGTACTATTGCATGTTTTATGTGTGTGTTTACACCTGTCATATACAATAACTATCAAAACCTATTCACATTTAATTTCACTTTCACAGAAATCCCACCTCTCCTTCAGGCTACAGAGCATTTACTTACCAAGGTTAGAAACAAAGCACAGTTATCCTTCATTAATAATCACTAATTACAATGTTCTACATTTCCTTGCCTTTTTAATCATTTTAAGGCCTTTTGGAGTTTTTTTGGGTTGTTTAGCAGTAATGTTTGTGCCTATTTATTTCAGCCCATGAAAATGAATGCAGATCTTCCTGATGTAAGTAAAATCAAATTAATTTTTTTGTCATTTTCATTAATTTTGTTGCTTTGTTGTTTTTGTGCAGTTTGCAATCATATAAACCTAACAAGCATCAGTCAGCAGTGTGCCTAACCTAACCAGATTCTTGCTTTATTCACATAATATGTAGTTATATGTACTTGTACATTGTACCTAGGGTTGCGGCCACTTGGCACCGCCCCATTGTTGTGACAGCCCTGATTGTACTTGTACACTGCATCGGAACAGGGAACAGTCTGCCACATTAATGTATTTTTAAATGACTTGTTTCTAATACATCAATTTTTCTCTTACAGATGTCAAAGTCTCAACCTGATGCTGCCCTCCCTCATCCTCCTAAAGTAAGTATTAGTTGTTGTGGTTTTTTACGCAGTGTCTGTGTCACGTGATATTATGTCACATGCTAAGCATAACTATTGAAATAAAAACTGTTTTATAACAGATTTTCCCAAACACTAGCTATGTTTGTTGTCATTCAGACCAGTACTACTGGTTAGACATTGCTTAATAAGGATTGTGTTTTTCAGCACGATATCTTATTTTTCACAGGAAAAAGGGGAAAAATTTGTAGATGGAAAAATCTCCAAATGTTCTTTGTGCATTTTGTTTTCTATTTGTTAGAATATTTACTTTTTATTCAAGTTTTCTAAGGTATCTAATATTTTCATTCCTAATATCCATGATCTAAATATTTTAAGAAATAGTCGTTTGTTTGTCAATTGAAAGTGTGTAGATCTTGCATTATTTTGGTGTTATTTTATGATTATACACTTAAAGGTATTAAATGGTCTTAAAATGACAATGACATTACTTGACGCAATTGTTTATGGGGCAATATACCGACCAACAAAAAGTTGTTATCGTAACAGGCCTAAAAAACATGACTTTATGATTGATAAATACAAAAAATAAATACATTTCATTTCTCTGACATTCATCTGATATTCAGTTACAATTCACACCACAGCTACCTGCACATGCAAAGTACTATACTGTAAATTATTTTGCACAAATACCTGTACTATTACTAACACATTTACTATATTACTTTTAGCCTGTGGATTTAAATGCAGATGTCCCTAATGTAAGTTGTTATATCATGTTATTTTTATTGTTATTTATTTTATTTTACATTCAAATATCTCAAACTTCTTAGTTAAATAAGCTTGATTGCTAGTAGATAAAGAATAGGTCACCTGTAGTTCACCTAGTTGTGGGGCGATCGTGACTCAAGAGTTGGCAGTTCGTCTTGTAATCGTAAGGTTGCCGGTTTGAGCCCCGGCTCTGACAGTCTCGGTTGTTGTGTCCTTGTGCAAGACACTTCACCCGTTGCCTACTGGTGATGGTCAGAGGGGCCGGTGGTGCCAGTATCCGGCAGCCTCGCCTCTGTCAGTGCGCCCCAGGGCAGCTGTGGCTACAATGTAGCTGCCATCACCAGTGTGTGAATGGGTTGATGACTGAATGTGTAAAGCGCTTTGGGGTCCTTAGGGACTAGTAAAGCGCTGTACAAATACAGGCCATTTACCATATAATTGATATTCACAATTAATTTCTCATCTCTGATTTAATGCCTTTGTTTGTTTGCCTTTTTTTGACCATAACAAGATATTTTTGCAGGATATATATGGTGAATTTATATGCATAGATACAGTCGTAGTGCTTGACACATGCACAGAGCAGTAGATGGACTAGGAGGGAAATAATTACAATCATGATGTTGATTGCTGATGTCAGTATATATATATTTAGAGGAATGTTTTGTTTTTCACCCAAAATGAACTATATTGCTTCAGAAGAGATTTTTTTACCCCACTGGATTCTTATATATTGTTGTGTTTTTTGCTTGCTTGTTTGTTGTTTTTTTCTCCAGAACATATATGCTGTACCTATTTACTTGAATTGTATAGATATATTTACGTCATCAAAATATGTCACATGACTTACAAGGTTTAGATTGTTGTGCAACATTGTCACATTCTGATATTTATTCAGTGGTTTTATGGCAGTCAATGCTATGTGTATTTTTTTTATCTTTAAATATTCTCCTTTATAGGTGCCCAACTCTTCATGCAAAGCTTCTACGTCTGGTGATGCTAAAGTAAGTAATTTTGCTACTGCTTTGTGCCACCGAGAAATGTCAATCTTTCTTTTTAAAGAGTAAAGACTCAATCATCTAAGTTATTCTGAGTTCTTCCTTCTTTCATTTAGTTTACCAGTAATACTCTGTCTGTAACAACATTGTTAACTTCGTATGTATGTGTTTATTTATTTAAAGGGTTCCAGTGATGCCGAATATGTAAGTAATTTTGCTGAGAATTTAGGTAGGTGCATACTCAAATGTGTTTTTTAAAAACAATTTATATTGAAACACTCTTTTTATGTGATTGCAACCACAGGTGGAGATAGCACATGCTACAGGGTAAAAATTCTGAAACATCAGTGGGCTACTGCTCTTCAGGCCCAAACACCCACTTCAATGGTGCGTGTTCTTCTGATGGCCATCTTCCCACTGGAGGTTTTGATCCAAAGCAATTTAAAAGGTAAACAGCTTTGAAACTTAGTTCCAATGGTTAGCTAATAGTATTTTAAAAAGCCTACTTCTCTGTCACCAGTTTCTTTACCAAAAAGCATAATATTGTAGTTCAAATGTTTAGATGAACAAAGATCAGATTTTTGGAAATTTAACTAGTCAGACTGATAGGTTTGTAGCTTGTACCTATCCGCTGGAACGTTGAAGACAATATAATAACACTGCAAAGCAAGACACAAGCAGGCTGGTTTACTCATGCATGAGGGAAATCTGGCTGGGGCCAAGTGTCGTCCCACCACCTAGCCTCCGTCAGACTCTCAGCCAGGCTCCCCATAGCACTCCTTTTATTGTGGTTACATGAATATGCATAGGGTCATTAACCCTTTAAGACCTACCATAGAACCAAGTCCGCCAGAGCTTATATTATATTTTTACCTGCTGTGGAGCCATTTTTGGGAGCATTTGAAGTTGCTATACATCAATACAACCATTATAGCCCAGATTTTAATAATATGTATTCATTAAGTGCATAGTAATTACATAAATTGCAAAAAAGTGCAATAAACTACAAAAAAAATTGAAAATCGTTTTTGTTTTTTAACATATATTTCTAGTTAGAGAAATTTAAGAGGCTTATCCCTCAAAACTGTAAATACAAAAAAGTTGCACAAAATAGTTTCCCACCACAGGAAATTTATTTTGAGTGTCTTCATAGTTTTATTTTTGAAATACACCAATTTTTATACACTGCAGGAAAAACGAAAATAAATATTATACTGCAAATTTGCAAAAAAGCAGCATATGCATCAAAATAAACTATTTCCAGCAGTGCAGTATGAGTCCTAAGCATCCCAGAAACGACACAGAAAGTCATAAAGTCAAAGATAACTTTTAAAAAGACGAGTATAGGCCCTGAGGACCTGATAGTAAAAAAGACTACATTTCCGCGAAAATGACGTCACTTCCGGTTTCGGGCAGGTAATGGCGGAAATGCAAAAGTTCGCGCTGACGTCTATTCCAACGTAGGAAGTGTTATGAACAGCTGATCGGACCGGCACAGCGTGTTTCTGGAATATTATGTTTTTGTTCCTGCAAGCGCTTTTTATGCAGTTTTTGCAAAGCTTTATGTGGAAGGAAACCGTGACCTAGGACAAGCTGATGGCATAAGATGTGAGTACAACTCCTCCGGTTTCATATGCAAAAAAATTTTTTGCGCTAGCTTACGTGGTTGCAGTGCTACTGGGATTTAAAAATAGTTACGCAAAACAGAGCGTGCCCGCTCCGATCGGCTGTAAAGGGTTAACATATAACATCTTACATAGGTATACATGTGAACAAAGAATACTGTGTGTGTGTGTGTGTGTGTGTGTGTGTGTGTGTGTGTGTGTGTGTGTGTGTGTGTGTGTGTGTGTGTGTGAGTTCAAGGTGTGACCCTGTGAAGACTCTGGTGCTAGCTGGTGCCAGGCGTCTAGCAGATCTATCTGAACAAAGGGCTCTTATACTTAAACAGATATACGTGTGTTTGCTATACCATATATCAGCAAGAGAAGATACGACCTCTCCTAGGAGGTGTGTGATCTATGCCAGAACACTCTGTAGAGGGAGTGAACGCCCTCCCCCTTCATGCTACACAGAGCTGTTACAGACCTCCTAGGATGAGACATTCTTTCAATCTACAAATGATTATACACTTCTAAGCATATATGGTTAAATATTTCTAAGCATAAATGACAATCAACAATACAAATCTAACATTTCCCCCTTTTTTGACCTTTATGCTTGAAAAGTTCCCAGTCATAGAATACCTCATGTCTGACAGTTTCAATGCAAACATTTTTATACTCAGCATATGTCAAATCACCCCAAATTACTGAAAAAATACACAGTTTAACAAATGCATCAGCAGTTATCCCATTCATTGATCTCATCTCATGGCAAACTGCACCCTACAAGCAAACAAAGAAATTGTTAATTTAATAGTAAGAATAAAAAAAGTAACGTTTTCAAAAACATCTCAGCTTGGTGATGCTTCCTCCGGGCGTGCAAATCATATGTCTCTCTGCAGAATGGTTTAAGCTCTGCAGGGCGTCATGAATGTCTCTTCCAGTTGTTTCCATCATTGTCCATAGGACCAGAGTCCAAATGTATGTGGGATAGACATTCAAACATACCAGTTTGTTTTGTTGTTTGTCAACATGGGTCTCAGCTATTTCCAATGTTGCAGACCTCTCAGCACTCCAGTTTTATGGCCTCTTACCAGGCCCCATCACCTGACTTCAGACCTTCGTCTTGTGAGGGGGATATTTATGACTCCTTAATTGTCCACGCTCAGCAGAAAAACCTCTCTGTGGAAAGGGTGCTGGGTTCCGTCATCTTACTGCTGTTATGATCCCAGCAGTCTTCAATGTGCCATCGTATGCACAGTATAGTGGCACAGCATTAGGTGATGTTCATAGGAAACTACTGTCATCACCTCCATAGCTGCTGGTTCCTGTGCTTTTCACAGAATCATGATGTCATCCTTAGACTCCCTCTGCGCTGTCGATGGAGCTTGGCACGCTCCCCTCATCCTTCAGGTGCCCGTCTGTTGTCCACAATCTCCTCTGTTGGCCTCTGGAAACCCCCTTGGCACAGCTCTCATTCCAACGCAGTTTCATGGTCCTTGCTGTGGCTCCAAAGTCTGATCTCATGATGGGCCCCAACCAGCTCGACCTTTGACCTCAACCACTGCCTGGTCCTGTCAGCTATGCGCTTCTCACTGGGCCTCTGAAGATTTCTCAGCAGATTACTGCTGCACCTGTATTTCCTTGCTAGGAAGACAAACTATTTGGAGAGCATGTCAACAATCATCAAACGACATTCTTTAGTTCAGTGAACTTCACTTATAGGCCCTCAAGCCTCATCTGAACATGGGTGCACCACTTGCATAGGTTTAATACTTGTAAATAAATGGTTAATCACACAAATCACTGCAACAATAATAGAAAACATTGTTTTATGTTAATTCCTGGACCCCTCCTCTTGACTCATGGACGCTCCCATGAGTCAACTCATCAAACCTGGATCCCTGTCTTAAAGAAAAAGATTAGCTAGATCCTATCCCAGGCAACATCAGGGCATCGCCTCCCCTGGAGCAGCACCACCCTGGACCTATAATCCTGCAATAAAAATGTTAGCGTGTTTTGCATATTAAGTTTGCTTAACACCTGGCTCTCCCAGGAGCCTGCATACACACCATCATGGCCTGGAAAGCAAAATCTGGAAGTGAAATCAAACTTCATACCTGTAAACAAGTATATCATAAGAGTAACAAACATTCAGCATCAGCAAGAGAAGTGTCATGTGCAGGTTTTCTCAAATCAGTAAACTACAATTATTACCATAATTTGCCTCAAACATGGATCATCCCATGTACTCAGTTAACATTAATGTAATCAGTGACTTCTCTTAAGCAAAGTCACTCAACTCATCAATCACTATGAGCTCAATAGCCCATCTTCAACTATACCATAAACACTGCATCTCTTATTTGTTTGTCTCATGTCACTTGTCCGCTTCTGCCAAATCCTCTACATCTAGTCATAGAAAAACAAACATTAGCAATACATATTGACTGTGGTCAAATGCAGGTCGACAGGTTCCAGAGGTGCCATAAAAAAAAAAAAAAAAGACCATAAAATCAACCATCCACTGCTGTGGAAAAATGTTATTCATATCATCAAAGTAACCGTCACATTTTCCCAAAAACACAGTGTAACAGCATCACCACTCATAACCTGTAAACATAGTTTTCCTCACACATAAACCCAGAAATCCTGTAGTAGAAAAACATTAACTAATCCTCTTATAAATCACATGATCAATCACATGATCAATCACATGATTAATCATCTGCCGTAAAAAGAAATGTAAATGTTAGCGCTGCGCAGGTGTATACACTGTATCACCGTTACCTCTGTAAGCAACACAAGGTAGGGAATAGCACCCTTGGTAAATGCACAGACACAGAAAGTGGCACTTAACAGATTATCGTCATGCAACCTCAGATGTTGCTGTCATCTTTCTGCTCCTGTAAAAGGAAACACATAAATTCATCCACCCTTTTGTCCTGTCTAGGTGGAGATTAACTTTGAGTCGTGGTCAAGTCTTGTCAGCTTTTACCAGTCAGTCAGTCAGTTTGTTTTTATTTCCATTCATTCATGCATTCATTCATTCTTTCTTTGCTGATAGTGGAACCTATCGTCGCATTTAGTTTCCACTCTCAGCAAAATGACGTCATCTCAAAAAGAAAAAGAAGAACTTTAGTTTGGATTACATCGCTGCTGAATCCTTTTTTTTTTTAGGCTGGGACACTCATTTAATATTGTCCCAAATAAGTGGCTTTCTCCAGAGCCCATTTTAATGTGGAGAAAATTCACTTGTAACGGCTTTCTCGACAGGTCGTATAGCACTTTTAATTTCTGACGTGCAGATCCGCTTAAAGAAAAGAAATAGACAAACAAAATCAGTGTCTGTTCAAAAGATAAAAACAAAAAAATAACAAAGATTATCAAACCAAACTCTCAGTGCACTGTGAAAGTATCAAAATAAGAAGGCCTTGTTAAGTCATGACACAAACTCCTCATCAACTTCACAACAGGAGAAGAATCATCAGCTAGATTCACTCCAAACCAACCATCAGCTGCACAACACACAACATAAGCCTAATATGTCTTATTAGCTATGAGTTTAATCACCAGGTCTGTGCTCTTCACTCATTTAGGCCACACACCCATTTTATTCAGTTTTCCTTTTCCCTTCATCATAAAACATGTGACATGCTGTCATGCACTTCACAAAAGAAGTTTGTTCTGACGTATTCAGAGTTGTGTATCTAAATACAGGATTCACTCGCACATCAGAGCAGGAAACTGTTTTAGAGCCTCTACTCAACACACAACAAACTCCAACACATCTCATTCACTCGTGCTAGAATTCAGTCACCTTTCATTAATCTAAGAACGATCAACTAATTTGAATCAGCTATTAACCCACTAGGATGACAGGACAACAGAAATGCATGTTCAAAATGTTATCACTAAAAGAGAATTTCCCTCATACAGTAAATTTAGTAGTAAACTTGTGCTGCATCAATCAAGCAGGAAGCTTCTCCCAATTTACTATATTAACAACTAAATTTATTATCTGATCACTGGTTGGTCAAACCAGAATCTTTTTTCCCACAAAGGTTTAAATTGTTGTCCTGCAACCTAGAGAGTCAATTTTTTGCATTGGATAAATTCAGTATTTGATAACAAGTGTCTGCTAAATTGACACTATTTTAACACTGATGAAAGATAACAAGCTAATTTTCATTGCATGTGTGTTTCTGTTATTAGGCAGGTTTAATGCATGTCTGTGGAGCTGCATCTCCAGCAGAGCATGTTCTCTGCCTTTCCTACACATTTCTCTGCTATTTGATCATTTCTTAACTATTGTGCTATGAGTCCAATGGTTTTTGCATCACACGAGGTGACTTGGACAAGATGATAAACAGACTCACACGCTTAAGATGTTGTCTAATCTTCATAAGCTCTCTTGTGTTTGGAATTGTTAGTAGGGTTAATGCATGTTGTGCTTGTGTGTGTGATTTTGTATATGTTTCTATTTTTGCAGTGTTTCAGACCCCTTCACAATTTTCCAACTTAAGCAGTCAGTTTTCTTTTCCCCAGGTTTGCTAACCCAAATTTTGATTTCCCACATTAAATAATTCCTATGTGTTCTCACCTAGTCTTCTCACTCTGTTGTCCTCTCACTCTGTTGTCCTCTCCCACTTCAACAGTCCAACAGCCGGCAGTTCTCCTTCAGCTTTGTCCTGTGTCCCACTGTCTCTTCTTGCCATTTTACTCCACAGGTGGCAAATGTCAAACTCCAACTGTTCAGTTCTCCTCAAACGTTTTCTTCACATGCACAGTGAAGTTTCAGCTTGTTGTAGACACAGTGCCATTCATCCGATCAGTCAGGATGATGGGTTTGCTCTTCTCTGATGCTGTTTGTCCACATTGCTGCTGCTTTGCTGGGACTCTTTGCTCAGGACTTGCTGCTGTCTCTTTATCTGCCATTTTATTGCTCTTTGGAGCTGCATTCTTCAGGGAGGAGTGAGCACTTGCTTGTGAGGTTGAGAGACACATACACATTGCGCTGTAAATAAGTCAGCCAGAAACTTGGCCTGCATGTTTCCAATGATGTTAAACTATAACTTTCTTCCGACTGCTACATGTGGAAAATTGATTCAGGTCTGCTTTTCACCTGAAAGTGACTAACTAAGACATTTTCATTATTATCATCGCTGCTTAATCAACACACATCTCTCTCTCTCTGTGTTTTTGTAAACAGTCTTTTCTTAAAAGCAGAAAATAAGATTGTAGTTGTTCTTGGTTGATCAACACAAAACCTTTTTCCTATTATTATTTTTCATCTACAATATAAATTCTTTCTCTTTTTCACTCTCTTTTGTTTGTATTTTTTTTTTTTTTTTGTAAAATAGCCGGCGACCTGCAGAATCACCTGCTCTCCACAATCAGAGGCAATTACTTTTACACAGCGCACAAAAAACTGGGATGTCAGACACATTCACACTCACTTTGTCAGCTGCATAAATAAATCATATGGCTGGAGATATGTGCCATGGTGATCCATAGGCATGATCACCAGTTTATTTAACTATTTTTCAACCCAACAAAACAAATAAACAAAAACATAATGCTGATGTTATGAACACTCTACACACAAGTCAAGATGCAGGAAAACTGCTCCCGGAAACGCCCTGTTTCCCTCTCTTTGAGCAGTCCTCAGACAGCTGATAATGTGTAGCTTGCTCATCAGCTCAGAAAAAAAAACCGCAACGCAACATCACACAGTAGTTGCATGCTCTGCCCACAGCGGCAAAGTCTTACACTTTCATATTCAATACAGCTTCTCCATCATGTACTTTTAGATGTTTCATACAGGGTTCAGCATATTAGTTGTTTTCACAGGTGTGCTCTTCAAGGCTGGTGTGTTTTCTGAAAACTTCCCTCTCATCTTTATTTAAATACTTTGTGCTGCCAGGAGCAAAGTCCAGCACAAACGTCTGTCTCCCTCCGACTCACTCTTGGTTGCTTAGAAACCCATGATAACAACAACAGTCGGTGTCACAGACCACGTGTTCTGCTCCGCACACACTCACACAACAATAACAACAACAACGACAACAACACAAAATAGGCCTATCGTCCAGCACAGTCTGGACCCCGCGGAACTTCTCAACGCCTCACAAAGTGGCGGAGAACTCACCTCTCGCTGCACAAAGTAGCAAGGAACCTCTCAACGCCCCCCAAAGTGGCGGAGAAATCACCTCTCGCTGCACAAAGTAGCAAGGAACCTCTCAACGCCCCCCAAAGTGGCGGAGAACTCACCTCTCGCTGCACAAAGTAGCGAGGAACCTGTCAACGCCCCCCAAAGTGGCGGAGAACTCACCTCTCGCTGCACAAAGTAGCGAGGAACCTCTCAACGCCCCCCAAAGTGGCGGAGAACTCACCTCTCGCTGCACAAAGTAGCGAGGAACCTCTCAACGCCCCCCAAAGTGGCGGAGACTGCACAACCACACGGTTATAGAGTCGGCCTCTTTAAACTTACTTGGCGTTGCTTAGCGTGTAATATCACCCTCGAATCCCGCCGATCGCCATTCATCGAGGAGAAAGGACAGACAGCGAATCCACAGGAACTTCCTGGCTGACGTCAGTCTTTCAGCGTGTCCCTCCTCCCCTCGGTGAATGCGATTCCAGGGATCCGGCTCTCGAAGGACCAATTAATGATAGGTTTGTAGCTTGTACCTATCCGCTGGAACGTTGAAGACAATATAATAACACTGCAAAGCAAGACACAAGCAGGCTGGTTTACTCATGCATGAGGGAAATCTGGCTGGGGCCAAGTGTCGTCCCACCACCTAGCCTCCGTCAGACTCTCAGCCAGGCTCCCCATAGCACTCCTTTTATTGTGGTTACATGAATATGCATAGGGTCATTAACATATAACATCTTACATAGGTATACATGTGAACAAAGAATACTGTGTGTGTGTGTGTGTGTGTGTGTGTGTGTGTGTGTGTGTGTGTGTGTGTGTGTGTGTGTGTGTGTGTGTGTGAGTTCAAGGTGTGACCCTGTGAAGACTCTGGTGCTAGCTGGTGCCAGGCGTCTAGCAGATCTATCTGAACAAAGGGCTCTTATACTTAAACAGATATACGTGTGTTTGCTATACCATATATCAGCAAGAGAAGATACGACCTCTCCTAGGAGGTGTGTGATCTATGCCAGAACACTCTGTAGAGGGAGTGAACGCCCTCCCCCTTCATGCTACACAGAGCTGTTACAGACCTCCTAGGATGAGACATTCTTTCAATCTACAAATGATTATACACTTCTAAGCATATATGGTTAAATTTTTCTAAGCATAAATGACAATCAACAATACAAATCTAACACAGACACTCAAATGTTAATGCTTTTTATAGGAGGACACAGCAAAACAGACATAGGCGCAGAGCGAAGAACTGCCCTTGATAAAGAAACCATGACAGCCATATATAGTAAGTGAAGACTGTGTATCTAAAATTGTATACTGCACAAGTAACTCACTTTGCAACAATAAAAATTGCACAGATAGGTGATGATGCATTGAAGTGGTTGGACTCAGACAAAGAAGGTCAACAGATTGAATGCTGGAGAGTAAGGATAGATGACTAAAAGGGGTGTTAGTATTACTGTAATGTGAACTGGATAGACTTTCCATCGAGGGGAAAAAAAAAAAGGTAAAATTATGTGTAAAATATATCTGTATCTCTATAAACGGGAATATCTATTTGCTAAATGAAGCTAGCTAATTTAAATCATGTTTTTATTTTAACTCTGATAAAAGTACTAGAACTGTGACTTTTGTTTGTTACAGTGGCGGTAAGGAAGAGGTTCCCCAATGTATCCAGAGGGGCTTTGGGGATTGCAGTCAATTCAAAGCTGGGGGAACTCAGACTGTTGGAGAAGAAAAAAAAAGTTACATTTTAATTATGTTTTATGTTCATACACACCCACATATATATATATCTATATCTATGTATAAGTGTGTGTGTATTCCTCTGCTTGTTATTGATCAGTAAACATCTTTGAGTGATCACATCTTTATTGTGTTAGTAGCAGTCCACATCAAATTCACAAATTCACAGTATCGTTACTTATAAGTGTTTGTTGCAGTTGCATTATGTATAGCAAAATGTATATATGTGTGTGTGTGTGTGTGTGTGTGTGTGTGTGTGTGTGTGTGTGTGTGTGTATGTATATATATATATATATATATATATATATATGTATATATACTGGTGGTGGTGGTCAGAGGGCCCGGTGGCGCCAGTGTCCGGCAGCCTCGCCTCTGTCAGTGCGCCCCAGGGTGGCTGTGGCTACAATGTAGCTTGCCATCACCAGGGTGTGAATGGGTGGATGACTGGATGTGTAAAGCGCTTTGGGGTCCTTAGGGACTAGTAAAGCGCTATATAAATACAGGCCATTTACCATTTACCATATATATATGCCGGCTCGGACGTCGCCCAGATGAAACAAGGTCCGCGTCAGGTGTTGAGGAACCAGGGCACCCTGACGAAAAGTGGGCTACTGGAACAAGAAGGCATCGGTGGGCAAGAGACGAAAACAGGGCGTTGTTGGAATGCTACTACACAAGTAACCCCGGCAGAAGGGGCTACATGAATAGGATGAGGGACCTATGGATTCTTCGATACCCAACATCCACAATGACGGTGAAACAACTAGTAGCTCAGTGTTCCAACATTCAAAAGAAGGAACTGCTCTCACAGCTAGAGATTGACGAGGTACAACACAAATGCTACGGCAAGGAGGAGTCAGGACGCCAGGTCAGGGGGGAGATATCATCACCCCCACCCGAGATTGGGTACATAGCCCCAAGTGCGATAGGAGAAGGATCATTGAGTGCGAGAGGAACTGACCTGAAAAATAGGATCATGGCCAAGCTTGAAACCTGGATCCCCCATAGCCGGTTACCAAGATTACGTGAAGTACCCTCAGAACGTCTGCTAGATGATGTTAATGCAGCACTACGGACAATACCTACAACCACGATTACCGACACTAACAAGCTGATCTACAATACGGCAGCAGTGATCAGTGAGATGCTTGGCTACAAGTTGAACAGCCACAAGGGGCAGTACCCTCCGTGGAGAAGTAGGCTAGAGGGCAAGATCAAAGTAGCACGGAGGGAGGTTAGCCAACTAACGGAGTTGCAGAAAGGTGCGACAAAGAAGGTGCGTAAGAAATACAGCAAGCTGTCCATACCTGAGGCCTTGGAAACTGCCAAGCAAAGACTCACAGCCTTGAGGGCAGACCACAGCGACCTCCCTGAACAGAGTCCAGTAACCATCACAGTGGCAGATATCCAAGAAAGGGTCCCCAGTATGACGAGTTGGACAGCACCAGGGCCCGACATGGTTCACGCCTACTGGCTAAAGAAGCTGACTGCACTCCACGAGCGTCTGGCAGCACAAATGAACCAGCTGCTAGTTAACGAGAGACACCCGGAATGGCTAACCGAAGGTCGGATGGTCCTGATCCCCAAGGACCCCAAGAAGGGACCGGTCCCCTCCAACTACCGACCAATAACCTGCCTCAGTACTACATGGAAGCTCCTGTCAGGCATCATGTCGGCTAAGATGAACAGGTACATGGGTCAATACATGAGCGGGACACAGAAAGGAATTGGCAAGAATACCAGGGGCGCAAAACACCAGCTACTGGTAGACAGAACAGTCAGCCGAGACTGCAAGACCAGACTGACCAACCTGTGAACAGCCTGGATTGATTACAAGAAGGCCTATGACTCAATGCCCCACAGCTGGATACTGGAATGCCTAGAATTGTACAAGATCAATGGGACCCTAAGAGCCTTCATCAGGAACTCAATGGGGATGTGGTGTACAACACTAGAGGCCAACTCCAAGCCCATAGCACAAGTCACCATCAAGTGCGGGATCTACCAAGGAGATGCTCTGTCCCCACTGCTGTTCTGCATAGGCCTGAACCCCCTCAGTGAGATCATTAACAAGACTGGCTACGGATACCGGCTACGGAATGGAGCAGTTGTCAGCCACCTCCTGTACATGGATGACATCAAGCTGTATGCCAAGAGTGAACGAGACATCGATTCACTGATCCACACTACCAGGCTATACAGCAATGACATTGGAATGTCGTTCGGACTGGAGAAGTGTAGTCGGATGGTAACAAAGAGAGCGAAGGTAGTCAGAACTGAGGGGATTGAACTACCAGAAGGCAACATTGCAGACATAGAGGACAGTTACAAGTACCTGGGGATCCCACAGGCGAATGGGAACCATGAAGAGGCCGCTAGAAAAGCTGCAACCACCAAGTACCTGCAGAGGGTCAGGCAAGTCCTGAGGAGTCAGCTGAATGGTAAGAACAAGATCCGGGCTATCAACACGTACGCCCTGCCCGTGATCAGGTACCCTGCTGGGGTAATAGGCTGGCCAAAGGAGGAGATAGAAGCCACTGACATAAAGACAAGAAAGCTCCTTACCATGCATGGAGGGTTTCACCCCAAGTCCAGCACTCTGAGGCTGTACGCTAAGCGGAAGGAAGGGGGCCGGGGACTGAGTGTTAGCACCACAGTCCAGGATGAGACAACGAACATCCAAGAATACATTGGGAAGATGGCCCCAACTGACCGAGTGCTCAGTGAATACCTCAGGCAGCAGAAACCCAAGAAAGAGGAGGGAGACGAGGAACCATCATGGAAGGACAGGCCCCTGCACGGTATGTACCACCGGCAGATAGAGGAGGTGGCTGATATCCAGAAATCCTACCAGTGGCTGGACAAAGCTGGACTGAAAGACAGCACAGAAGCACTAATCATGGCAGCACAAGAACAAGCTCTGAGCACAAGATCCATAGAGGCTGGGGTCTATCACACCAGGCAAGACCCCAGGTGCAGGCTGTGTAAAGATGCCCCATAGACAATCCAGCACATAACAGCAGGGTGCAAGATGCTAGCAGGCAAGGCATACATGGAACGCCATAACCAAGTGGCCGGCATAGTGTACAGGAACATCTGTGCCGAGTATAACCTGGAAGTCCCGAGGTCAAAATGGGAGATGCCCCCAAGGGTGGTGGAGAATGACCGAGCTAAGATCCTGTGGGACTTCCAGATACAGACGGACAAAATGGTGGTGGCTAACCAACCGGACATACTGGTGGTAGACAAACAGAAGAAGACGGCCGTAGTGATCGATGTAGCGGTTCCGAATGACAGCAATATCAGGAAGAAGGAACACGAGAAGCTGGAGAAATACCAAGGGCTCAGAGAAGAGCTCGAGAGGATGTGGAGGGTGAAGGTAACGGTGGTCCCCGTGGTAATCGGAGCACTAGGTGCGGTGACTCCCAAGCTAGGCGAGTGGCTCCAGCAGATCCCGGGAACAACATCGGAGATCTCTGTCCAGAAGAGCGCAGTCCTGGGAACAGCTAAGATACTGCGCAGGACCCTCAAGCTCCCAGGCCTCTGGTAGAGGACCCGAGCTTGAAGGATAAACCGCCCGCAGGGGCGTGCTGGGTGTTTTTTATATTAGGGGTGCAACGATATTCGTATCGATATTGAACCGTTCGATACAGTGCTTTCGGTTCGGTACGCATATGTATCGAACAATACAACATTTGTAATTTATTTTATCAACTTTCCTTCTGACGATGCTGTCTGTGTGGAGCGCTCAGTGAATCTGCGTTCGACTACTCCGCCTAGGCTGCACTGTCGAGCGCAGATCCACTGAGTGCTCCACACAGACAGCATAGTCAGAAGGAAGAGCGCAGGGCACCTCCCCCACCCTCATTCAGATCTGGCGTTTGGAATTATTTTGGTTTTCATGTGACGTATGACCCTGAAGGTAAGCGAGTCATGGACTAAAGTAAAACAGTATGTTGGATGTGCCATGCAATGCTCAATTACATGGGTGGGAACTAGTGTGTTAGCGCAGTTAGCTCGTTAACGTGTTAGCCATCTAGCCCCATGCACGGGGCGATCCGCGGTAGCTCGTTAACGGAGATTTGCCGTGTTGTGGTGTTAAGGTCATTTCAACGAGATTAACCTGAAAGCACTAGTGGGAACACAACGAATATGACTGCACATTTACGCCGACATCATCCTAGTGCAAAGACAAAAACAACAAGCATGCTACTAACTTTAGCCGAGTCATTTAGACAGCTGTTAGCACATGATTCTCCTTATGCTGCTGAGAATATAGCCCAGAAGAAGCGGATAGTATAGCTTTTATTTTGGAAAGAGACATTTCTCTGTAATAAACTCTCTTTTCCAAAGATGAGTGATTCCTCAATCAGATACAGGGCTTGCAATATCGCTAGCCTGACGTCCTGGGGCTAGCGATTTTTTCAGTCGGGCTACCCTGCCCGTCGGGCTATTGTAGGAAGGAAAAATATATGTCAATGCTTTTGCATTCTTTCAGAAATGTAGCTGGGTAATTATGTCATTGGCATCGGTGAGCCACTGTCAATATGTGACATATTGAAATCGCGTTTGAATTTGCGCTTGTTTTTTTGCTTTCACTTTGCAATCGTGCGAACTGTGTATAGAGAGCGACAGCACTGATCTGTGAGTGATGATAATTTGCGCACCAATTCCTCTGACATCGTCTTATTAATCGTTACCTTACTATGCAAACATGACAAGTGAAATCTCCCGCAGCAAGCTTAAACATGTGAGAGGTTGATCGCGCAGAGAATCGCTGAGCTTATGTGAGTGAGTGTGTAAAAGCATTTCAGTTCTGCTGAGCCAAACAAGACAGGTCAGGGTGAAGAAGTGACAGCCAAAGAAAAGCTTACCACAAAACGGAGAAGTTATGACAAATCAGACTATAAGGCAAAAAGAAAGTGCAGCTTTATGGTTTCATGGACAAAATAATTTCTGTGGCTGCAATATGACGAGCTAAATAACCAGGGCTGCACATAAGTGGTCCGCAGGTGCACATTCGCTGTCAAAATAAAAAACACGCACAAGGGTTAGGGTTAAATTTAAAAACTGTACTTTTGAGTTAAAATATATATTTATAATTTTAATAAATGACAAATTAAAAATGCATGAACATTTTTTTGTATCGAAAAAATATCGAACCGTGACACCAAAGTATCGAACCGAACCGTGAATTTTGTGTATCGTTGCACCCCTAATATATATATATATATATATATATATATATATATATATATATATAATGTTCTTCCTCTACACCCCCCCCCCCAATTTTTGCTCATGTCGCGGAGCGTGTCAGGCTACATTTCACTGTGTGTTATACTTGTATAACTATGCATGTGACAAATAAAGAACCTTGAACCTTGAGAGAGAGAGAGAGAGAGAGAGAGAGAGAGAGAGATAGAGAGAGAGATAGAGAGAGAGATAGATAGATAGATAGATAGATAGATAGATAGATAGATAGATAGATAGATAGATAGATAGATAGATAGATAGATAGATAGATAGATAGATAGATTATATTATTTATTTTTATTTATTTTTTTTATTTTACAATTTTTAAGAATGTTATGAGAATAAAGTTGTATAATGTATGTTCCTAGCTTTATTTATATGCTATGTTTGTTTTAGATATCAAATAAAGATTTTCAGTTGTTACATGTGAATGTGTTTTCTTCGACTGAAATATATGAAGGGTAAAATATATTTTTGAAAGATTTTTAATTAATTTTCAATTGTATTTTGAAATATATTTTGAAATATATTTCAAAATATACAAAACATGGCCAAAAAATATATGTGCTATAATATATTTTGAAATATATGTATGTATGTATTTTAGCGCATATATTTTTTGGCCATTTTTGTATATTTCAAAATATATTTCAAAATATATTTTTTTACCGTATGGGCTTGCATGTGAGGAGCAGGATTTTAAAATCTGGATATAACAGGGAGAGAATGAAGGGAAGCCAGTATCACTGTAAAATCTAATTAGTTCACAGAACTCAAAAAAACTATGCAAACTCGTTGCCTCAAAAAAATTGAGTAAAGTTTACTTGAGATGACTAAGTTAAGGCAACTTATTCACGTTGAGTACAGAGTAAAAACCTATTTAGTTTCCAAAACTCAAAAAAAAAAAAAAAATATGCAAACTCGTTGCCTCAAAAAAAACTAAGTAAAGCTTACTTAAGATGACTGTTAGGACAACTTATTCGTTGCAAGTCTGCAGTATTAAGAATAACTTGGTATTTCTGACTGTACAATACTAATTGTTTACCTATTGACAAACATTTCAAGTTCAACTAAATGAAAAAAACAATTTGTGGTAACCTGAATATGATTTAAAATAATTAACAATACCTTTTGTAATGATGTTAAAATCAGCCCAACTTTTATTTTCAAATGCAAAAAAGTATAACAGCCAACATGCTTGACACTGTCCTCTTGAACAACAAACAATTATATCACTGTTATAATCTTACAATGAAACAAAGTCACAGATTTCATTATTGTGAAACTAAGTTTAGACCTACCACAACTTTGTTTTGTACTTACATTACTTATATAATCAAAATAAAATATTTATTGTTCTGTCACAAGTGCAGTCTCTAATTTAAACAACACATTTGTTTTTCATTCCAACACAGGAGCTTGAATGTTGTAATATTTTAAGGATGGCTTCTTTTCAGTCCAGGCATTACTGCCTGAATGACTACCATGGACTTAGATGATCCAAATGTAAGTGCAGAAGAAAGTCTTTAACTTCCCTTAAGTACAGTGGCAGTGGATGTGGGTTGGAGATACAATGAACTTGAACCTGCAGGCAACCATCTTCACTGACCATACCATCAGTGACGGAGGACTCATCTCTCCTGGTGTCCTGCAAGCAAACAATCATATTTTTTGGAAAACAAACTTAATTGCTTTCTTAAAACATTTTTTTCTGCATTTGGTATAGAACAGACTCCACAAAACACATGTTGCTGTTAGAAAACTTGCAGACTTCACTATATACAGTGTAGCCCCTCAAAACTAAGTTTGGGGGATGTGATCTTTCAAGAAATGCTGACCAAACTGTTGTTGTTTGTTTACTTACACAGCATGTCTTGTAGAATTAACTGGAGTCAACAGCAACAGCATAGTGCAGTCATATCTCAAGTCTAATAACAGAAGACAGGAAAAGATCAGTAAAGAAACAACTTCCCCAAACCAAAGCACAAATAAACAATAAGTAAAACAGGCTGATCTAAAGTATGATTAAAGTTCAGCCTGATTAATATAAATGTTACTGACAGTTGCTAATATGTTTCGAAACCAAAATACTTACCACTGAGTTGATGTTTTTCTGTCCAACAGCAGGAGTGCTGGTCCTGAGCCTCAAAGACAGTAAGAAGCAAGCAGAGGAAGAACAAACAGAATTTTTTTAGAAGCTGATTTGATCCTTAATGGCTGTGCAATCATTATAACTTACAACACAGAAGGTCAAATGTAGACCCCATACAACCAAATTAGACTAACACATTAAAAACACCATCTACTACTGTGTCTGAATGTGTGGTATTGGCACCGTCAGTTTAGGCCTAAAGAGATATGTGCTTAAAAAAAGACCACCTAATTTAAATATAATCATTACATAATCATTACATACTTGTAAAGCACTATACAAATACAGGCCATTTACCATTTAAAAGTTAACTTCCAATATATAAAGTTTCTAATAAGCAAAATGACCAGATCTAACATATGGCAGGGCTTATATGTAACATAATGTTTCTTATGATGCCATTCTTTAGAAGGACAAGCTATATTACTTTATTATCAATTATAAAGCCAACCTAGACTTTAACCATTTAACAGGCCACTAATCTGGATTATAGCTTTCACAACAAAACTTGTTTTTAAACACATTTTTTAACAAAACAAGTACTATTGTTATTATTAGTATTTAAAATGTAATTAAACAGAGAAGTCGGTTAAATATAAAAGCAGTTTGCTTATGTTGCAAAGAAAGGCTAGATTTGACATTAATAGATGCCACAGGTGTTCAAAAGCTGCAAAAAAGAATTAAAAAATAGACTTCTCCGAAAACATCTGAGCATTTTTGCAAATATGTGATGTCTTGCTAAATCGAGCAGATAGTTGAACTTTACACAGCTACATTCTCGCATCAAAATATCTTAAAAGTTTATTTTGTGACCCAGAAAAAGTAATATTTAAAAGTTTTTAAGCCGCGCTCCTCCGCCATCCGGTTGTTCAGTCTGACGTCACTAGTCGTGTCTGGACCTAAACTCCGCTGCAGGTTGTAACGCCGGGTTGCGTTTAGTGGTTGAGAGGAGGCGGCAAAACACTTAGCAGGGTAGCCAAAAGAATACACACTCACGCTGGCGTTGGGAATTCCACAGTGTGTTCTTTAATATACCTTCTCTTCATCAACCATATAAGCCCGGTTGAACGGCTGCAGCTTAACAAACATAGCGCACAGTGTTCGTACAACCCATAACGTTGCAAACAAAGGTGTCTGGAGAGGTAAAACATAAAATCTGTCCCTCCTCATGTACTAGCGTGCAAGCACATGTCCACACAATCACACAGAGAGAGAAAGACCAGTGGCACAAACTGATGACCCCATCAACCCTCGACTTGGGTGTCTTAAAGGGACACCACACCATTGTGACTGTTACATATTCCCCCCGGGTTAAACAAAGGCTGTCCTCAGCCGGACCCAGGTGACCCTCCTCCCGCTACCCCCTTTCACTACACATAGCTACTTTAGGTAGTACGCAGGTCGTGGAGGAATTGTTACACACCTGTACAGCAGTGGTACAGTCCAGACTTAACCAGCCTCCATACATGGTCAGCAGGATAAAAAGTTAAAACCAAAACAGGGAAATGTACAGTGCAATATTGACAAACTGGCATACATGACAGTGTCCCACATGGTGAATGTCCAGTTGAATAAATGTTAAAGAAAGAAAATAAACTCAGGATAGCCAGGACAATTGCAGAATGAAATTCCCTTTTTCTTTCATTGTGTTCCTTCTTATTCCTCAAAAACAGCAACAGTAAGCATAATATGTGAAAACAGTACCAGAAAGTACTGTAGAAAACTTAAACAGCAGTCATGTCACAACAGTAAACAATACGAAATACATAAGAAAAAATACAAATTCAGGAACTATGGCAAAGCTACATCGAACCCACGCCCAGGAAACGCAGGTCGACGCACATCCAATGGAGCCACGACGAAGAGGCCAAACAGAGAACGGCACCACAGTCCACAAACAGCGCTGGAGCGGCTCCAGTCGTTGCCACGGAAATGCACCGCCGCGACCCTTGGATCCTCCCGACGTTCGCGTCCAGGCCAGCCTGGTCCATTCCCGCGAAACACGGCAGACATCCACTTTGCCAATCATCAACTGCTCGAAGATACTGCACACTGAGGTCCAAGAGAAGATGTTCGGGCGCCATTTTGTAACGTCGGGTTGCGTTTAGTGGTTGAGAGGAGGCGGCAAAACACTTAGCAGGGTAGCCAAAAGAATACACACTCACGCTGGCGTTGGGAATTCCACAGTGTGTTCTTTAATATACCTTCTCTTCATCAACCATATAAGCCCGGTTGAACGGCTGCAGCTTAACAAACATAGCGCACAGTGTTCGTACAACCCATAACATTGCAAACAAAGGTGTCTGGAGAGGTAAAACATAAAATCCGTCCCTCCTCATGTACTAGCGTGCAAGCACATGTCCACACAATCACAGAGAGAGAGAGAGACCAGTGGCACAAACTGATGACCCCATCAACCCTCGACTTGGGTGTCTTAAAGGGACACCACACCATTGTGACTGTTACAAGGTCCATATATCAAACGATCACTATGGCATTACTGAGAGTTGAAAAACTGTCTAAAGTCTTTCACCTTTAATAAAATGATCAGCGTTCTGCTCTACCAGGTGTAACAATTGAGTTTAACATCCAGGCATCCATAAAAATGGAATTTATGATATTTAACGGAGTTAGAAGTTAGCAGGAAGTTAGCTCGCTAGCTTCTATCTAAATACAATATAGCATGTCCTGACTGCGGGGTTTTGGAAACAAATTCAAACGTACAGCTCTGTCATCACTTCCAGCATAAATGAAGACAGGAAACTAAACAGCAGTGACGTTTGTAGAGTTACTGAAGTTGGGCTAGCTGGTATATAATGATGTGCTACGTGACCGCTAGCGACACAGCTATGTTAGCATAATATAAACAAGCTAACTTTTTTTCCACTCGATAAAAGTTAACGTGAGTGTTCTCGATGGTCAGGAACAAATGTAATCGCATGGCAGGATGCTGTAAAAGGACCAAACTTCAGCCAGGAGAACAACTGACATAATCCATCCATAATACGAGGTTAGTCATTCATATACTGCTGCATGGGCTGGGCTGTAGTTACATCCTAAGGTTTTAAAAACTGAGCTTAAATAAATGATTAGTGGTAATAAAAGCCGAGGGAGATCAACAGTGATCACTGACTGTTTTAGGAGCTTTTTGAGATTAAATAGAAGAAAATACATAACATTAAACATGTTAACAACACAAAAGCCATATTAAACACAGACTACTTTCGGCCTGGAAGTAGGATTCGTCACGTCATCACTTAACAATCGGATTGCCGCGTTTGAGTTTTGGACAATTGCATTCTGGGATATTTAGCTGTACCAAGTCGCTGCAAGTCCACACAAGTCACCACCGATACATGTTCGATAAAACAGGAGGAGCTTTTCGTTTTCTCAGCTTCATGTGTACTTTGAATTGGAACAGTACTTGGTCTCCGACATATCACATGTCCACGAGACCACAAGTACGCATACACAGGCTCCAACTGCGGCTGACAAATGTGATCCTCCCTTTCCCCAGATTACCCTTTTTGGGTCACAAAATAAACTTTTAAGATATTTTCAGGTGAGAATGTAGCTGTGTAATGCTCAAATACCTACTTAATTTATCAAAATATCACATATTTGCAAAAGTGCTTGGACGTTTTCGGAGAGCTCTGTTATCCACCAACACCATAGCTGACCGGGAGGTCAAGGCTCGATAGAGCTGGCGAGCACAGCTAACTGCTGGCATATCGTTTTCAACCCCCTGCGGTCTTTTGATACTCAGGTTAAACATGATATATATAGTTAGTTAGTTCTCTTATCCTCTTATCTCACGTTTTATTTCAAACAATCAACAGAAAATTTCACAGACATATTTTTATATAAGGTTTTTAAGGCTATGGTGTTAATTTTTAAGTAACATGAGCCCAGCGGCAGCAGCAATGCTAACTAGCTAGCAAGATTATAAACATGGTGCTACACTAAGAGAAGCCACAAAATAAGTTTGAATAAGAGTAAACATTTACTCACCAAGTCAGTGTATCAGGTAAAGATCCACAGCAGTGACAACAATAATATCTTGAGCTGAAGCTTCTCCAGGTTTGCTCAACATATTCCAGAAAAAAATGCTGGCACCATGAACATACGGACTGATCCATGATAGGGAGGAGGACGGTTTTCAAACCACATCGTTTCATCCTTCCGCATTGAGAAGCAAAACTTCCAGCTTACTTAGTTTTTCTAAGTTAAGACAACTCAAATAAATTGAGTTGATCAGTGTTTTTGCATAAAAAGTACTGGTAACTTACTTAAATTGTTACCAGTACTGGTAACTTACTTACTTGAGTTCTAATAACAAATTGATAAAAATTGAGTTCAGCATACTTAATATTTTTAATTAAACACAATATAAGATTTAACAGTATAAAACAGAAATATGCTCTCTCTTTCTAGTCCCTGTCAGTACTCTCGTTGCAGCATTTTGGATTAACTGAAGACTTTTCAGGGGTTTTTCAGGACGACGAAGATGATGACGATGAGGATGATAATGACGTTCTTTCTGAGAGGTCCTGTGCTTGGTGTTGCAGTGATTACATTATTAAAGGCACTGTCTTCATAAGCAGCACAGGCCTGAGGTAAAATCACCCTTCCTCAGATGCTGCTGACCGGTTAGCCAACAGTCAGCCAGAGCAGATGGAGCCATCTAGTGTTCATGTGAAGAACTCCTGCTGATAAGGAGCTCCTGCATGGCTGTTCATATACACCTAATTGTAGCTGCCCACTTGGAATTACCACTCGTGACGCAGAGAGCTTCGACTGATGCAACTTTATTCTCTCCTCTTTAAACCACCGACAATATGGCACCATGAAAACGATAAAGATGCACAAACAAATACCATTAAACATTCAAGTAGAAAGTGTAGAAATGTTCACATTTTACTATAGAAAATTATTTTGATTAACCCAAATAGTGACATTGACATAAATCAATAGTTTTTAAACTATTTATGTTACAGCATTTAATAAAATTAATTAACAACAACCTTTCTGTCTCTTAAATATATAAACAATCATTTGCAATCATTAACCAACCTCTTTCTGCTTCCAAGGGTGCTAATCATGCTGAACCAGCTAGCAACCTCCTCCATGCGCATCTCTTAGCCAGTCTTTCCACACCGCAAACAAATGACATGCATACACAATAAAAAACGAATTCAACCACATTGAGTAAACTTTCAAAGTTATAGCATGTGACAGAAAAATAAAATACATAGTTTTGCATGAGTATTTTCAAAAAACAAATGCTTTTACTCACTCTGAAGCAACGTGTTTGCGTCGCCTCACCGCGAACAAAACAGGAAGTCTGACACAATAAAAGAGGAAGTGCTGAGGTACTCTTCAAAATAAAGCACAAAGTAAAGTGGCTTTGCCGGCATTTACACTAATAATTAACAGATAAACAACCGAATGACAGAAAAGTCACTGTTTTTTCACGTCTGTGTTGGAAATGTCAGTTTTTTTATGTGTCCACAGTAAAAACATTAAAAATGAAAAGATTAAAAAACAGATTTAAAAAAGAAACTTTCAATTTTCTGACTGCAGGACAGTTGGAGCAATGAGCTGCTCTACACCAGTGTATACAAAAACTGCATTTGTTCCTTGTACTAGTTAAACTAGCGTACTGCGACAGACTATCACTTAGCCGTCCCACTTCAAATTAAATTCAACTAAAGTAGTTCTAGTAAAAGTACTTTACTAGAGACTTTAACATAGAGACTTTAACATAGTGCTCACAATGATACTGACTTCTTCCTCTGAAAACAACATAAGAGTATTTCAACATACATCTGAGTACTTACAGTTTTTTCTGATTGCTTAAGCACATTTTTTGTAACTATTGGCTAATTTTGCATAACTCTATACACAAATAAAAAAACCTGTCACCCAATTATCAAAACATTTTGGTTCTCTTGCAAAAGCAAACACAGCTAGATTAACTCTTCACACCTTCGTAAAAATGGTGTTTCCGTATCAAACAGTACACACAAGCCATCATCTACTAAGCACACAATGCGCCAACTGCACACTGATGGTATGAATACAAAACACATCTGGCTTTTGCTTTCTCTGTGTACAGATGTCAATTTGAGGTCACACCTTTGTCATAGTGTCATGTAAACATACAAGGATCCAAACTTCAAGTATTGGTGTTTATTCACACTCATCAAAACCAAGACAAAGTCAGAACACAAAATAGGAATTCCACAAATAAAAGGGAAAAAAAAGACAATCGGCCTACATCATGTCGTCTTTCTGGGTCCGGCCACAAAATTTCGTCCACATCGCATGCGATATCCTCCAGTCCAAGGCACCGGGGAAAATATCTCCTTGAATGCCGTATCCAGGCCTGACATGATGCCTGGTCAATATCTCCACATGCCTCCTCCATTGCCTGTAAAAGGGCTACCTGTTGATGAGGATGATGGTCATACACTTTCCAGCGCCAGGCAGAGAAGAACTCCTCGATGGGATTCAAGAATGGAGAGTATGGAGGGAGGTTGAGTGCCATGAAGGATGGATGGTCTGTAAACCAGTTGCGGACCAAAGCAGCCCTATGGAAACTAACATTGTATATGACATCATATGATGACATATCGGGTCTGCTCTGGTCTCTGAACAGTGAGCATGTCATGCAAGGTGTCCAGGAATGCAATATTGTGTGCAGTGTTGTATGGGCCTATGGTTGCATGATGGTGAACAACACCATTTTGGCTTATAGCTGCACACATGGTTATGTTACCACCACGTTGTCCTGTGACATTGATGATGGCACGGTGTCCAATAATGTTCCTGCCACGTCTCCTGGTTTTACTGAGGTTAAAACCGGCCTCATCTACAAAAAGTAGCTCATGTCCCATTGCATCTGCTTCTAGTTCCATCACTCTCTGGACAAGACAAAACAAATGCAACACATCAGGCCCATGCACAGCACTACAGTATGCACTTCCAAATTCAGAACCAATGACACTAGCTTACCTGCACATAGTCATATCGCAGTTGCTTTACACGTTCTGTGTTTCTCTCGAAAGGAACTCTGTAAATTTGCTTCATTCTTATTCTGTGGCGCGCAAGTACACGACTTAGTGTAGAAATGCTTGCACTGTGTATATTTTGAAAGATGGTGTCATCATCCATTATGCTGTATTTCACGCAGTCTTATTGCATTACAGTTTTTTCTGATTGCTTAAGCACATTTTTTGTAACTATTGGCTAATTTTGCAAAACTCTTCACACAAATAAGAAAACCTGTCACCCAATAATCAAAACATTGTAGTTCTCTTGCAAAAGTGAACACAGCTAGATTAACTCTTCACACCTTCGTAAAAATGGTGTTTCCGTATCAAACAGTACACACAAGCCATCATCTACTAAGCACACAATGCGCCAACTGCACACTGATGGTATGAATACAAAACACATCTGGCTTTGGCTTTCTCTGTGCACAAGGTAGGCTATGTCAGTTTGAGCTCATACTTCTGTCATAGATCCATAAGCATAGAGGGATCCAAACTTCAAGTACTGGTGTTTATTCAAACACATCAAAACAAACACAAGTGTTTATTTCCAAGTATAGGATTATTTGCAATCGCCATAATGACTATATGGGTTACTTGGTCTGCAGTGAACATGCTTCCTCTGCCCCCAGCATCTGGTCATCTAGCAATTCTGTAAAGTAACAATTTCAGTATTTTTACATCAATGGTATTGGTGTGTTTCTCATTGGCATATGGCAGTGCTACAAATCTTTGTGCGAAGTGACTGTACTAACCGATTCTCATTTCAAGATGTCCTTATGGTACTTGCTACAGTGTAGCGGCTCGAGTTAGGCTGGACCCGTTGGCCAGCTACCCTCAGGGTCATTCCACGGTTGATTACATGGTCCACTATTGTAGCTCTGATGTCATCAGCAATTCTATTTCTTACTCTTCCTACCCTTCCTCTCCCCCCTCCTCGTCTTCCTCTTGCTCCTCCTTGTCCTTGTCGTCCTCTTCATCCTACTTCTTCACCTCCACGTCCTCTTCCTCGGCCTCCTCTACTTCTCACTCTTTCTGCTCCCTCCATTGTACTCCGCACACACAGCTTACCTGTATTATAGTGCTTAGGCTGATTGCAAAGTGAACTAATTATCTAAGAAAGTTTTGACATGTGAAAGTGTGCCAGACAGTTGGCAAATTAGTGTTAATGATAGCCATACATGTGTATACTTTTGCTAGGAGTGTGTTGGAAATTTGGTAATTGAGTGTTGTGCAGTGAATTGTGCCTACAGTTTTGCAAAGTGTGTGTTACAAAATTGCAAACTGAGTGCAAAGCAGTTTTTGTGCTTTTAGTTTTGCAAACTCAGTGAGTGGTTTTGCTATAAGTCTGAATAGTTTTAGAGATTGTGCTACAGGAATCACAGTTAGGGTTTAAGCATTCAGAAAAAACTGTAATCTGTGACTGTATATCTCAGAATTACTTGTTTGAACTTGCCTGAATTAACTTAAGCTCATTGTTGTTATTGCTCATTGTTATAGTTCAAAAGGTACTGTACGGGTATCAATTTTTTTCTTATTTTACAGTTTTCACGGTGCTCAACGTCCAGAGAATGAGCCGTGTGTGGTGAGGAAATAAATGGCTGCACCCGTTAGAGACTCTTCTGTCGTTCCTGATGCCAAGGGCTGCTACAAAGGGTAAGAAGAGTAAGAAATAGAATTACTGATGACATCAGAGCTACAATAGTGGACCATGTAATCAACCGTGGAATGACCCTGGGGGTAGCTGGCCAACGGGTCCAGCCTAACTCGAGCCGCTACACTGTAGCAAGTACCATAAGGACATCTTGAAATGAGAATCGGTTAGTACAGTCACTTTGCACAAAGATTTGTAGCACTGCCATATGCCAATGAGAAACACACCAATACCATTGATGTAAAAATACTGAAATTGTTACTTTACAGAATTGCTGGATGACCAGATGCTGGGGCAGAGGAAGCATGTTCACTGCAGACCAAGTAACCCATATAGTCATTATGGCGATTGCAAATAATCCTATACTTGGAAATAAACACTTGTGTTTGTTTTGATGTGTTTGAATAAACACCAGTACTTGAAGTTTGGATCCCTCTATGCTTATGGATCTATGACAGAAGTATGAGCTCAAACTGACATAGCCTACCTTGTGCACAGAGAAAGCAAAAGCCAGATGTGTTTTGTATTCATACCATCAGTGTGCAGTTGGCGCATTGTGTGCTTAGTAGATGATGGCTTGTGTGTACTGTTTGATACGGAAACACCATTTTTACGAAGGTGTGAAGAGTTAATCTAGCTGTGTTCGCTTTTGCAAGGGAACTACAATGTTCTGATGATTGGGTGACAGGTTTTCTTATTTGTGTGTAGAGTTTTGCAAAATTAGCCAATAGTTGCAAAAAATGTGCTTAAGCACATATTAAGTTAAGCTTAATAAAGAAGTAACTGTGAGTTAAACATGGTCTCCGTGGTTCCTTAGTCTTAGGATATCACAGACGACCAACATTCTAAGACTGTTGCTGAATTGATCTCAAACCTTCGACAATGTTGTCATCGATGCTATCATCTAAACGACTCGAAACAGTATCTACTGGTAAATGATCCCTCTCTATCTGATTTGCTTACAGTTTTTTCTGATTGTTTAAGCACATTTTTTGTAACCATTGGCTAATTTTGCAAAACTCTTCACACAAATAAGAAAACCTGTCACCCAATCATCAAAACATTGTAGTTCTCTTGCAAAAGCGAACACAGCTAGATTAACTCTTCACACCTTCGTAAAAATGGTGTTTCCGTATCAAACAGTACACACAAGCCATCATCTACTAAGCACACAATGCGCCAACTGCACACTGATGGTATGAATACAAAACACATCTGGCTTTTGCTTTCTCTGTGCACAAGGTAGGCTATGTCAGTTTGAGCTCATACTTCTGTCATAGATCCATAAGCATAGAGGGATCCAAACTTCAAGTACTGGTGTACTTGAAACACATCAAAACAAACACAAGTGTTTATTTCCAAGTATAGGATTATTTGCAATCGCCATAATGACTATATGGGTTACTTGGTCTGCAGTGAACATGCTTCCTCTGCCCCCAGCATCTGGTCATCTAGCAATTCTGTAAAGTAACAATTTCAGTATTTTTACATCAGTGGTATTGGTGTGTTTCTCATTGGCATATGGCAGTGCTACAAATCTTTGTGCGAAGTGACTGTACTAACCGATTCTCATTTCAAGATGTCCTTATGGTACTTGCTACAGTGTAGCGGCTCAGTTTAGGCTGGACCCGTTGGCCAGCTACCCTCACGGTCATTCCACGGTTGATTACATGGTCCACTATTGTAGCTCTGATGTCATCAGCAATTCTATTTCTTACTCTTCCTACCCTTCCTCTCCCCCCTCCTCGTCTTCCTCTTGCTCCTCCTTGTCCTTGTCGTCCTCTTCATCCTACTTCTTCACCTCCACGTCCTCTTCCTTGGCCTCCTCTACTTCTCACTCTTTCTGCTCCCTCCATTGTACTCCGCACACACAGCTTACCTGTATTATAGTGCTTAGGCTGATTGCAAAGTGAACTAATTATCTAAGAAAGTTTTGACATGTGAAAGTGTGCCAGACAGTTGGCAAATTAGTGTTAATGATAGCCATACATGTGTATACTTTTGCTAGGAGTGTGTTGGAAATTTGGTAATTGAGTGTTGTGCAGTGAATTGTGCCTACAGTTTTGCAAAGTGTGTGTTACAAAATTGCAAACTGAGTGCAAAGCAGTTTTTGTGCTTTTAGTTTTGCAAACTCAGTGAGTGGTTTTGCTATAAGTCTGAATAGTTTTAGAGATTGTGCTACAGGAATCACAGTTAGGGTTTAAGCATTCAGAAAAAACTGTAAATGCGCAGAACTGACTGAAGTTCACACCAGTCCGCCATCCTCCGTGACTTTTGACCTAGCACGCTGTTGCTAGCTGTAGCAGCCCTCCGATGGTAAACAACAAGCAATAGGTGCAAACGTCCAGCCCACTTACATTGATTGACAGACAAAGTCATTCTGCTGAAAAGTCGCATTATGAAATAAATAGGCCATTGGGAAAAACGGGATTTTGAAATAAAGACTGACATTGAAAATGGGTCATTTTGGAATAAAAACGTCTGGAAATAAATAAAATGCCTCAGGAATAATCTCTATTATTGTGAAAAATAATGACCATGAAATAATATTTCACAATAATAAGTAAATTTATATAGTAGAATGCAATATATTTCACAATAATGAGCATTTTTTTCAAAATGTGTTTCATTATTTCACAATATCATTCTCACATTACATATCTGTGTCTTATTTATTCACATAGTTATTTATTTCATCATTGTAGCGACTTCCACAGTCACTAGAGGCCGGGGATGGAGCCTGCCTATTTGCCTGACACGCTGTCAACTTTACGCAATAATACGAGAGGTGGAATTGTTTGCTTGTTTATTAAAATGCTTTGAGAGTTTACAATGTCATCGGCTCCTGATTCAGACTCTTACAACGTCACAGGCTCTAATATAACGAAGCAAAACATGTTGTGCAGCGGTCAACAAAAACTACAGCTACCCAGCCCTCCTCTCTGTCAAAATCAAAACCAGTGAATGACAGACTGACAACGCCCATTTATGTCACCGCTAGCACCCACGTGACTCCCATAACAACCAAACAAATAAAAACCCAGTGATCATCAAAATTCAATACATTCAATTATGGCTCCTACACACCAGCCCCTAATTATTAGGATCCCTTCTAATAATTACCCATAATTAACCAAGTAGGAGACATAAAACATGCAGAGAAAAGTCAAGCATTTACTGTATTTCAATATTACCCGCAGGAATCCTATAGGTAATCTTAAAGTCTATCTTTAAAGAAAAAAAATGAGAGACATTTTATGTCCAAATACAATCAATGTCTGATAATTGGACCCAGAAGTCTTTAACTGTGATCTTCCTCCAGCAGTAGACACAGTTTGGTAATAGGCCGATCCAGGCAACTAGTCTGAGTTTTAATCCGAACTTGACGAACGAATCCTCTTCGGTCAGGAAAAGTCTTTATCACACGTCCCATTGGCCAAGAGTTTCGAGGTGCCGAACTGTCCATGATGAGAACCAGATCTCCCACGATGAGGTTCCTTTTTACTCCAATCCATCGCTGACGTTCCTGTTGCTGTAGTAGGTATTCCTTCACCCATCTTTTCCAAAACAAGTCAGACATGTATTGGACATGTTTCCATCTTCTGTGTGTGTACATATCAGTGGAATGGAATACTCCTGGTGGTAATATCGGTGAGGTCTTCAACAGAAGAAGATGATTAGGGGTCAAAGCTTCCAGGTCGTTAGGATCCATTGAGGCTTTGGTAATTGGGCGGCTGTTAATGATGGCTTCAACCTCACAAAGTACAGTATGAAGACCTTCTTCATCCAGGTTTTGTACTTTCATTATGAAATTAAGTACTTTGCGAACCAGTCTTATCAGTCGCTCCCAGGTTCCTCCGTGATGTGAACCTCCAGGTGGATTAAAGGTCCATTTAACTCCCTTTTGCAGAAAGACGTCATTGATTTTTACCTGGTTCCAATGTTCAATGGCAGTTCTAAGTTCACGTTCAGCACCTACATGTCACAGGCTGGGTCTCTGACCCAGCACTCTGAACTCATTTTTGTATTTGTCTCATTTTAGATATTTGATTAGTTTGTGTCATTTCCTATTTATCTTTAGTTTAGGCAGTTATTGTATCTTGTATCGTTCATCACTTGTTAGGTCTGTTAAGTTTGTTGTCATGTCTAGTTTCAGTGTTTCCTGTTTTACTTTGGAAGGAGTCGTGTGTTCTTGGTTCTTTGTATTTAGCTTCACTGCTCCTGTCATTAGGTTCATGTTAGTCAGCTGTTTCCTCATGTGTCTCCACTTCCCCTGATCACCTCATGTGTGTATTTAAGTCCTCTGTTTTTTGCATGTCATTTGTCGGGTCGTCTGTTATTTCACCATAGTCATAGTCATAGTTATAGTCATAGATTTTCTTGGTATTTGTTTCTTAGTGTTTTTTCGTTTGCTTAGGGTTCCTGGTTAACCCCTGTAATCACCTAAATAAAGGATCACTTTTCTGTTTAAACTCCTCATCTGCTTTTGGGTCCTGTTTCCATTACAAACCGGCGCACCCCGCTGTGACAGAACGACCCGACCAGTATGGACCCAGCGGACATCTGTGAGGATTTTTGGGAGTTCAACACTCAGGTGACCGTTCTCCGCGGACAGTGGATTTGCTACTCCGCGTGCAGACAGGAGAATGAGAAGGAGTCAATCAGAGTTCAGCTAAAACAGATTTTGTCTGCATATCCTGCTTACGCGGCGGGATTGTCGGAGGATGTGCAGGATTTTGTTCGCACCGTTTTGCCACCGCAGCAGCATCAAAACCGCGAACAGGAATCACTGCCGCTGCCTTGCGAGCCTGAGACGGTTCGTGTCGGTTCGCTGAGACTCGCCGCAGCGTCACCACCTCTCAGCTCATCAGTTTCCACACCCTCGTCACAGTCTTGCCACACTCTTGCAACAGTCCAGCGCGAGGAAGCGCTGGACGCCATAGATTTGGACTACGACGAACGTCAGTCAATATTCAGCGCTCTATTGGAGGAGGAGCTCCGGTGGAAGCCATGGTTCATTCCAGAGCACGAGCACTCTCTCCGGGAAACTCGACTGGCTCTCGGGGGTCCCCGGAGTTACCAGGGACTTCCACCCATTGCTCCGCCGTCTTCCACTCTCAAGAAAAAGCGGCGTGCGCACCACCGACGCTCCGCACCACAAACGAAAGTGAGTGACTATATTTTGGCTCCTCATGTTTTTTCTCAGGAGAATATTAAAACTAACACTGACTTACCAGTTCATTAGCCCAGCTATAAAGAGACTGTTTATGATTTTCACGTTGCTAAGACTGAGAATATTTCGGCCGAGTCTTCCACGGACCATCCTATCCCTTTGCAAACTTCCCGCTTCTCTGTGCATTGATCATGCCACGAACTATGCGTCCAAGAAGCCTAATTATGAGACTGTTTGCACTGGAAATGCTAGCCATCAGGCTCAGCTAAGCTGCTGTGGGACTGTAATCCAGGCCGGGTTGGAGCCAGGGGCGGAGGTGCAGTTTGTGCAGCCTTTTCCAGTGTCAGCTGGAGGGCCCGAGGAGCCCGTCCAGCCTCACTGGACTCTGCTGGGGGTTCGGGAGAACCCAGCCAGCCTCATGTTTCGTCTGCTGGGGTTCTGGAGAACCCAGCCAGCCTCATGTGTCTCCACTTCCCCTGATCACCTCATGTGTGTATTTCAGTCCTCTGTTTTTTTTTGCATGTCATTTGTCGGGTCGTCTGTTATTTCACCATAGTTATAGTCATAGTCATAGATTTTCTTGGTATTTGTTTCTTAGTGTTTTTTCGTTTGCTTAGGGTTCCTGGTTAACCCCTGTAATCACCTAAATAAAGGATCACTTTTCTGTTTAAACTTACAACTCCTCGTCCTCATCTGCTTTTGGGTCCTGTTTCTATTACACACCGGCGCACCCCGCCGTGACACTACAAAATTGGTCCCGTTGTCAGAACGCAGTTCTCGAACCTGACCTCTTCTTGCATTGAAACGTCTGAACGCATTAATGAAAGAGTCAGTATCCAGTGATGGAGCAACCTCAATGTGAACAGCACGGATAGCAAGGCAGGTGAACATAACACCGTATCTCTTCACCACGCTCCTCCCACTTTTTACACTGAAGGGTCCGAAGTAATCCACTCCCATCCGCGTGAATGGAGGTTCATCTGGAATGATTCTTTCATTGGGCAAATCCGCCATCTGTTGATTCACTGGTGGAGCATTAAGATGTCGACAGATGACACATTTAGATAACACTTTTCTTATTGCTGTACTAGCTCCAATCAACCAGTACTTTTCTCTTAGCTTAGACAGCATGTGGTTACGACCACCATGTCCAACTTCCTGATGTATGTGTCTAAGCAAGAGCTCGGAAATGTGTTGATCCTTTGCTAGTATTATGGGATGTTTCACCTCAACTGGCATCGATGATCTACTGAGTCTCCCACCCACTCTGAGAATTCCATCTTGCAGCTGTGGGCAGAGTCTTCTTAGAGGACTTGATTTTTATAATGGGTTGTCCCTTCTCCAGACTCACAAGCTCCAAGGAAAATCTCCTCCTCTGACAGAACTTGATAATGACAACCTCAGCTTTGTCCAGATCTTCCACTGTAAGATTCTTAATCACAGATGTCCTCTTAAAGTTCCTCAGCTTTTCTTCCACAAATGATTTCTGTTGCTCTTTGGTGACCTCTGACTGTGGTAAGCTTGAACACAATTCTCTCCTTTTCTTCACAAAGGACAGAAGCAAGTCCTTAAATTTTAACAGCCATGCCACTGACTTCTTAAGACGTGTCCAGGTGGAAAAATGTTTAAACAAGCGAGTAACAGAATTTTCTCCAGCTTGCTCAACACTCTCTGTGGCAACTGTTTTTACCTCAGGATCATCAGATGCAAGCAGACTGATGTCATCTGGGTAGACAGGCCATTCACTTCTAGATTGTAGAAGATACTGAGGCCCAGACAACCATTTTGTATTCTTCATAAAAACATCGACTTTCACTCCTCTTGAGGCCATATCTGCTGGATTACTGGCAGTGTCCACATATCTCCATTGCGAGGAAGATGAAACTCCTAAGATTTGTGAAACTTGTTTGGCCACAAAAACCTTGAATCTTGAAGTCTCACTCCTGATGTATTTAACACTTAGACCCCCGGAGAGCAGTCATTTTGGTTTTCTACCTTAGACCCCTGCGGAGTCATCATTTTGCGTTTCTACCTTTAAAAGCCGGAGAGCAGTCAGTCAAATGCTGGAGTCATTCATATGTATATTAGGTCGTTACCTAGGAATTCTAGGTAACGACCTAAGGTAACGACAAGGTACCACATGTGTACCTGTAGCAGTGAACACATCGCACAGTGGCCTGATTTTTTTTGCATCTGTGTACTTGGATTTTAGGTCGCAAGCCACCCAAAACTTGCTCCATGCACCACTCAGCAGGCCATTTGTAAATATGTGTACAAATGGTTGGTTTTTTGTACCGTTTTTATCAATAAATGTCAGCAACAAAGGACATACACCCATGTGTGTTGATTTCTCCCTAAGATGGCAAACTGAAACACTCCAAGTTGGTGACTTTTGGAGATTTGTTTCCCTGGATGATTGAGAATGCATCAAGATGAAACACAAAAGGAAGCTCACCGCTTTTAGCAGCTCCCCCACCCCCTCAATCACTCAGTGAGTGATTGAGGGGGTGGGGGAGTGGAGTGTTTCAGTGTTTCAGTTTGCCATCTTAGGGAGAAATCAACACATGTCCTTTGTATGTCCTTTGTTGCTGACATTTATTGATAAAAACAGTACAAAAAACCAACCATTTGTACACATATTTACAAATGGCCTGCTGAGTGGTGCATGGAGCATGTTCATTGGTTCATGGACCTCCCTGAACTAATGGCATTTATGGCAGCAACAAAAGCGGTGAGCTTCCTTTTGTGTTTCATCTTGATGCATTCTCAATCATCCAGGGAAACAAATCTCCAAAAGTCACCAACTTGGAGTGTTTCAGTTTGCCATCTTAGGGAGAAATCAACACACATGGGTGTATGTCCTTTGTTGCTGACATTTATTGATAAAAACGGTACAAAAAACCAACCATTTGTACACATATTTACAAATGGCCTGCTGAGTGGTGCATGGAGCAAGTTTTGGGTGGCTTGCGACCTAAAATCCAAGTACACAGATGCAAAAAAAATCAGGCCACTGTGCGATGTGTTCACTGCTACAGGTACACATGTGGTACCTTGTCGTTACCTTAGGTCGTTACCTAGAATTCCTAGGTAACGACCTAATATACATATGAATGACTCCAGCATTTGACTGACTGCTCTCCGGCTTTTAAAGGTAGAAACGCAAAATGATGACTCCGCGGTCAATTTAGCCAATTTAGCTTCCACTTCCACCATTTGACTGCTCTCGGGTTTTATAGGTAGAAAGGTAGAAGCCTGGGGATGCTAGTGTTAAGAACAGAAGCACTGTCTGTCCAAAACACAGAATCCAGAAGTTCCATCTGCAGCTCTTTCCTCCAGAGTACATCCAATCGACTGCCCATGGTTGCTGCAATGAGCTCCATCCTCGGGATGGTAAAGGATTTAAGAGGAGCAACACGAGCCTTTCCCATAACAAACGCACAGTGTCGTTCTGAACAGATGTTTTCAATCAGCAGACAGGTCACTGTTCCATATCCATCCTCACTGGCATCAGAGAAATGGTGCAACTGAGCACTCGTGATTTCTCCAAATCCATCAGGTTTCAGACAACGACTCACTTCAAACTTGCTCAATAGCTGGAGCTGCTGGAGCCATGTTAACCATCTTTTGGAAAACAGCTCTGGTACGTTATCGTCCCAACAGATTCCTTCCTGGCATAGATCTCTTAGGATTTTCTTAGCAGTTAAGACCACAGGACTTAGCATTCCAAGAGGATCATAGATAGAACTGACAATTGAAAGGATTCCTCTTCTGGTGAGCGGTCTGTCCTTGAGCACAATCTTGAACTTAAAAGAGTCTGATTTTATGCACCACTCCACGCCCAAAACTCGCTCGATCATTGAGGAATCCAATTCCATGTTCAACTCTTTCATTCCTGTGGCTCTGTGACTTTCAGGAATTGATTCCAGCACTCCAGGCTTGTTGGTGATCCACTTTTTGAGCAGAAATCCTCCTTTGGCACACAAAGAAACCAACTCGTGGTACATTAACACTGCTTCCTCATCAGTTTCAACGGACACAAGACAATCGTCCACATAAAAACAATGCAACAACTTCTTCACAGCTTCCTCACTGTAGAGATGTCCAAAGTCATCCGCACACTTTCTGAGTGCAAAGTTGGCGCAACTTGGCAACAAGTTGCCCCGAAGAGATGTACATTCATCCTGTATTCAGATGTTGGTTGTTTTAGATCACCTTTAGGCCACCAGAGAAATCTCAATAGATCTTTATCTTCAGCTGGAACCATGACTTGATGGAACATGGATTCAATATCTCCCATAATTACAACTGGCTCCTTCCTGAATCTTGTGATCACTCCTATTAAAGAGCTTGTAAGATCAGGTCCTTGTAAGAGTTGGGAGTTTAAAGATGTTCCATGATAACTCACTCCACAGTCAAACACAACTCCGAGTTTCTTCTTGGTCTGATGGTAAACACCATGGTGTGGTATATACCACAGCTTGCCATCATTGCGATTGATCTCCTCTTCCGGGACCTTTTCAGCATATCCTTTAGCCAGAAGCTCATTCATGAAGACTTTGTACTCAGTATGAAACACTGTGTCTCTCTCAAATCTCTTTTTTAGAAAGCGCAGACGTTGTTGAACAACTTTCTTATTGTTTGGCATACTGATACTGGCATTCCGAAAAGGTAATGCTATCTGGATATGACCACCCACATATTTGGCAGAGTTAGTCACTATTTCCAGAAATCTCTGATCCTCTCTTGACAATCCAACCTGCTCATCAACTTTGCTCTCAGGAAAGTCATTCTTGAACTGTTGCTGCCAAAGATCCTCCAGCGTGACAACAGAAATTCTGTTGACTGTAACTTGTGGATGCTTCTGATCACCTGTAGCTTCACAGTTTCCTGAAAGTGGTCCATTGATGGTCCAGCCAAGCCTTGTCCTTACGGCATACGGTCCTCCATTAACACTACACACCACTTCCAGAGGTTCCAAGGCTTTGGGAATGTTTGTTCCAATCAGAAGTTCGATTCCTGCATTTATTTGAGGCAAGGTTATGCGTTTTAAATGTGCCCATCCTTCAATATCTCCTGGTGTTGTAATATTTCCTTTATGTACAGGCATGGACTCCTGTGTGTACACTTTTGGCAGTTCCAGAAATTCGTCACCACAAAGAGCGGCAACCTCCAGTCCTGATAAAGTGTTGCTGCTCACAATTCTTTCCTGGCTCATGGTTCTGAGGAGGATGTTTCCTTTCCTTCCCTCAAGGTGAAGTCTGCGCATCAGACTCTCAGTGCAGAAAACTGCTGTGCTCCCTTGGTCCAAAAAAAGCATATGTTGTAATAATGTTGCTTCCTTTCTTTGACTTTACTTGGACAGGCACAATGGGCAGTTTACAGTCCTGATCTCCAGCCCCTGTAAGACCACTCGACACCAGTGTGCTCACATGCGGCTGCATGTTCCTGCCGGTCTTTTCAGAAGGTGAACTTTCTTTGTGCAGGATGGTGGGATGTTTTCGGCTGCATTTGGAACAGGAAATCCTCTTACGGCAATCTTTACTGATGTGTCCTATACACAAGCAGCCAATACAGATGCCATTTTCCTTTAAGAAGGTTATCTTCTTCTCATGAGCCATTTTTCCCAACTGTGCACAGACATCCAACATGTGTCTTCCTCCACAACAAATACAGACGTTCCTTCCAACCTGATTATTTTTGATTTCCATTTCCGCAGGCTTAGGTGTTCTCTCCACAACTTGCATAGTGGTGGCAAAGCTTGTTCCTTTATTTCCAGGTCTGCCTTGATACTTGGCTTTACTCATTCCTTTTGTTGGTAAAGAAAGCGGAGAATCTTGAATATCACCGAATACAGGATCAGTTAATATTCTTATTTGCTTCTCCAAAAAGTCTGCAATGTCCATAAATTTGGCTCTTCTTTTATGCCTTTCTTGCAGGTCACAAACATGGCTTCTCCATTTGTCCCTAAATTTATACGGCAATTTTTTAATAATGTTCACCGTATTAGAAGGCATGTCCAAATCACTCAGATGCTGCACCTCCTCCATTGCATTACAGCATCCCCTGAGGAACAAACTGTAGTTCTGAAGAGCTTTTACTTCCTCTGTTTTAATTGATGGCCATGAAAGTGCCTTGTCCAGATATGCAGCTGCGACCTTCTGTTCATCGCCATAGTGCTCCTTTAACAGTGATTTTGCCTTACGATAACCACGATCTGAGTTCATTTGTTGACAGCTTCTCACCAATTCCTTTGCATGGCCTCTTGTGTACTGTTCCAAAAAATATAAACTATCGCTGTTATTTTTCGTATTGCACTCAACTGCATTCTCAAATGCTTTAATAAATGAATAATATTGAAGTGGATCTCCATCAAAATGAGGTATTTCTCTCTTTGGTAAAGAAAAGAGGCTTTGTTGTTGGATTAAGAGTGTTGTTATTTCATTTTGTTTAGTCATTATTCCAATAACATCATTTTGTGGTTCCAGTTCCACCATACCATTTGTATGACAGCCATTTTGTCCATTTGCATCAGATGGGTTTGAAGGAATAACTGAATATTGTCGAGGATGCTTATTTTGAGAAGATTCAGTCAGCATGGCTTGTTGCATGACACATTCCAGGGTTTTATCTTTTCTCCTGTTTTGAGTTTCAGCATTAGTCAATGAATTTTGTTTTGCAGAAATGTGAGGTATAAATTCCAATGCATCAACATTAAGGGTTTGTTTAGATCTTTCATGGGAAATGTATGAATTCATTCCATCTGAAACTTTTAAAGATCCTTTTTTGCTTGTTATACTTTGAGCTTTAAGGACATTTATTGTAGCCATTTTTTCAGCAATTTCAGTGTCCAATTTTAGCCTTTCCTTTCTTTTACGAAGACGTTCCTCCTCTTCTTCCAGTACATGTTTCTCATCCAAAATCTTCTGCTTTATCATTAAAGCTGCCAACTCTGCCTCAGATTTCATATGAACAGATGAAGTTGAAGATCTTGATGAAGAAGTTTTGTCACTTTCAACATTTGAAACACTATCACTTGGCTTGATATCATCCTCCACTTCTGTCTCAGTATTTGATGCAACATTGTTTTCCAATAAATTGATTTGCTTTGGACAAACAGCAGGATTTTGTTCTCTTTGATTTATCCAGTTTTGAATTTCATTTAAAAACACATTGGTGTATTTCATGATGTTTGAAAACCATTCCTCTTGTTTTATTACTTCTTCTTCTGGCACCAAAGACAACACCTCAACATGTGAACTTGAAGCCTTTTCACACAGTGCCTTTAAATCCACCAAATACTGCTTAATTTGAGAAAGATTTTCATTGTGTTGCATGAGCGCTTTCATTTTTTGTATTCATTTTATTGACATAAATTTTGCATTCATTTTTTAATTTTTCGATTTTATTCAACAATGCCTTTCCAGTCATTTTTCTTTCTCTCTTTCCCCCCAAATCATTAGAGGAACAATCATCACCTCCTGTTTGACTCATGATTTTCCCGTTTGTTTGTTCGATTTTTTATTTATTTATTTTAATCTTCAGTGATCATCCATTAAAACATATATCCACTGGAAGCCACAATAGACTTTGACCATAAAATCCTTTCAACGTAACGGCACTTTAGTTGTCCATTTGAACATCATCCAAGCAGCATAATTAATAAGACGCAGCGCAGACATCAATCCAGGAGCGCACCCAAAAACGTTGCACATATAACCAACATTCATTCCATTCAGTGTCTCCTCTTGAAACATCTCAGTGCTAATCCAATGTGGCTTCCTTTTCCACAACCAGACATGCACAGGTATTCTTACCTGCGCTCCTCAGAATTGCGTCAGGTGTGTCGGTGCTACTGGGCTCACTCATTCAGATGCGCTGCACTTACTTGGCGTCTCCGCTGGAGGGCCGGAGGAGCCCGCCCGGCCTCAAGCCACGTCAGCTGGAGGGCCCGAGGAGCCCGTCCGGCCTCAAGCCACGTCAGCTGGAGGGCCCGAGGAGCCCGTCCGGCCTCATGCCTCGTCAGCTGGGGGGCCCGAGGAGCCCGTCCAGCCGTCTTCTGCTTCGCCGTCACCTGGTCCAGCCTCTGCCTCAGCTCCTGCTTCGCCGTCGCCTGGTCCGGCTGATCTGATTTCTTTGATCCTGCTTGCGGCTTGCTTCTCCAGAATGCTGTTTTTTGTTGACTAAAGATGTAGCGACTTCCACAGTCGCTAGAGGCTGGGGATGGAGCCTGCCTATTTGCCTGACGCGCTGTCAACTTTACGCAATAATGCGAGAGGTGGAATTGTTTGCTTGTTTATTAAAGTGCTTTGAGAGTTTACAGAGTAATGTCATCGGCTCCTGATTCAGACTCTTACAACGTCACAGGCTCTAATATAACGAAGCGAAACATATTGTGCAGTGGTCAACAAAAACTACGGCTACCCAGCCCTCCTCTCTGTCAAAATCAAAACCAGTGAATGACAGACTGACAACGCCCTTTATGTCACCGCTAGCACCCACGTGATTCCCATAACAACCAAACAAATAAAAACCCAGTGATCATCAAAATTCAATACATTCAATTATGGCTCCTCCAATCATGACCTATTTATTTATTTAATTTTGAACACTTTGGAGTTCCATAGTAATTAAGTCATTAAGTGTGATTGGAGAAAAGGAAGTAAATGACCCAAGACAACAAGGGGTATCTTCACAGGGCCGTGCAGAGAGGTTTAAAGGGGCGGGTGCTCAAAGTTAAAAAGGGGCACATTGAACCAGGCTGAATAACAACAACACATTCATCAAGAATCTAATATGGGAAGGGCAGGGCTGTGTTGATCTGAGACTGTAGACATTAAAAAGTCCATAGGAGAGATGGTAGCTGATTAAACAAGTGTCATGAGATAATAACAAAATGCAAAGATTGGTGACAGCGCTTGGAACCATAAGGCAACAAAACACTGTGAGAAATAAACTCGGCTCTGCCTGTGAATCACTCTTTGCTTCTCTTCTTCCATCCCATCATTTCATATATCACTCTCCACTTGCTGTCTATCTGAGAACAAAGCACAACTTGCTATTGCAATAAACTATAATCTAATTATCCACATCTAACAACTCTTGCACTTAATCTAAAATAAAATGATGACAGAAAAATGTTATAGCCCTGCCTTTAGTAGCCTCCCACAGCTCCTGCTGTTTCCTCCTCATGTCCTTACCAGGCATGTCTGGATAATGTTATATCATGAGTAATATTTTTTTTTTAAATTCATCTAAATAAAACACACACATGCATGCACACACAGTGACATTTTAGACCTTCTTCAGAATACTGTATATACTATGGGCATCATGGTGCTGATCCACAATCCTTACATTATTATTTATTACTAGAGCTACAATAATAAAGCAAAGAGGGGGAAGTAATAAATATGAAATAATGTCATTATGATGATTCCATTTGTTTCACTATCCACTCTGTGCAGGGGCAAAGCTTATTACATTTTTAAACTGTAGAGATACAATCATTTTACTGCTGTAAAATCCAACTTTTGTCTTATTTAAAATATAAATCTAATATAATCTGCTTCTTAATGTATGTTCTTTAAAATACAGCTTGTGTTTTTAAATATATTATAATTATAATTATTATTATGTGGACATGCATATTAGATCATTTTTTAGTGAAATATAATCCCTCCAGAAAGGCAGGAAAAGCCCGGAAACTTACTTTAAAATTAAATATGTTTCTAAATACTTTAAAACTAAATATGTTCCCTAAAACGGTGGACAGAGCTACAGACCCATGACAGCCAGGTAGCCAGCAGCTATGACCAGCACTACTTGTGCAGTTAATAAAAGGACAGGTAATGTTTGTCACGCTGTTGCACACACAGCACGCTCGTTTGTTTCAGTTCCTCAGTTGCAACAAGACATCTTACCAACGTGTACGTAATAAGCTAATACTCCTGGGTGCTATACACTACAGTGTACGCTGTACACCTACTTACTGGTTTTGTCGCATCAGTCTGTGTCTCTGAGTTAACTTGTGTCTCTCCTACAGCTCCGGACCGCTAAAAATGCGCGTGCTCTTTGTGAGCTCGTTCCCGGCTCGTAACCAGCGCGTTCTGCCGTCAAGGGCGATCATTGGTTAAATGTGATCATGTGACTGATGCAAGCCAGATCCTTTTATTTAGCAAAACTGTGATTAATAGTTAAATATTATTGTTGAGGGGCACAAACAGGACTCCGCACGCACGCACACACACATAAAAAAATAATAATAATACTAATTTTTTTTTTAAAAGTTACCTCAACAAAAGGGCACTTTGGGCACCCATCAGGAAAGGGGCGGGTGCTCAAGCCCCTCTAGCCCGCCCCCCTCTGCACGTGCCTGTATCTTCATAAGGGGTGGCACTTGAGGAAATTTTGGATCTCAAGTCCATAACCTTATTTACAAAATGATTGAGGAAAGTATTGCAATCTTCATCAGAAAGTCACACAGCATGCTGAGTTGGAGGAGAAACAATATTGTTTATGGTATCAAATAGAGCTCTCGAATTACTTTTATGATGATTTATAAGATTATTGAAATAAGAGGAGCTAGCCTCTTTGACTGATTCATTATATAAGTAAAGAAGTAATATGTGGTTTGAATGCAAGCAGGTTTGCCTACAGCTAATTAAAGGCAGATCCAGCCCATAATACTGCAGCATGCAGTTTGTGATTTATAGGCTTTCTGCTGTTGAGTTGCAGTTTGATCATCTGATCTCATGGAACAAATGGAACAGGTGCAAACAGCTGTAAACAGCTGTTCTGCAGCTAACAAAATTAATTTAACATTTTCCAATCTACACACGTTCAAATACTCATTGAGTCTGTGTAGCAAATCAATGAACTCTACAGGCAGGTCACTAAAGGCGCAAAGCAGCAACAACCTTGACAAAATGAAAACTATGAAAATCACTTTTTGTTGCATTACAGAGTTCCTGGCTGCCGTTTTACAGATTATTAATTAGAACTTTTTTTCTTAATTTGAATTTCACAGCTCATATGTGTTGAATAAGAGCACTCAGGATGTAGTGAGAAAATATATTTAGTTCAGGCTGAGTCATAGCAAACCTTTTGTCATGGTCCTGGGTCGTGTGACCCAGTGTTTTGTGTTTAGCCTATTTTGATGTTTATTGTTTGTTTAGGTTCTCTAAGGTAGTCCAGCCATTTGTATATATTACCCTTGTATTAAGTCCCTTGCCCTTCGTGTGTTTATGTCTGTGTGTCTTGTATTGTCAAGTTCATGCTGTCAGTTATGTCATCTCCCCTGTACTAAGTTTCCCTGGGTCGTGAGTCATGTCTGCGTGGTTATGTTTAGTTCTTGTCATGTCTAATTTCCATGTTTCCTGTTTTACTTTGTAAATCTGTATTCATGTCAGTGTATTCAGTTGCACCCTCCTGTCCTGTTGTTAGGTTCATGTGTGTCAGCTGTGATCCCATGTGTGGCCACTTCCCCTGATCATCCCTCATGTGTATTTAGTCTCTGTGTTTCATGTAGTCTGCGTCGCGTCGTCTGTGTTCCCACCCTCTGTGTTTCCATGCCCGGTCTGTTGTCGTCCAAGCCATAGCCTCACCTAGTGATGGCCAAATAAAGCTTTCCGAAGCACTGAAGCTTGTATTGAAAAACGGTTCATTACTCGAAGCTTTTCAACACAGTCCTCTCCGGTGACATCTGGTGGTGAAAATTTTGAAGAGCAGCTTGAATCTGCAAAATAAAACGGACTGCTCAATTATCACTGCTCACTCAAGAGTGGAGTTCTCTCTGATATTGGGCCACCGTTCCGTTGCTTTGAACATGTAATTGGTTTTATTTTCTCGATTGGGGGGCTGAAAAAAATGTAATGCGTATCTGCGTAATACATTTTGATCAATAAACTTTCCCTATTTAAACATGCACTATGGTGTGGCCTTTCTTTGCTCATAACTCCTTGATGTTGGTAAATACAATAAGTGAGCAATATATATAATATACATATGAGAATGCACAGCACATTATGGAGTATGCCCCTGCTGTGAAGTCCTGCCTCCATCTACTTGTCGTTTAATCACTGGACAGCTGGACAGGTTCATACAAAATATTAGATTAGGCCAATTCCTATACATATTTTTGACCTAGGGGTGGGATTGATTGTGAACTGGAAAGGGAAAATGCTTAGGGAGCTGAGTACGGCTGCATCGTTACTGATTTGTAGAACCATTTTGATTCGATACAGGATCCGGTTCAATTTGATTGGAATCTGGAAAGTTTTGCCTCAGTCAGAAATATTACAATTCTGATCATTTAACAGTATATATCCATAATTTCGTATCTATTAAAAGAAAGCTGACACATGTGAGACTTAATTAGAGATGTAAACAGAGAGTTATGAAACCTGCAGCTGCAGAAGCCAGCGAAAAAAAAGGAGGCAAACACAGCGCGGACCCGACGACACACCAAAATCTGATTCTGACGCGTCGGGTCCGCGCTCTGTGTTTACGTTTGTATGCAGAATCCGTAAACCTGCTCCCAGTTACTGTTTTAGCTGTATGGTGTTTGACGACATGTTGTGAGGTTTAACCTGAGATGGCGTTTCAGGCATAATAACGTTAATTTACAAATCGACACGGGATTTTAATGAATCAATATCACTTTATTCAATTTAGCATGGATTGTAATCAGAAAAGCGATAATCAAAACCCACCCCTAATCAAGAACTTGCAAAGTAAAAACATGATCTATGTAAGGTAGCCCTTTTGTTATTTACATTTAAAAAGAGGATTAGTGTTACTGTGCGCTGGCTGAGTCTGTTTCTTTTCTTAGAAATAGTTTCTCCTGCCCTGGAGAAAATCCACTTGCATGGAACAGAAGAGGCTGTGGAGTGCAGGAACCACACTGCAAGCTGGTAGATATGCAGGTATTCCTGGGTCCTGCAGACTATCACCTAAAAACAATAAACAAAATGATTTTCTAAACTGTGTAGCAATGTAATAGTGTCAAATACATTTTTGTAGTCTTCATTAGCTTTAATTCACATGGAAGTGTTCCTAAAGTCATATGCTGTAATGATATTTACATTATGAAAACATGATTTTGGACATTTCAAGTTTTGCACTTCGGCAGATAAAATGAATTGAGCAAAATCAACTCAAAATATTCCCACACGCCAGAATGTCCTCTCTTCCTCGCTGGCTCCATATCTGTCAGTGGAATGATCACCTCGTCGATATCTGTCACCATCAACACACTCCACGAATCCCGTGGATGATTCACTTCCTTATATCCGTTTGAATCAGGTACCGAAGCAGTTACGTGCGTAATGAAGCTTCGGACGTCACTGGTCACGTGACTTTTGCCAAACGAAGCAAGCCTCGACACAGTGCTTCTGAACCAGTGTGTTGTTTTTTTCGACACACGCTCCGGAGCGTCAGCTTCAAGCGGGCCATCACTAGCCTCACCATAGTTTGTTCCCAGTTTAGGTTTCTGTTTAGCCACGCTATCCCTGCTGTGTTTGTACACCTTGTTTTCAGCCATATTAAAGGCTCGCCTTCTGTTAAGCTCACTCCCGTCTGCTCACTTGTGTACTGTTGGATTGTAGTGTTATTTTATGCCATGTTATACCCCGAATTAAAGATTGTGAATTATTATGTAGTTTTAGTTTGCATTATTCTCCTGAATTAGAAGAAGCTGATAACTATTGCATTAGTTAAACTGATTTGCATTACATTAAACTGCTGACTTGTTGTGAATGAATGACATTGTTTTATGATGCATTATACTGCTGAGTTATAAGAAATACTGTTCGCAGAGAGTTATTGTCTTATTTGTCTGATTAGAAGAGAACAGAATATGCTGGAGTTTTCTGCCCCATCTCAGCAGGAGCAGATAAACAGGGAGCCAAGGTCGTAGCTTAGACGCCGTGTGAGAGAAAGCATGCGAATGTTTAGGCTTTTTATGATAAGGTGGAGGCACCAGACGCTATAAAAGTTTGAGCAATGCTCCACCATTTTGAGATCTGAGGCTGTCTGCATACAGTGTCCATCTCCCACGCGTGTGATCATTAAAATCATCGTTTGACTCAACCCGGCCGGACCAGTGTTGTTATTGTGGTTTTTTCTCTTGTTTCCATCCCCAATTTTGAACTCGTAACAGTACGCACCTGGGTCCATTACACACACCACCGCACGGCCTGTCTCTGCAGACCGTGACACCTTTCCTCATCAGGTTTAACTGTTAATTGAACGTCTTCAGCTCTGGGACTGACCAGAACGGACAGATTAGAAAGAGTTTTTCAGAGGGACGGGTTCACTAAAGCTCAGGTGTTTGGACATGTACAGGCTTGTATTTTTGACAAAGGATGTTGAAGCTGGCAGGGAGGATGAAAAGAGGACCTCAAGGAAGATTCATGGATCTACTGAAGGAGGACATGCAGAAGCCTGCTGTGTTGGGGAGGATGTTAGGAACAGAGTGATGTGGAGACAGATGATTCGCTGTGGAGACGATAGCAGCCGAAAATTGTGCAAGAAGTGGTCTTGACCATCTGTTGCAGACACCGACAGATGAAGTCCGCTCCTGGGGTGCAGTTCTCTGTGGGTGAGTCCACATGGTCAAAAAACCACAGGCAGGCGTCCTCGTGGTCGCTGTGCGACGACAAAACACTAGTGATGTGCGGATCGATCCTGAAATATCGATTCCTCCGATACCAATCATTTATGTTCTAGAATCGATTCTCACATTAAAATATCGATATTTTAGTAATTTAGGGTAAATTTGTAGTTTATCATTAACAGGAACACAGTGGAAAGAAACTATAACATTCGGATTGTCTATATTCAAAGGAACTACTTCCTCTTCCGCCTTTCATAGTCATGTGCGAAATACGGCTGTATAAATGTCTCGCAGCCCCTTCACAACAATGGCTGAGCGTAATTGTGTGAACGTATTTTACCTCCACAAACAGCTGAGACGTGGTTTGCAATACATGTGGCAAAAAAGTGAGGTGTTGTGGCCATACATGCCAACCTTGAGACTTCAGAATTAGGGAGACATTCAAAAGGGCTGTTGGGGGGGTGATAAATACATTTTACAGTGTTTATTTATCGGATAAAATACGTTAAATGTCACCGTTATTATTGGCCGGCCCGGAAACAGCTGGCGTAAACTCTCGACCGTCTCACACTTTGTTTAATTAGTTTTCTGTTTAACGTTTATTCAGCTGTGTGAAAACCCCAGAGGAACCCACCCGAGGGATTAATAAAGTTTAATTTAATTTAATCTAATCTAATAACTTTAATCTCAGCCAAACCGATTTACTCACGAACAAATAAAACACTGAAAAAAGCCAAACAATAACATTTTTAAGTTATCAAAGTGACTTATATCTCATGTTTAACCCGAGTAGCGAAAGACCGTGGGGGTTTGAAGACGATGTGTCGGTCGGCTCAGATATTTGAAGTTTACACAGCTACATTCTCACCTGAAAATATGTTAAAAGTTTTTTTGTGACCCAGAAAGAGAAATAAGAGTAAAATTAAAACTAAGTAGCTGCCGCCATTGTTGGAAACTGGAATTGGCTGGGCCGCGCTATGAATTCTGCAATATGGTTTTTCAATTTTGCTGCCCGGGTGGAAAATCGGGAGAAATTCGGGAGAATTGTTGCTCCGGGAAATTTTCGGGAGGGGCACTGAAATTCGGGATTCTCCCAGAAAAATCAGGGGGGTTGGCATGTATGGTTGTGGCAACATCACTAACCTTGTCAAACACCTCAGAGTAAATCATATCACAGAATATGATGAGCTTATGTTGAGGCGAACTGAAGAGGAGGAGAAGGACAGGTGCTGCTAGGGCAAGACAGACGTCTCTCACGGAGTCCTTTAGTGCTGCAGGCAGGCAAGGTGTTCAAATAGTGCACAACTTCAGTTTTTTTATTTCTATATGATGAACTCTGCATTATTAAGTGATAAGAACAAGTAATCTGATGTCCTGTAATTATTATGATGCTATAATTTAAGATACAATAAATAAAATAATGTTTTGTACAAAGTATCGGTATCGGATCAGTATCGTCGATACCACCCTGAATATTACTTGGTATTGGATCGGAAAGGAAATCAATGGTATCATACATCAGTACAAAACAACAGGGTCGTGTGACAAGTATAACAGAGGCCTTGTTTTATTTCGACACACAGACGGTGGAGACGTCACTGTAAGTGGAAAGAAGAGACAATTGTGGAGCTTTTCTGTTGTATTGACTTGCTTCACCACAGTTTGTGGTAACATAAAGCAGCTAACATTAAGGTCGTGGAATGGCTGCGCTTAGAAGTCGGTCTGTGCCAGGAAACCATGAACTTTACCAGTTGTGAGAAGAAGAGATAGCTCATTTACGCAGATACATCAGGAAGCCATTTTAAACACGGACCAGCGAGGAAGGGAACAGGCAGGTTTTCTACATCTGCGTGTGTGGGATTGGCTGCCCGCTCTAAAAGGGGGAGTACGGTCTATGACAAGCACTCAAACTCACAGACACACACACACACAATCTGTGTGTGTCTCTTTGTGTGTGTCCTTGAGTGTAAGTGTTGATGATGATGCAGCTTTTCTGAACCGAAACTGAAAGTGTTCTTTCAGGATGACGTGAGGGGGATTCAGACATCACCTGCTCTCAGCTGCATCCAGTCCTGGTCCCGGTCGATCTGATCGTCGTACTGCCCGCGCGGAGGTACTTTCAGCTCCTAATGAGTCATCAGAGGAGTAAAGGTGAGCTCATCTATGTTTCGGTTCAGGTTAGACTCCTGCTCCTGCTGCTCACGCGCCCTGCCCTCTCCCGCTGCTCCTTCAGACACAGAGCGGCCGGTGAGGAGATTAGCGGAGCTGCGGAGTCCCTGTCGTCGATTTGACGTTTGTGTGTGTGTGTGTGTGTGTGTGTGTGTGTGTGTGTGTGTGTGTGTGTGTGTGTGTGCTGGTGATCGATAAGCGGACTCATTGATCTGATTGATCGGACTGTTTGAAGTGTTTCCATCAGAGCTACAGCGGCAGGCCTTCAGACTGCAGGTGGTGCTCTGCTGGGGAAGTGCAGAGTCCGCACCAAACTCCGCTCAAAAAAACTCAAATTTACGGCGCAGCAGCGAGTTTCACTCTGGTGTTCATATCAGTGCTTCATGCTGCCGCTCAGGTTTAGCTGGAAAATCTGTGAGCCCTCTGCAGTGGACCCGAGCCTGTCAGCTTACACTGTATTGACTGTCTGCAGCAGGGCTTTCATCATCATTATCCATTGCAGTACTTATATCTATGTAGCGTCACAGCAGATGCCTTTGTGCCAAAGTAACTGAGGATAAAAACATGAAGGAGATTTTCCCGGCCTGGCTTTTTATAGCAGATAACCGCCTTAAAAATATTCTGCAGTAGATCAAAAACAGAAGAAAACCATGAAAACATACTACCTGATGCTGCTTAAGTAAATCAGAGCAAAGTTACAGAGGTTTGATTAGAGAGACAGCTAAGCAATCATTTGTAAAAGTTTAAATTTCTTCAGCATTGAACAGCAGAAATGAGGCTTTCATGTTGGAGGCCGACAGCACTGAACAAAACGGTAGACTTGTGCATAATAAGCAGCAAATAATGCAGAAAACAGATATTTTTGATGGTAAACTGGTCTCTGAGTAAACTGACAGAGAGAGAGAGAAAGAGAGAGAGAGAGAGCTGTGCAGGGAATAACAGCCAAAGTAAGAGGGAATTAATGACGATTTTTATCAAATGTGAAGCCCAGTTTTGATCTTTTGCTGCTAGTTAAGTGAATTTTAGTAGGAAAGCGATGAAACCTGATGTTTCAGAATATTTTAGATTTTGGCTTTCAGCACCAACGGCGTGTCTGTGTTGTGTGCCGTCAGGTGAACGAGCCGTGCTTTGTGTTGACATCTTTTTCCGTTTTCCCGCTCTTTAATCGTTGCTGTTTTAGCTGTTTTGCAGTTGTTGAAATAGTTTTGTGAGCTCTAAGCTAAGATTCTGGCAAAATACATTTATATTTAAAATTCGATTCAGGATTTAATTAATCGATATCAGCTGCACATATTCATTCATCATCTTACTGACTGCAGCAGGAGGTGCAGAGGAAAGTGGAGAAGAAGGAGGAGCCTGGAGCAAACTGCCAAGACTGAAGATCCCCTCAAAGATCTGGAAGAACCGCAAACTGCACAACAACAATGAAGGTGAGACCTGCAGAAGCCCTGCTAGAACCAGGTAGCTCTCCAGGACCACAGACTGTAGATGAAGGATGGACATAGCAACAGTCACGTCACCCACTGGTAGCTTTCGTGAAGGCTCAGTTTGAGGATTTTCTCTATGTTCGTTTTTGTTTCCAAAAATGGCAACATGTGGACGCTAATGGTAGCTAGGTTAGCATAGACTGAATGGGAGCATCTTACCGAGATGGTGCCTGCTAATTAGTGCTCAGTGACATCCAATCACAATACTTTCACCAGAGTTCTGCCCTCTTGGACAGTCTATTAGTACAGTAACCTCACAGCAACTATACGATTGGTCACATGATTTCATTTAAAATGGTTCAAAAGGCTCCAACAGGACAAACACAGTCCAGAAGTCCAGTTCAGGTGAAGCTTGCTAGCTACCAGTGTAGTGGCGAATTTCTGTCCCAAGCTTCGAAAAAATAATTCTTCCACTTCTTAATGTGAGCTGTTCAGATTTATTTCTGACTCGTACATACAAACAAAAGATGTCACGGTCTAAAAAACTATTTGCTGCTACAGCGCACATTTCCATTGCCGTCCTGGCTCACTCTAACCTGCTACCACACATGCGCTGTAATGTTTTCTTACCCGACACAAATTAAACGCCCAGCATTTATTCTCTAACAACATATTATACAAAATTAAACATGTAACATAATAACTGAAACAGTATCAAAAATATTTCTCTATAGATTGGCTCTAACATTTCCAGCCCCCTAATTGGAGGGCGTGAAGACTGACAATTAGCGAACACTTACAAAAGAGCCAAATAACATTAACACTTCCTGTATCACACATGGTCATTCAAATTATCTTTCACAAAACCTGTAACCGATCAGAACATATACTGTATTTTCTCATTCCAAGTTACATGACATTCTCACAGATCAAGCATAGCTTGTCAATGGGTCTTTCTAAGGTGTTAGTCTTTGTCTTGATGATCACACGCCGCACCAGACCCTTAGCATCTGGAATGACACGAAGAACTCTCCCCAACATCCACGAGCTTCTTGGCGCTGACTCGTCGACCACCATTACAATGTCCCCCACAGTTACATTTCTTCTGACCTGAGTCCACTTTTGACGCTCTTGAAGCATAGGCAAATACTCGCGCACCCACCTCTTCCAAAACAAGTCAGCAAGATATTGCACTTGCTTCCAACGGCGGCGGGAGTATGAGTCTTCCTTTCTGAAAAGTCCAGGAGGCAAACCCGGCTTTTTCTTCATCAGTAGCAAGTGGTTAGGCGTCAGTGGTTCCAGGTCTGTTGGATCATCTGTTACTGTAGTCAGCGGTCTGTCATTTAGTACTGACTCCACTTCACACATTAGTGTCAGTAAACCTTCATCATTGACCAACTGTTCCTTCAGTATAGACCTCAGGACCTTCCTCAAGGTTCTGATCTGCCTTTCCCATATCCCTCCAAAGTGAGAACCAGCGGGTGGGTTAAATACCCACTGGATTCCCTTTTGCATGAGACAGTCTAGAATCTTTGACTGATTCCACTCTTGAATGGCTTCCGTTCAGCAGCGACTAGGTTGGTGCCATTATCTGAACGCATGACAGATACCTGACCTCTTCTGCACACAAAGCGTCTGATGGCGTTCAGACATGAATCAGTGTCCAAAGTGTGCGCAATTTCAATGTGCACTGCTCTTGTTGTAAGGCAGGTAAACAACACACCATACCTTTTTACTGTGCTGCGGCCATGCTTCACATTAAACGGTCCAAAGTAATCCACCCCAACATTAGAAAAGGGGGGTTCATCAGGTAGAAGCCTATCCTCTGGCAAATTTGCCATCTTCTGTTCCAGTGGTTTGCCTCTAGTTTTCCTGCAGATTACGCACCTTGACAGAAACTTCCTCACTTCTGAGTTAGCGGATGGAATCCAATACTTCTGTCGCAGCCGTGAAAGCATATACAGTCTTCCACAGTGCCCAATCTTCTCATGTATATCCTGCAAGATCAGTGTGGTGATATGTGAGCCCTTTGGGATAATGACTGGGTGCCTCACATGTTCTGGCATCCCAGCAGCTGCGAGGCGACCACCAACTCTCAAAACTCCGTCCTGCATCACGGGATCAAGTTTCCTCAAGTGACTAGTCTTTGTCACACACTTGCCTTTCTTTAACATGGTGATCTCTTCTTGGAATTGTTGACTTTGACAGAACTTAATGATCTCTGCCTCAGCTTGCACCAGATCTTTCAGGGTAAGTGTTGTCTGCATTGATTCGTTGTCTTGTTCTTTCTGTTTAGCGTACGTCTCTTTCCTTTTTTCACATTGTCGTAGCAGTAAGTCTTTGAGTTTGATCATCCATGCCACAGCTCTCTTCACTCGATGCCAGCTGGAATAGTGATTGATCAGCTTGTTCAACGTGTGAACATTCTCAGCTGCATTTGTGAGATGTACCATGGTTGCATGCCTCACTTCGCTGTCATCTTTATCAATCCTTTCCTTGTCAGGTCTTTTTGGCCACTGTCTTTCTGGGGTTTTCAGGAAAGCTGGGCCGTGGAACCAGCTTAGATTCTTCATGAGCTTAGATGGTGCAAGCCCTCTGGATGCACAATCAGCTGGATTGATTGCTGTACCAACGTACCTCCACTGCTGAGGATTTGTCAGCTCTCTAATGACCGCAACGCGATTGGCCACGAATGTCTTGAAGCGAAGATTTTCATTTTCAATATACTTCAACACAGTTGTGCTGTCAGTCCAGAATGTAGATTCAAGAAGATTCATCTGAAGCTCCGTTCTTAACATTTTGTCTATCTTTGCAGCAACCATAGCTGCAGTCAACTCTATTCGTGGAATAGTGGTTTGCTTCATGGGCGCCACACGGGATTTTCCCATCATTAATGTACAGTGAACCCGTCCATCATTGCTGGTCATCCTCAAGTATGATGCTGCTCCATATCCACTTTCGCTCCCATCAGAAAAATGGTGGAGCTGTGCTGTTGCGACAGGACCGAAGTCCAATGGTCTCACACACCTGGGTACGGTTACCTCTGACAGCTGGCACAGCTCTTGTAACCACTTGTTTCACTTATGACTGAGCTGTTCTGGGATCTTATCATCCCAAGCAAGACCCTCCCTGCATAACTGCTGCAAGATCATTTTTGCAGGGAGAATTCCTGGGGAAAGGAATCCCAGTGGGTCATAGATGGAGCTGGTGACGGAAAGTATTCCACGTCTCGTCACAGGTCTTTCTTTGATGTTAATCCTGAACTTGAATGCGTCAGACTCAGGGCACCATAGAACTCCTAAAGCACGTTCCATAGGCAGCAGGTCATGGTTCAAGTTCAGGTCTCTGACAGCTTTGGCTCTCTCATGCTCAGGGATGAATGAGAGCAAGGCACGACTGTTGCTTGTCCATTTCGTTAGGTGAAATCCTCCACCAGAACACAATTCAGTGAGGTCTGTGTATAACTGCATACCTTGAGTTTCCGTGGCAACAGACTTCAAGCAGTCGTCAACATAAAAATTTTCCAGGACTGTGCTTACAGCTTCAGGTGATGATTTGCTGCGGTTCTCCTCTGCTGTAAAGGCGATAGACTATTGCCTGAACCGTGTCAGCACTCCGATCAATGAGTTTGTTAAATCTGGCCCTTGTAGAAGTTCACTATTCAGTGAAACTCCTTGGTAGCTGGCAGCGCAGTCAAATACCACCCTCAGCTTCTTTTTTTGTGGATGATATACCCCATGGTGGGGAATATACCACTGTTTTCCATCCTTGCGGTTTAACTGTGTTGTTGGAACCTCAACGGCATATCCCTTGTTCAACATGTCACTCATGAAGGCAGTGTATTCTTCATGGAGTGCAGGATTCCTTTTCAGCTTGCACTGAAAGGCTCAGTGCACGCTGTAACACTGCACTTCGATTGTTCGGCATCTGAACGCACGACTTCTTCGTAGGAAGACTTATGGCATAGTGTCCATCAGTGAGATGAGTAGAGCTTGACACAGACTCCATGAAGTGGTGGTCTTATTGAGACATTCCTGCTTTATCATCACAGTGACGCTCTGGAAAGTCGTGGTTATACTGTCGTACAAGCAGTTGTTCCACGTTGTCGATGGCTATTCTGTTCACAATAGCACATGGTTGTACATCATTGGCTGCAGTATCTGTTTCTCTGAGTGGTCCATTCAGAATCCATCCAAGTGCTGTCTTTACGGCATATGGACCATTGTCCTCACTTGGGATCACCTTCCATGGCTCCAATATGGTGTATTCTTTAGTTCCAATGAGAAGCTCCACTTCAGCCTCAATATGAGGCAACCTCACCTCGCGTAGGTACGGCCACTTGTCAACCTCTTTCTGGAGTGGGATGTTCTCTCTGGAAACAGGAATACTTTTCTGTGTGAAGACCTTTGACAGTGCGATAAAGTTGTTGTCTGCCAGACTGCTGACTTCCAATTCTGTGAGCACATAACTCTCCTCTCGACTTCTGGAATTTATGGTCCTCAACGTTAGCTCGGTTCGTCTGCCTTGCACCTTCAACTTCCTTGCCAAGGCTTCGGTGCAGAACGATGCAGAGCTACCTGGGTCAATGAAAGCGTAAACCTCCACAGCCTTGTCACTCTTGCAGGACTTCACCCTTACAGGTACAATGGCAAGCACGCAGCTGCCTCCAGCCCCAGTACAGGCACTTGTCTCCTTTTCTTCAGACAACCCTGCTGGGCCTTTAGCAGTGCTACCCATATTGACCTCATCGGGAGGCTTCTCTTCCTCATAACTTGAGAAGTGCAACAAACTTGGATGCTTGAGTGAACAAACCTCGCACACCATCTTCCTTTTGCAATCTCTGCTCATGTGACCCTCTTGTGAAGGCGCAGTTGAGTGACAGGTCACTCTGGTTCTTACTCACTCTGCTTCTTTTGTCCATTTCTGAACCTTGGTTAACCTTGATAGCAAAGCTGCTCCCATGTCTAATGTCTTTCTTCAACTTATTTCCTTGCTGTGGCTTTTTCATAACCTTGTCTGACACTGCTGTTTCAAGATCGCCAAAGAGTGGGTCGGACATGATCTTTGCTTGGCGTTCAACGAAGGCCACCAGCTCTGTGAATCTTGCTCTGTTGCAGCGCCGCTCCTGGATAATTTTTCACACCAGCCTATTAATTAATGAAAGACCAAGACAGACTTTTAATTCATTTGAAAGCCTGATGCTTAACATTGTCCACCCCAGCAGTGAAACTCAGAAACCAGTCTTACTTGTTATCATCTATCGTCCACCTGGGCCTTACACAGAGTTTCTGTCTGATTTCTCAGACCTTTTATCTGATTTAGTTCTGAGCTCAGATAAAATAATTATTGTGGGTGATTTTAACATCCATGTAGATGCTAAAAATGACAGCCTCAACATGGCATTTAATCTGTTATTAGACTCAATTGGTTTCTCTCAAAATGTAAAAGAACCCACCCACCACTTTAATCACACTCTAGATCTTGTTTTAACATATGGCATCGAACCTGAACATTTAACAGTGTTTCCTGAAAACCCTCTCCTGTCTGATCATTTCCTGATAACATTTACTTTTACAATAATTGATTACACAGCGGTGAAGAGTAGACTTTATCAAAGTAGATGTCTTTCTGAAAGCACTGTAACTAAGTTTAAGAATATAATCCACCCACTGTTATCATCTCCAATGCCCTGTACCAACACAGAGCAAAGCAGCTATCTGAACGCTACCCCAACAGAGGTCGATTATCTTGTTAATAATTTCACCTCCTCACTACGTACGACTCTGGATACTGTAGCTCCTGTGAAAACTAAGGCCTCAAATCAGAAGTACCTGACTCCGTGGTATAATTCTGAAACACGTACCCTAAAGCAGATGACTCGTAATCTGGAGAGGAAATGGCGTGTCACAAATCTAGAGGATCATCATTTAGCCTGGAGAAATAGTTTGCTGCTTTATAAGAAAGCCCTCCGCAAAGCCAGAACATCTTACTATTCATCACTGATTGAAGAAAATAAGAACAACCCTAGGTTTCTCTTCAGCACTGTAGCCAGGCTGACAAAAAGTCAGAGCTCTTTTGAGCCAACCATCCCTTTAACGTTAACTAGTAATGACTTCATGAACTTCTTCACAAATAAAATTTTTATCATTAGAGAAAAAATTACCAATAATCATCCCACAGATGTAATATTATCTACAGCTACTCTTAGTACCATTGATATTAAGTTAGACTCTTTTTCTCCAATTGATCTTTCTGAGTTAACTTCAATAATTACTTCCTCCAAACCATCAACGTGTCTTTTAGACCCCATTCCTACAAAACTGCTCAAAGAAGTCCTGCCATTAATTAATTCTTCGATCTTAAATATGATCAACCTATCTCTAATAATCGGCTATGTACCACAGGCCTTCAAGCTGGCTGTAGTTAAACCTTTACTCAAAAAGCCATCTCTAGACCCAGCAGTCTTAGCTAATTATAGGCCAATCTCCAACCTTCCTTTCATATCAAAAATCCTTGAAAGAGTAGTTGTCAAACAGCTAACAGATCATCTGCAGAGGAATGGTTTATTTGAAGAGTTTCAGTCAGGTTTCAGAGCTCAGCACAGCACAGAAACAGCTTTAGTGAAGGTTACAAATGATCTTCTTATGGCCTCTGACAGTGGACTCATCTCTGTGCTTGTCCTGCTAGACCTCAGTGCAGCGTTCGATACTGTTGATCATAATATCCTATTAGAGCGATTAGAACATGCTGTAGGTATTACAAGTACTGCGCTGCAGTGGTTTGTATCATATCTATCTAATAGACTCCAATTCGTGCATGTAAATGGAGAGTCCTCTTCACACACTGAGGTTAATTATGGAGTTCCACAGGGTTCAGTGCTAGGACCAATTCTGTTTACATTATACATGCTTCCCTTAGGCAGTATCATTAGAAGACATAGCATACATTTTCACTGCTATGCAGATGACACCCAGCTCTATCTGTCCATGAAGCCAGATAACACACACCAATTAGTTAAACTGCAGGAATGTCTTAAAGACATAAAGACCTGGATGGCCGCTAACTTTCTGCTTCTTAATTCAGATAAAACTGAGGTTATTGTACTCGGCCCTGAAAATCTTAGAAATATGGTATCTAATCAGATTCTTACTCTGGATGGCATTACCTTGGCCTCCAGTAACGCGGTGAGGAACCTTGGAGTCATTTTTGACCAGGACATGTCCTTCAACGCACATATTAAACAAATATGTAAGACTGCTTTCTTCCATTTGCGCAACATCTCTAAAATTAGAAATATCCTGTCTCAGAGTGACGCGGAAAAACTAGTTCATGCATTTATTACTTCCAGGCTGGACTACTGTAATTCATTATTATCAGGATGTCCAAAAAACTCACTGAAAAGCCTTCAGCTAATCCAAAATGCTGCAGCAAGAGTCCTGACAGGGACTAGAAAGAGAGAGCATATTTCTCCTGTTTTGGCTTCCCTTCATTGGCTTCCTGTTAAATCCAGAATTGAATTCAAAATCCTGCTCCTCACATACAAGGTCTTAAATAATCAGGCCCCATCTTATCTTAATGACCTTGTAGTACCATATCACCCTATTAGAGCGCTCCGCTCTCGCTCTGCAGGCCTACTTGTTGTTCCTAGAGTATTTAAAAGTAGAATGGGAGGGAGAGCCTTCAGTTTTCAGGCCCCTCTTCTGTGGAACCAGCTTCCAGTTTGGATTCGGGAGACAGACACTATCTCTACTTTTAAGATTAGGCTTAAAACTTTCCTTTTTTCTAAAGCATATAGTTAGGGCTGGACCAGGTGACCCTGAATCCTCCCTTTGTTATGCTGCAATAGATGTAGGCTGCCGGGGGATTCCCATGATGCATTGAGTTTTTCCTTTCCAGTCACCTTTCTCACTCACTATGTATTAATAGACCTCTCTGCATTGAATCATATCTGTTATTAACCTCTGTCTCTCTTCCACAGCATGTCTTTATCCTGTCTTCCTTCTCTCACCCCAACCGGTCGCAGCAGATGGCCGCCCCTCCCTGAGCCTGGTTCTACCGGAGGTTTCTTCCTGTTAAAAGGGAGTTTTTCCTTCCCACTGTCGCCAAAGTGCTTGCTCATAGGGGGTCATATGATTGTTGGGTTTTTCTCTGTATCTATGAAGCGCCTTGAGGCGACTTTTGTTGTGATTTGGCGCTATATAAATAAAATTGAATTGAATTGAATTGAATATCATATGCATGGATTCTCCAGCGCTCTCTTATTTTAAATGGCAACTTGGAAATGATGACCCTCATAGTTGCAGGGTTGTCCATCTCTTCCATATAGTCCACATCCTCCATGGCATTACGACAGCTCACCAGGAATACAGAGAATGCGCTCAACGCCTTTCCATCTTCAGCCTTAATTTGTGGCCACTTCGATGTCTTCTCAATTAGTGTGCTAGCAATCTGTAACTCATTTCCATATTTATCTTGAAGCAGCTGCAGAGCCCTTTCATACCCCCGATGTTCAGGCATATGCTGACAACTCCTCACAAGATCACGAGGCTCGCCTCGAGTATACTGCTCCAGAAAATATAGCTTGTCTGAATTGCTATCAGTTCTGGTGTCAATAGCGTGCATGAATGCCCTCATAAACGACCTGTACTCCAAAGGATCTCCGTGGAACACTGGCACATCCCTTTGTGGTAACCGAGCCAGCTGTTGGTACTTTACAAGCATCTCTGTGATATCTGCCTGTTTCTGCATAACTTGATAAAGCTCACTTGGTCTGGTCTCCTGAAGTGAGACACCATCTTGGCGTTGGCTCGGCCCCTGCAGTGGAGTTCTATGTGTCTTAGGTATGGCCCCTGCTGCAGTACTTGGATCACCAGGATTCCTCCAAGAGGCAGACCTATCTATCTCTGTTGGCTTCCCTGGTGTGTGTTTTACGTTGCCATGACGATTTTCGTTATTCATCTTCAGGAGGTCACGACGTGGCATTACCGTAAGTCTGGTTTCACTCACTTGAGACTTAACCCCTCCACATTCCTCATACACTTTCACTTTGGCAGTAGACACTGCAATGGCTGTTTCAATTTCCAGTCTTTCCTTTGCAGCTTTAATTTCTGCTTCTTTTAACTCTAGAGCCTGTTTTTCTTTCAGAGACGCTGCTCGTGCCATCAGAGCTGCTCTGTTAGCTTCTTCCTTGACGCGCTCTGACGATGCTGTCGACACCCTTGACGTGTTGGATACTTTAGACTTGTTTGACACTCTAGATGTTTTTGACACTCTGGATGCACTGTCCATGGGAGTTATCTCTTGATCACATGTTTGTATTTCAATCCATGTATTAACTCTATTAATGAACTGCAAACATCGTTCTGACATTGGCTGAAACCAAAATTGTTGGTCAGCCTCCTTTTCCTCCTCATCTTTAATACACAGCAACACTGCATAATTGCATTCTTGAAACTCTTCATACAACTTCTTGTAAACTTTCAGTGCCTCTCTCACATCATTTACAACCAGCAGAATTTCATGGCTCAAAAGTCGCTCAGTTTCATCTTCTTGTGCTGTCACTTGTCCTAATTTGCCTCTTCTCACCTTTGTGAGCTGATGCAGTTTGAACTCCAGACCTTTGTCTGTCATCGCCCTCTGGCTGTCATCACGCGTAACTACACCCACACTGTCATTAATGTCGTCCGCCATTGTAATTATATAACACCGCTAAGCCGTAATGATTTTCTTCGGCACAGCTGTCGGGTGGTGTACTGCACAAACTCCTTTATGCTACTTCCACAGGTAAGATGCATCTGACAAAACACTTTTTACTTAGCTGTTCGCCGTGTTGTTGTGTGTAGGCGTCCTTATGCCGACGATCCGGTGACTTTTCTATGTCTCAGTCGGTGGCTCTACCGCCGAAAACATTCCTCCGTTACTCGATAGATTTTTGACTTTTATGTAGTGGCGAATTTCTGTCCCAAGCTTCGAAAAAATAATTCTTCCACTTCTTAATGTGAGCTGTTCAGATTTATTTCTGACTCGTACATACAAACAAAAGATGTCACGGTCAAAAAACTATTTGCTGCTACAGCGCACATTTCCATTGCCGTCCTGGCTCACTCTAACCTGCTACTGTAATGTTGTAATGTTTTCTTACCCGACACAAATTAAACGCGCAGCATTCATTCTCTAACAACATATTATACAAAATTAAACATGTAACATAATAACTGAAACAGTATCAAAAATATTTCTCTATAGATTGGCTCTAACAACCAGCTATCCGGTTGTTCAGTGATGACGCGACGAATCCTACTTCTGGGTCTAAAGTAGTATGCGTTTAATATGGCTTTTGTGTTGTTAACATGTTTAATGTTATGTATTTTCTTCTATTTAATCTCAAAAAGCTCCTAAAACAGTCAGTGATCCCTGTTGACCTCCCTCTCCTTTTATTACCACTAATCATTTATTTAAGCTCAGTTTTTAAAACCTTAGGATGTAACTACAGCCCAGCCTATGCAGCAGTATATGAATGACTAACCTCGTATTGTGGATGGATTATCTCAGTTGTTCTCCTGGCTGAAGTTTGGTCCTTTTACAGCATCCTGCCATGCGATTACATTTGTTCCTGACCACCGAGAACACTCAAGTTAACTTTTATCGAGTGGAAAAAAAGTTAGCTTGTTTATATTATGCTAACATAGCTGTGTCGCTAGCGGTCACGTAGCACATCATTATATACCAGCTAGCCCAACTTCAGTAACCCTACAAACGTCACTGCTGTTTAGTTTTCTGTCTTCATTTATGTTGGAAGTGATAGCAGAGCTGTACGTTTGAATTTGTTTCCAAAACCCCGCAGTCAGGACATGCTATATTGTACAGTGGGGCAAAAAAGTATTTAGTCAGCCACCGATTGTGCAAGTTCCCCCACCTAAAATGATGACAGAGGTCAGTAATTTGCACCAGAGGTAGACTTCAACTGTGAGAGACAGAATGTGAAAAAAAATCCATGAATCCACATGGCAGGATTTGTAAAGAATTTATTCGTAAATCAGGGTGGAAAATAAGTATTTGGTCAATAACAAAAATACAACTCAATACTTTGTAACATAACCTTTGTTGGCAATAACAGAGGTCAAACGCTTACTATAGGTCTTTACCAGGTTTGCACACACAGTAGCTGGTATTTTGGCCCATTCCTCCATGCAGATCTTCTCGAGAGCAGTGATGTTTTGGGGCTGTCGCCGAGCAACACGGACTTTCAACTCCCGCCACAGATTTTCTATGGGGTTGAGGTCTGGAGACTGGCTAGGCCACTCCAGGACTTTCAAATGCTTCTTACGGAGCCACTCCTTTGTTGCCCGGGCGGTGTGTTTTGGATCATTGTCATGTTGGAAGACCCAGCCTCGTTTCATCTTCAAAGTTCTCACTGATGGAAGGAGGTTTTGGCTCAAAATCTCACGATACATGGCCCCATTCATTCTGTCCTTAACACGGATCAGTCGTCCTGTCCCCTTGGCAGAAAAACAGCCCCATAGCATGATGTTTCCACCCCCATGCTTCACAGTAGGTATGGTGTTCTTGGGATGCAACTCAGTATTCTTCTTCCTCCAAACACGACGAGTTGAGTTTATACCAAAAAGTTCTACTTTGGTTTCATCTGACCACATGACATTCTCCCAATCCTATGCTGTATCATCCATGTGCTCTCTGGCAAACTTCAGACGGGCCTGGACATGCACTGGCTTCAGCAGCGGAACACGTCTGGCACTGCGGGATTTGATTCCCTGCCGTTGTAGTGTGTTACTGATGGTGACCTTTGTTACTTTGGTCCCAGCTCTCTGCAGGTCATTCACCAGGTCCCCCCGTGTGGTTCTGGGATCTTTGCTCACCGTTCTCATGATCATTTTGACCCCACGGGATGAGATCTTGCGTGGAGCCCCAGATCAAGGGAGATTATCAGTGGTCTTGTATGTCTTCCATTTTCTGATGATTGCTCCCACAGTTGATTTTTTCACACCAAGCTGCTTGCCTATTGTAGATTCACTCTTCCCAGTCTGGTGCAGGTCTACAATACTTTTCCTGGTGTCCTTCGAAAGCTCTTTGGTCTTGGCCATGGCGGATTTTGGAGTCTGACTGTTTGAGGCTGTGGACAGGTGTCTTTTATACAGATGATGAGTTCAAACAGGTGCCATTCATACAGGTAACGAGTGGGGGACAGAAAAGCTTCTTACAGAAGACGTTACAGGTCTGTGAGAGCCAGAGATTTTCCTTGTTTGAGGTGACCAAATACTTATTTTCCAACCTAATTTACAAATATATTCTTTACAAATCCTACCATGTGGATTCATGGATTTTTTTTTCACATTCTGTCTCTCACAGTTGAAGTGTACCTCTGGTGCAAATTACTGACCTCTGTCATCATTTTAAGTGGGGGAACTTGCACAATCGGTGGCTGACTAAATACTTGTTTGCCCCACTGTATATTAATGGTTTATTGCCATTTCGTAGTTACCAAAAGACAAAAGGACATTTTAACCCTCAGCACAACATCACAGCTAATACATGTCACATATTAGTCATTTAAACAGTAATAATTAAATATTTTTACTATACTATAAACAAAAATATATAAATACTATATCTATAGATAACACAACAATTAATACATGTATTGCTTAATTAATAAAACATCAGAACGATATAAAAACAGATTAGAAATAGCAATAGCTTCATAACAGACCAATAAATCAACACATTTTCATCAGCAGATGCTTGCATGTTCAGTAAAAATATTTCAACAACAAGTTTTTGATTAAAATGATGAATGAACTTCAGCGTTATGTAAGGGAAGTTTCATGTTGGACTCATGGTCCTTTGTTATTCCAGTTTAGGACCATGTCTCTGACGTATGTATCATATCAAATATATGTCATATCAAAACAACCCCACACCTGCAGTTGTTTCAGTTTTTCACAGGTGTTTCCTGTCAGTGGTCAACCTCACTCAGGTGGACATCCATATCACCCAACCAAACAACAAGCTCCTCCCTTTGTGCTTCAAATCCCTCCCACTCTGAGACAAGGAGCTGAGAGAGAGAAAACAAGGGTCAATTATAAAGAAGAGAGAAAAGTGAAACCCTCCTCAGAAGGTCGACCTGTGATGGACTCCTGTTTGGTGTTCACGTCATCCCAGCGGCGGCTGCACTCACTCGCCAATGCCAGCAGCCGAGTCTGCAGGGTGCCCTGGAAGAGCATAGTTAATTTTCGACTCTTCCTGGTCAGGCTCTCCAGCTGGATGAGCCAAGGTCTCCCCTTTCACCACCACCTCTAAACACACAAACACAAATTGCATGTAAAGCAGGAGGTGCAGATTTTTTTTGCTATTCTTTTCTAAATCCAGGCTTGATCACATGGAGGTATTTGGAAAACTTTTTTGGCCAGCGGACGACTGTTGTCTCGCAGAAAGTCAAATCAAATGTATGCGATACACAAACAATTCACAAGAACACATTAAAAAAGAAAGTCCCGTTCTTGCCTGATTTCAAGTGAAATCTGCATCAAAACAGGGAGACAGAATTAAAGTGTTTGTAGCAAATGTGAGCACAAAGCTTCACTTTATACAAGCCTGCTATTAAAGTTCTCCTCTATGCAGACAGCGTTCCTGTTTTCAAGGCACAACTTGGATCTGCTGTACAAATCTTATGGATACACAATAAATGAAACAGTAGTGTGCACGACTTCAGATTCTGATCCCTTGTCTTAATATGGTCCCAAAAGGCTCAGAACAACCAACATAGCGATAGCAATAAAGCAAACGTTGAGGCTTCAAAATACAAAGTCCATAAACTAATGGCTGACATGGGTTTTATCATAAGGGTGATAAATATACAACATATGGTCTTAAGACTAAAAGTATAATACAGATTTTAGTCTGAGAGATTTGACGTTCATTTACCTGCAGATGCCCTATACGTGCCTGCTCTGTGGTTTTCCACAACTATTTGCACATCACTATTTAATACAGGAAGTAGGTGAACTAAAACAAGTCATCTTTCTTTGTGAGAGGACCATATTAATGAAACCAATCTCAATGACATCACAGAGATCCCTAAAGATGCTCCTGCTGTTTTTCTTCCTCCTCATCCAAAGCTTCCTTCTCCTTGTCCTCGACTTCCATCCAATTGTAATTCAATCTAATTGTGTTTCCCCCTCCTCTTCCTCATTTTGTTGGAGCTGTGAAAGGAATTAGTGTGAATCTGAATTAATTTTTGCAAATGTGAAAAATCAGCTTTTCGGTCAGAGATGCTCTTGTGATTTAAGCTGGGAAGAGTAGATTTATGTGTTGATGCTGCCTGCTTCATCTCTACGACTGGTTGCTGAGTGATATTTACACCCCGGCTGGATTACAAACTTTAACCACGTGTTGAACTTTGGCCCAGCGTTGATACCTCTTGTATAGTATAGTATAGTACTTGTATAGTATAATGACCTCTTCTTGGCTTAATGTATGATGGTGGATAAATGAAATGTACAAAGAAAATTTAACTATATCACAAAAGATCATCTATCTTTGAAACATCAAATGACCGGAGCATAACTTGTCAAGTAGTGAGGTGACCAAATACTTATTTTCCACCCTAATTTACGAATAAATTCTTTACAAATCCTACCATGTGAATTCATGGATTTTTTTTTCACATTCTGTCTCTCACAGTTGAAGTGTACCTCTGGTGCAAATTACTGACCTCTGTCATCATTTTAAGTGGGGGAACTTGCACAATCGGTGGCTGACTAAATACTTTTTTGCCCCACTGTATTTAGATAGAAGCTAGCGAGCTAACTCCCTGCTAACTTCTAACTCCGTTAAATGTCATAAATTCCGTTTTCATGGATGCCTGGATGTTAAACTCAATTGTTACACCTGGTAGAGCAGAACGCTGATCATTTTATTAAAGATGAAAGACTTTAGACAGTTTTTCAACTCTCATTAATGCCATAGTGATCGTTTGATATATGGACCTGCAGCGGAGTTTAGACCCAGACACGGCTAGTGACGTCAGACTGAACAATCAGATAGTCTCCTGTGTCAGTGAAAATAGGCGACTCCCCTAATAAACAGGGGAAGTATAAAGACCCCACCACCCCATTCATGTGCAATGAAGGAAAAGACCAAACTGTTTGTTTATCAGGCTGTAAATATGTTTATTTGTGCTGTGAAGTTTTAACATGGGAGTCTATGGGGGTGACTCACTGCTGTTTCTGCTGGATGTCATAGGAACTGCAGGTGTTTGGTTCACATGAAGAATGAGAGCTAGCAGGACCTGATCTGTTGATGGATTTAGCTCCTGTGGTTTTTTGCTTCTGATGCTTTCTGTTTTCTTCAGGGGATGAGGTCAAGCAGGTGCAAGTGGAGAAGGAGGAGCAGCTGGAAGAATCAAGCAGGAGGCTGATAGAGAGGGAGGAGGACCTGTTCAGCTATGACTCGGTCAATGAGGAAGAGGAGGACGAGCTGCACAAAGACTTCGAGGCTCTGCAACTGAAGCTGTGGATGGCCATCAATGACACCTTCACCCCCTCCTCCTCTGCAGGGGAGCTGAAGGTCCTGAGGAGTGCCATGGTGTCTATCCAGCAGCAGGAGGCGCAGGGCCGGCGCTGGAGAGACTGTCAGGAGGAGCGAGTCCCAAGATGGCGTCCTCAGAAATGTCTCAGCATCCACAACATACTGCTCCAGAACATGGTGGAGGGCCGAATAAAGGAGGCTGCCAAAGACACCTCGGGAGGAACCGACTGGCTCTCTTCACCTGTGAAGAGACAGGTTAGTCACCTGGGAGGAGGTGTGGGAGGAGCTCTGCTGGTACTCAGTTTGAGCTGGATGAGAGTTTTTTTTTAAAAATTCAATTATTTATTAGATTTTACATTTTATAATAACAAATACAAAAATACAACAACCAAAAACAAGAAGCAAAAAATCAAAACAAAAACAAAAGAGAACAAGAAAAAAGCAAACAAAAAGAACAAAACAAAAAGTCAGGTAGACATGTAGGTGCAGAAATTGCCCCATTGTTCCACCAAAGCTTCCGTCACATGATCTTACCTTCCCAACATCTTTTCGCAAGTAAAGTTCCCAATCATTCTGGCCACATTTTAAGCATTTGAGTATAGGTGTCCTTTCAGTATTCCAAAATGACACAGGCACATGTTACTGGTGCAGTGCTTAACACTCTAAACTGGTGTTTATTTAATTGTGGCACCTTTCTTTTATCTCCTAGTAGACATAATTTAGGTGATTTGGGCAAGTTACAAACCTTCCATCCCTGCATATAATTCAATACAGTGTTCCAAACTGAAAAAACAAACAAACAGTGGGCATTCAGGGGGCATGTATCAGTACCTTTGGCTTGTTGGCATTTCCAACACAAGTCCTCTCTACCAACACCCATTCTATACAGCCTTGAAGGAGTATAATAATATATATTAAGATTTTTTACTGAATAAATTAAAATTATTCTTATTCAATTAAAATCCAGTTTATCTTGTTTTTCTCTGCTCAATGTTTGCCTAATCTAGCCATTTCAAAAGTATGCTTTAATAATCTATATTGGGCAGGACTAATCCCCCTTTTTGTTTTGGTTGGGACAGTCGATTAATGTTAATACGGGGTTTGATGAGAGTTTTTACCCTACTCCCTGTTCGATGAACCTGTCCAGGTGTGTCGAGTGGGAAGATGTGTGAAGGAAGACCTGCTGACGGTGGTGAGGAGGGTGAAGAACTGCTACCCTCCTCACATGGACATCATGAACCTCTACGCCGGCCTGTACCATCAGGAGTTCTCGGCCCACCTCACTCAGCTCACCGCTGCAGGGCTGGACGACGATGACTGCAGCTACCTGTTGTCCTGGGTCAACCAGTACTACCCACAGTGAGTCTGTGTGGCACTGGGTGTGGCAGCGCTGCCCACAGGCCAAAGAGCAGAGTGCTAATCACCATAGCAACAACCATAACAACAACCCTGAAACAAATCAATGCGAACCTAAACACTTCTACTGAGCTTAACCATGACAGCAGAACCATTACTGGGGAGCCGTTATTGCAGAACTGTCACAGCAGAGCTGTTACAGCAGAACCGTTACAGCAGAGCCATTATTGCAGAACCGTTTCAGTAGAACCGTCACAGCAGAGCCATTAAAGCAGGGCCATCACTGCAGAACCGTCACAGTAGAGCTGTTATTGCAGAACTGTAGCAGTAGAAGCATCACAGCAGAGCTGTTACAGTAGAACTATTACAGCAGAACCATTACTGCAGAATGGTTACTGCAAAACGGTTACAGCAGAACCGTCACAGCAGAGCTGTTACATCAGAACTATTACAGCAGAACTATCACAGCAGGTCCTGTCTGAGCATCAGTCCTCTGCCTTACCTGAACACAGCCCAGATTCCTGCTGCGCTGTGAAACATTCACAATTATTTATTTAAACCATCAGCCAGACCTGTAGGTCCCAGTTCTGGTCCACAGGCCTTATCTTTATCCTCTCTGTAATAACCACTGGCTAGTTTCTTTTGCATGATCGTATTCTGTCAGACTCATGTGAAGGAGAGAAGTTAGTGTGTGTGAATTATGATCTTTGCTCGGTGTGGTCAATAAGACTTCAGAAAGTTGTCACGGTTGAGGATTGAGTGGACTCAAGCACGGAGCTGTGAATATAAGCAGTGCGTTTATTTACAATGGATAAAGGTTGACAATAGTTAAAATGTGCAATGATAATAGTTGGTGCGTCCTCCTTCCCGTGCTCAAACCGTGCGTGGTAGTGAGTGCCAGTCTCTCCTCCAAGTGTTTTCTTGTGCTCGTGAATCCTCCGTCCCAGTTCCTAGTTGCACACAGACAATAGTAATGAATAACCAAAAAGAGCAGACAACACTGAGCAACATGAGCGGCTCGTAACATTACCAGGCTTAGTGCAATACTCCAGCGCTGTCGTTCGCTCAGCCACACCATTAAATAGCCCTGCCCAAGATGGTGGATGATTGGTAGCAGCTGGTGGAGAATCGGTTGCAGGTGAGGCAGCTCAGGGCCACAGCGCCTCCGGGTCGGAGGTCCCTCGTTGCTATCCGACCTCCGTAAACACCACAGCGGAGGGAAACAGAGCGAGAGAGGAAAACACACACACACATATACACACAGGCGGGTTGACCGGTCGGGGCACCATCCGACCCTGACAGTACCCCTTCCTCTAACGCGAGCCACCCGGCGACCCACCAAACTTGTAAGGGTGCCGGTGGCAGAATTCTCTCACCATGGCATCATCGAGAATTGCGGACCGCGGCACCCAGGAGCGCTCTTCCGGACCATACCCATCCCAATCCACCAAAAACTGAAAACCTCTACCGCGGTGCCTAGCATCCATAATGCGGGTGATGGAGTATGCCGGGGCGCTGTGGATAATCTTTGATTCAGTTTTGAGTGGAATGTGTTTGGTTGAGAGCCATACCTGCTGGCCCACCTGGTACTCTCAGAAAAATTATGGCTCTTAAATGGTTCTTCAGATGTCTTCATGGTTCTTTAAAGAACCATCATATGTCAAAGAACCTTTTTATTTTGTAAATGGTTCTTTAGGTACTACAAATGGTTCTTTAAAGAACAAAAGGTTCTTCATCCTTAGCTATCTAAATTTGATGGTGTAAAATGGCATACATATTTGTTATAATTATAGTGTGAATTATACTGTGTGTTTTGTTTGTGTACATGTGTGTGCAAAGGGGGAGGGCGGGTTACCTGGCAATTACCCTTTAAGAGCAGATGGTAGGAAACTGAATATTCAAATAAAAGTTAGAAATACTTGGTTAAAAATATACTGGTGGCAGGGGTGGGGGCCAAAGCCTAAAGACCCTACCCCCAACACCCCTAACCCTGCAAACCCACTGATCACAAATAATGTGGTAATAGAATATGGAATTTATTATTAAGACGTTTACTGTACTTTAGTTTTAAGTTTTAATAAAGTATTACTATTTTCTGTTTCAAGGCATTACTTTTGAGATTATTATACATATTAGAAAATATAGCAAAATGATAATACTAATTATTGTAAACTTTATAAACCACCCAGCAGTATGTAAAGTCAAATTATAAAATACAAGTAAATAACAATTGTACAACAGAATGTCAGTGTAATGAACACACTTATGTGTAGTGAACACACTTATGTGTTCATTATCGACACACTTACTTAGTTTTGACAAAGCGCACTGCTTAGGTAAAGGATCTGAGTACTTGTTTATCACTGAGCAATTTGTTAATATGTGTTTCGAGCCAAATAAATGACAGAGAGAGAGAGTCACGTTAGAACATGTCGTACTGTGGCAACCTTCCGAAAGAGAAGGGGGGCGTCAATTGTTGGGATGCACATGCGCAGACAGATTGTGCGACCGGTGGGCCTTGAACTTTGTAAGGGAAAAAACACTTTCTCACAGTCGGTGACAGCAAAGCGGATAACAGTCTTCAGTACCTGCTGGTCTTTGAAGCTCTGGATTCTGGGACTGTTGGAAAAGGTAAAACATTTTCATTAAAACCTTTTTACTGTTTTGTTTTTGTTACTTGTCATTGTAGCTTGCTGTTAATGCTGTGCTAACAACAAGGGTTAGCTATGTTAGATACGTTAGCCGCTGATGTTAACGCAATTTAGTATCCAGTATACAGAACTGTTTTCCTAACAAAACCACTGTTATAATTAAGTGAAGGTGCTCCCAGCTAATTTGAACCTTTGGCTTCTCAAATTGTGTGCTGCGTACATAACGTAATGTCAGCTAGACCGATATTAAAATTTATAATATTGTTAAAGTCACTAAAAGGGCGCATGAAGCCTGTTTGACATGAGTGCTGTGTCTGCTCTAGAAACTCTTACATTAAATACTCACATCAGCCTGTACTTTGCAGTCTGTAAGAGCTGTATAAAACACAGCTATGCGTAAGTGTTTTGAATGAATAGAATGTGACACATTAGAAGGTGTGTCTTTGACTGTTACTGTATAACTTATTTTCAGACTACTTGACAAGTTATGCTCCGGTCATTTGATGTTTCAAAGATAGATGATCTTTTGTGATATAGTTAAATTTTCTTTGTACATTTCATTTATCCACCATCATACATTAAGCCAAGAAGAGGTCATTATACTATACAAGTACTATACTATACTATACAAGAGGTATCAACGCTGGGCCAAAGTTCAACACGTGGTTAAAGTTTGTAATCCAGCCGGGGTGTAAATATCACTCAGCAACCAGTCGTAGAGATGAAGCAGGCAGCATCAACACATAAATCTACTCTTCCCAGCTTAAATCACAAGAGCATCTCTGACCGAAAAGCTGATTTTTCACATTTGCAAAAATTAATTCAGATTCACACTAATTCCTTTCACAGCTCCAACAAAATGAGGAAGAGGAGGGGGAAACACAATTAGATTGAATTACAATTGGATGGAAGTCGAGGACAAGGAGAAGGAAGCTTTGGATGAGGAGGAAGAAAAACAGCAGGAGCATCTTTAGGGATCTCTGTGATGTCATTGAGATTGGTTTCATTAATATGGTCCTCTCACAAAGAAAGATGACTTGTTTTAGTTCACCTACTTCCTGTATTAAATAGTGATGTGCAAATAGTTGTGGAAAACCACAGAGCAGGCACGTATAGGGCATCTGCAGGTAAATGAACGTCAAATCTCTCAGACTAAAATCTGTATTATACTTTTAGTCTTAAGACCATATGTTGTATATTTATCACCCTTATGATAAAACCCATGTCAGCCATTAGTTTATGGACTTTGTATTTTGAAGCCTCAACGTTTGCTTTATTGCTATCGCTATGTTGGTTGTTCTGAGCCTTTTGGGACCATATTAAGACAAGGGATCAGAATCTGAAGTCGTGCACACTACTGTTTCATTTATTGTGTATCCATAAGATTTGTACAGCAGATCCAAGTTGTGCCTTGAAAACAGGAACGTTGTCTGCATAGAGGAGAACTTTAATAGCAGGCTTGTATAAAGTGAAGCTTTGTGCTCACATTTGCTACAAACACTTTAATTCTGTCTCCCTGTTTTGATGCAGATTTCACTTGAAATCAGGCAAGAACGGGACTTTCTTTTTTAATGTGTTCTTGTGAATTGTTTGTGTATCGCATACATTTGATTTGACTTTCTGCGAGACAACAGTCGTCCGCTGGCCAAAAAAGTTTTCCAAATACCTCCATGTGATCAAGCCTGGATTTAGAAAAGAATAGCAAAAAAAATCTGCACCTCCTGCTTTACATGCAATTTGTGTTTGTGTGTTTAGAGGTGGTGGTGAAAGGGGAGACCTTGGCTCATCCAGCTGGAGAGCCTGACCAGGAAGAGTCGAAAATTAACTATGCTCTTCCAGGGCACCCTGCAGACTCGGCTGCTGGCATTGGCGAGTGAGTGCAGCCGCCGCTGGGATGACGTGAACACCAAACAGGAGTCCATCACAGGTCGACCTTCTGAGGAGGGTTTCACTTTTCTCTCTTCTTTATAATTGACCCTTGTTTTCTCTCTCTCAGCTCCTTGTCTCAGAGTGGGAGGGATTTGAAGCACAAAGGGAGGAGCTTGTTGTTTGGTTGGGTGATATGGATGTCCACCTGAGTGAGGTTGACCACTGACAGGAAACACCTGTGAAAAACTGAAACAACTGCAGGTGTGGGGTTGTTTTGATATGACATATATTTGATATGATACATACGTCAGAGACATGGTCCTAAACTGGAATAACAAAGGACCATGAGTCCAACATGAAACTTCCCTTACATAACGCTGAAGTTCATTCATCATTTTAATCAAAAACTTGTTGTTGAAATATTTTTACTGAACATGCAAGCATCTGCTGATGAAAATGTGTTGATTTATTGGTCTGTTATGAAGCTATTGCTATTTCTAATCTGTTTTTATATCGTTCTGATGTTTTATTAATTAAGCAATACATGTATTAATTGTTGTGTTATCTATAGATATAGTATTTATATATTTTTGTTTATAGTATAGTAAAAATATTTAATTATTACTGTTTAAATGACTAATATGTGACATGTATTAGCTGTGATGTTGTGCTGAGGGTTAAAATGTCCTTTTGTCTTTTGGTAACTACGAAATGGCAATAAACCATTAATATACAGTGGGGCAAACAAGTATTTAGTCAGCCACCGATTGTGCAAGTTCCCCCACTTAAAATGATGACAGAGGTCAGTAATTTGCACCAGAGGTACACTTCAACTGTGAGAGACAGAATGTGAAAAAAAAATCCATGAATCCACATGGTAGGATTTGTAAAGAATATATTTGTAAATTAGGTTGGAAAATAAGTATTTGGTCACCTCAAACAAGGAAAATCTCTGGCTCTCACAGACCTGTAACGTCTTCTGTAAGAAGCTTTTCTGTCCCCCCTCGTTACCTGTATGAATGGCACCTGTTTGAACTCATCATCTGTATAAAAGACACCTGTCCACAGCCTCAAACAGTCAGACTCCAAAATCCGCCATGGCCAAGACCAAAGAGCTTTCGAAGGACACCAGGAAAAGTATTGTAGACCTGCACCAGACTGGGAAGAGTGAATCTACAATAGGCAAGCAGCTTGGTGTGAAAAAATCAACTGTGGGAGCAATCATCAGAAAATGGAAGACATACAAGACCACTGATAATCTCCCACGCAAGATCTCATCCCGTGGGGTCAAAATGATCATGAGAACGGTGAGCAAAGATCCCAGAACCACACGGGGGGACCTGGTGAATGACCTGCAGAGAGCTGGGACCAAAGTAACAAAGGTCACCATCAGTAACACACTACAACGGCAGGGAATCAAATCCCGCAGTGCCAGACGTGTTCCGCTGCTGAAGCCAGTGCATGTCCAGGCCCGTCTGAAGTTTGCCAGAGAGCACATGGATGATACAGCAGAGGATTGGGAGAATGTCATGTGGTCAGATGAAACCAAAGTAGAACTTTTTGGTATAAACTCAACTCGTCGTGTTTGGAGGAAGAAGAATACTGAGTTGCATCCCAAGAACACCATACCTACTGTGAAGCATGGGGGTGGAAACATCATGCTATGGGGCTGTTTTTCTGCCAAGGGGACAGGACGACTGATCCGTGTTAAGGACAGAATGAATGGGGCCATGTATCGTGAGATTTTGAGCCAAAACCTCCTTCCATCAGTGAGAACTTTGAAGATGAAACGAGGCTGGGTCTTCCAACATGACAATGATCCAAAACACACCGCCCGGGCAACAAAGGAGTGGCTCCGTAAGAAGCATTTGAAAGTCCTGGAGTGGCCTAGCCAGTCTCCAGACCTCAACCCCATAGAAAATCTGTGGCGGGAGTTGAAAGTCCGTGTTGCTCGGCGACAGCCCCAAAACATCACTGCTCTCGAGAAGATCTGCATGGAGGAATGGGCCAAAATACCAGCTACTGTGTGTGCAAACCTGGTAAAGACCTATAGTAAACGTTTGACCTCTGTTATTGCCAACAAAGGTTATGTTACAAAGTATTGAGTTGTATTTTTGTTATTGACCAAATACTTATTTTCCAACCTAATTTACGAATAAATTCTTTACAAATCCTACCATGTGGATTCATGGATTTTTTTTTCACATTCTGTCTCTCACAGTTGAAGTGTACCTCTGGTGCAAATTACTGACCTCTGTCATCATTTTAGGTGGGGGAACTTGCACAATCAGTGGCTGACTAAATACTTTTTTGCCCCACTGTATGTCTATGCTGTTGTTCTTGTATTTATTTTACCCTGCTCAAATTCAATTTATCTTACACTTTATTTTGTTGGTTTTTTTTTTTGGTTCTTTTTTTGCCTGTCCCGTTTGCCTCCTTTGCCATCAGAATTATTGTCTAAAGGCAAAGAAAGATGCCCAACGGATTTACTTTACCAAATTGACCATCCCAGCCTTGCCATAATGGTCCATTTGATTCATCTTTTATTGTTTATTTTATTTTCACTTGCTGAATACGGGACAGACTTGACTGAGGGAAAGAAGGGGAGAAAGAAAGAGGGAAAGAGAAACAGCTGAGAAGAGGGACGGGGGAGAAGGGCAAAAAACAAAAACCAACAGAATGGGCAGAAGAAGAAAAAAAGAAAAAGAAAATGCATATATCGATCACCTGGATCACCTGTTGAGAAAGAAAAAAGAAAACAAGCAGAAGAGAACAAGAGTAATAGAATAAACAACATCATGGGAATATGACAGTAAATGCTAAATATTAAACATTATTGTGCAGCACGTAAGATCAACAGAACACAGTGTGCTTTGAGGTAGGAGCCAAAAAGGGTGTAGTTTGTGGGTGTGATCACCCGTGTGTACACCTGTGAGCATGGACGCGCTTGTTTTGTTTTTTTTAAAAGGTTCTTTCATGTAATGATCTGCTAGAGGGTGTGGGGGGGCCACAGCCCCGTCCTCCAGGGCATGAAGCAGGTATGGAGGAGATCAAAACTCCAGACATCCAGAGGCCCTCAGAACACAAGAGACCAAGGAAGACCAACAGAGGGGCAGCCATGCCACTGTCCCAGAAAGAGCTGAGGAGAGTCCCAGATGAGGGTTCACTCAGCAGCCGCGGAGCAGAAGCCAGGGGGAGTTGCAGTGACGCGCCCGTGAGCTCCGCCGGCAGCCAGCCGTGCCTGAGTGACCGAGCCCCAGGCCGAGAGGCCGGGGGCACCCCACCTCCGAAGTGGCCTGAGCGAGCCCCAGGCTCCAGGCCCCGATAAGCGGCCGCCAAGGAGTGAGCCGGTGTGTACCTGGACGCCCATCCCCAGACACAAAGAAGCACCAACGCACCGATGTCTGAGGGAGTCTGCCACTGGCAGGGGAAGTGGTGGTGGGGGGAGATAGGCCTCCAAACCTTGGAGGGCCTGAGATGTCCCCAGAGAGGTGGCGTCTGATACCCAACCTGACATATAGACACAGACATACAGGCACACACAGATACAAACATCCATTCCCACCCTCATGCTCTCATATGCACTTACTCCACACTCAACCAATGTGGAGACAGACATAAAGAGACGCTGTACACACAATCACACTCCCCAAGCGTACTCTACGAACCGGGTCTAGGTACCCTTGCCCCTGGAGGGGGGAATTGCACCCAGACCCAGGTGGTGTTACCCTTTTCCCTGCGGCGGGGAGAGGCAGACCGCCCCGACTCCGCAGCAGCAGGGAGGCCCCACACTCCAGACCGCAGTCGGACGGCCAACTCCTCCTCTTAGCCCCCCCGCTCCAGCAGGCCGCAGAGAATGGGGGTGAGAGAAGACTCCAAACCTCCCTCCACCCGCTCATTGTAGTGTTGATGCATGTGTGTTCTAAGGTGCATTTAAAACCCAGGAGGGCATGGAGCTACCTGCCAGAGAGCACCAGGTACATTTTATTTTGAAAGATTTAAAATGGTTCTTTAAAGAACCACTCAAAAAAGGTTCTTTAAAATGTTTTTTTTAAAGAACCATTTGAAGGACCTTTTTAAAAATGGTGTCTTTACAGTAAGACCCTGACAAAAGTATTCTCTCCGTAAAGTATAACTCTGGTGTACTTGTAATCAGAATGATCCCAGCAATACGTCACACAGTAAGAACCTGGTCCGTGTTCTGAGGCACCTTGGAACCCACACAGGTGCTGAACTTTGTGAGGTCATCACAACACACAGCAGCTACCATTAAGAGACAGTCACGCCTTTAAATGAGGTGCACAAGTTCTGGTCCCGTTCAATGGAGTAGTCACAGTATCTGAGCCTGAGTTCAGATTTGTGTTTTAGGACTTTTTATGGTCTTTTTTTCCTCCTCCACAGAGCACAAAGTGCTTTACACAGAAAGGATCAGCTCATGTTACAGGCTGAAGAAACAATAAGAGACTTTAGCAGTTAGGTTAATTTTAGCTCATCAATAAAAAGCTAGAAGCTCTTAACTGACCAAACACTCAGTTTTATCTCACATCTATAAAGAATCCTTCCAGAAATTCCTGAATCCAGAACACCTTTTGGGTCATCCATCTCCTGTAGGGTGGTCACGCTAACAGAACCAGATACATTGTTTCATTTAATTTAGTTCAATTTTATATTTCTATCACCAAATCACAACAGTTTCCTAAAGTTAAAAACTCAATAATAAATAATAAAAAGAAAACAGAGAAAAACCCAACAATTATATGACCCTGCTTGAGCAAGCGCTTTTTGACAGTGGGAAGGAAAAACTCCCTGTTTGACAGGAAGAAACCTCCAGCAGAACCAAGCTCAGGTACACAGCCATCTGCTGTGAGCGGTGGGGGGTTATGGGAGGAAGATGGGACAAAAGACATGCTGTGGGAGAGAGCTAGAGATTAATAATACCTAATGATTAAATGCAGAGAGGTCAATTTTCACATAGAGAGTGGAGATGAAACACTCAGTGCATCACGTCCTGCTGCATGCTCAATCATCCAGGTAAGAAAATCCCAAAAGGTGGATTCTGTTCATCTGGATGTTTTCAGTGGGAGAAATGACCTTGTAAACAGTATATTTGTATAATGACTGAAACTAGCACAACTGGCTGTTAAGTCAATTTCTTGATCATTAATATGCAAATTGTCAAGACCCTTGATCAACAACCACTGATAAATGGCCATGAGTACCATTCACAGAGAGTTGGGGAATGGCTGAACTCACAGCATTGTAAGATGGTGAAAAATGTACCCTTAGGCTGCCTCCTTGATTCAGAGATGGTCTTTCCCTTTTCACATAAATGGCCTCCCTGACTTCCCGCTCCCTCCTTGTCCAGGATGTGTACATCCTCATTATTGAAAGAGTGTCCAGTGGCCTGTTGGTGTGAATAGACTGCTTAGTCCTGGCCTGATGAGCTCTTCTGTGTTGCGCCACCTGCTTTACCTTTTTAGGTTGTTTGGTTTCCCCGATGTATAAATCATGGCAATCCTCCTGGTACTTGGTGGCCCAACACATTCACATTCACCAGGGAGATGCAAAGTGGCAGGTTAGCCTTCTTAAACTGTGAAATTTCCATCAGTAATGGGGGGCATTTAAAAGTTGATGTGAACCGTAAACCTACACACACTGTTCAGAATTTAAGGTCTTACTCTCATCATTCACTGGAGCACAAACTGGGTTCATCGGGACGCTACAACACAGAGCGAACACCATCCTGACAGGCAGAGCAGCCAGGAGTTTGTATCAGGAGTATCGGAATAGTTGAGACTCTTAGCACCGCGTCTCTTTGGCTTTCAAACCGCAAAACAGGCTGCGCCAAAAATTGGTCAAAACAGAAACAAAGCTATATAGTGTATGCTGTTAAGTAGCAGGAGGATTGCCATGATGTATACATCGGGGAAACCAAACAACCTCTGACTATCAAAAGGGCCTGGAAGCCTGTATGTAACTGCAGACTCAAGTGCAGAACCAAACGCAGAGACAACAGAGTAACTTTTGTACAAACTTCTACATCTACAATCGTAGAGTTAAAAAAAAATCCTAAACATCAACTCCATTAGCAATAACCCAATCATCCTTAATGGACGTCCTCTGGAGGAAGTACACTCTTTCAACTAACTGGGCGGCATCATCGACCAGCAACGTGGAACCGATGCAGATGTCAAGGCAAGGCTCAGCAACGCAAGAGTCGCCTTCATCCAGCTCAAGAACATCTGGCCTTCCAGAGAGCTGACCGAGACTACCAAGATCCAGAGATGGGCAGTAACGCGTTACTTTTAATGCGTTACTTTTTCAAGTAACGAGTAAAGTAAGGGATTACCATTGCAAAAACGGTAATTAGATTACTGTTACTTTCCCGTAGGAATGCTGTGTTACTGCTTTACTAAAACCGTGATTTTTTTGCCAGAATGTCTCATGACAGTGACGTAAGCGAGTGCGACGTTCGTGACAACAGCTGTCTGCAGATCAACAATGGATCATATATCAAGTGCGGGAGAGAGTATGCAACGTTTAAAGCTTGGAAGTACTGACCTTACTTTGAGTTTGATTCCATAAAAAGTGACAAAAACATTAGCGTCCATTGTGGGTGGGAAGAAAACTTCTTTTTACACCGAAAAAAAACCGTAAACTTCCAAGCAAGCTCCGAGTGCGCAACGACGTAATGGGAAATTCACAGAGAAACTCGCGTATTCTTCCACTGACCGCTGTGCCACACCTGCACCAGAGCACACCTCCGCCTACCCCACTCCTGCTTTACAGGTGAAAATAGAGCAACAGGACTGCTAGTCTTTGATTTTATTTACTTTCTGCTGTGTTTTACTTGCATCTATTTGAAAGACTGAGTGCAGACACAAAAAATATTTTATTTTATGTGCTGGAATGTGCAGAAAATAGGTTTAAATGTTAAACTAATTTCTTCAAGTCAGAGAATGGTGCATATAATTTAATTTTTGCTTGATGCATAAAGTTAAAAGATTAAAACGGATAAAACAAGTTTAAAAAAAAGAGACTTTTCCATTTGATTACATTTTGTATGATGGATTATGCAGAAAAAGTAGAATTGGCTTGACAGATCTATCGTTTTATCACCTATTCAGGTTATAAATCATGTTTTTAAAAAGTAACTAAGTAACTAAGTAATTAATTACTTTTGAAAATAAGTAATCAGTAAAGTAACGGGATTACTTTTGGGGGAAGTAATCAGTAATTAGTTACTGATTACTTTTTTCAAGTAACTTGACCAACACTGCCAAGATCCGACTGTTCAACTCCAACATGAAGTCAGTCCAGCTGTATGGGGCTGAAACTTGTAAGACATACAAACCTCAAACAGAGAAATCCAGACATTCCAGAACAGCTGTCTCAGAAGGATTCTCCACATTCGCTGGCCAGACACTATCAGTAACATAACCTATGTTGAACCTGTCAACTCCCAGTAGAGGAAGAATCAGGAAGAAAAAGAAGAACGGACAGGGAAATCTGCGCTTTCACAGATAGCACTTTATCAATAAAGAAGTGTAGGAAGTTTTCACAAATTTCCTGAGAGGACTCGACACCAACAGTCTGTGGAGCATGAAGGACCCTGTCAATAGTCTTAAATAAGACATGAGGCTTACGACAATTTGACTGAATAATAGCAGCAAAATGTTTCCTCTTAGCATCTTGTACAGTCTTCTGATAGGAATTCCAGTAGTTTTGTAATATTTGGTATGACACCTGAAGTAGATCCTTCTTCCATTTACTTTCAGTTCTCCTACACTTTCTTCTGGCAGCACAGAGTGTCTTCATTCAGCCAGGGTTCAGATTTGGCTTTAACTTGCCTAAGTTTAAAAGGGGCCACCGAATCTAAAACAGTTTGGCAGACTGAGTAAAATCATGTACTCAGCTCTTCTGTATCATTACATATGGAGTCAGGAAGGCTGCAGTTCTGATTAAAAACAATAGAGAACTGACCAGCAGAGGAAGGGTTAAAAATACGACAGCATCTAGCAACAACAGGAGGAGGATTAACTTTGGTACAAGGAAGGGAAACCTCAAACAAGACAGGCTTATGATCCGACCATACAATATCACAAACCTCTAAGTTAGAGACAGGTAGATTGTGAGTTAAAACAAGATCCAACGTGTGCCCATATTTTTGGGTAGGCACAGACAAAGGTTGCACAAGATCAAAAGAGTCAATAAGATTTAAAAAGTCCTTTGCCATTGGCTTGCCAGGGCAGCACACGTGAATATTTAAGTCCCCAGTAATAAGGACATGATCATATTTTGGCATAATTTCAGCCAACAGATCAGAAAAGTCATTTAAGAAGTCCTTATTGTATTTTGGGGGTCTGTAACCCACAGCACAGAGCACTGTGTGACAGCAACCTAGCTCAAACACACTCAGTTCAAAGCTACTAGGTGATGTTGATAAGGACAGTGGTTTACATTTATACTGCTTCTTAAAAACAACTCCTGCTCTGCCTGATATTCGAGGAGAGTTTAAAAAGCAGCAGTCATCTGGTAAGAGATCTATGAAAACGCTGGACTCACCGGCCCTCAACCATGTCTCAGTTATACAGAGGAAATCCAATCCTTGGGTCATAAAAAAATCCAAGTATGGCTTAAGTTTCACGAGCAGACAGCTGCGTTTGCCCCGGCGTCTGAAACGCTTTCGCTGTGAGGCTGGGGCCAGGGTCCAACAAAGGTTAGCTGGTATCCCAGATACCGCGCACCGCACGCCGCACGAGGCCGCTTTGTAAGGCGCTCATATCACCAGTGGCGAGACCCGCGTTGTAGGTGGCGGTCCTGGCGTTCACATCAGTTTTCTCTGATGGACTCTCCATCCACAAATTCACATTGGCCAAGAGTTGGGAATGTCTACTAATGTCCGTAGACTCATCAAGTTGCAATGCAAACCTCCCACTGAAGCGTATCTTCTCCAAAACCACACTTTTGATGTCTGCAGACATGTCATCAATACGTCTGGCAATTGTGTTATCTGAGAGCAGGACTTTTTCGGGGGCTATTTCTTTAACTGCATCAGGTCCGAGCATCTCATTCACAATGGCTTTGCAGGCAGGTAGAGTATTAATGTCTCTACTACGGTGTGGTTTTTTTGCTATAAGTTCAGCCACTAAGTGGCTAGCTTTGAGAGCTCTTTCAGACACCTTTGTGTTTTTTCTCAGTAAAGTTGTTTCTCAGCGTGTTCAAGCAGGCAAACAAAATAGTCTCTGTTCTTGTTTTGAAGTGAGGGATGTTTTGTGTGGAAATGGCGTTTGAGCTTGCTTGGGACCATGGCATTGTTTGAGAGCTTTTCTCCACACACCAAACATAACGGAGTCAGTGCAGTCGGATCTCCAGTGAAAGCAAATCCGAATGAAAGATAACTTTCGCTGTATTGCCGCGAGCTCACCGTTTTTGCTTTCTTTTGACTAGCGCTCGTACTAGGCTCTTCTGGATTAGAATTTTTTGGACCAATTAATTAAAATTAAATAATTTCCCACGGCACACCTGACAATCTCTCATGGCACACCTATGTGACACGGAACAGTGGTTGGAAAACACTGGGTTACCTGATCCAGCCGTAACTACATGCTTTATCAAAAAGGAAAGTTTGAAGCAAACTTTCAAACTTGCCTTTCCTTTTCCTAGTTTTAAGACTATAGTCTTAAAAGTAGAGATAGTGCCTGTCTCCTAAATACAAACTGGAAGCTGGTTCCACAGAAGAGGGCCTGAAAACTGAAGGCTCTGCCTCCTATTCTACTTTTAAATACTCTAGTAACAAAAAGTAAGCCCACAACAGATCATTTGCCTCCTATCCAAGAATACTCCTCTGTCACACCATCCCTCTGCATGTCCTCCTTCAGTACATCCTCCTCTGAAGTCTTGCTCTTCTCCTTCTGCCTGGTAACTGTATCTCCAGCCTCCACGCTCCCTCCTCTCCACATGCTCAATGCAGCTCATTTGTGATCCTGTCTATACTGCTCTCTGAAAATCTTCACCTCTGTCTCCTGTCTTTTTGTCAGTGCTACTGTCTCCAAAGCATACATCACAAAAACACTCAGATATGGTCATTATGTTTGTAGCCTCTGCCACAGCCGCCTCTGTTAGGTGGCTGGTTTCTGGAACCTGTCTAAGGACTGGGACAGGGCTTTCCTGTAGTGCAGAGTTGGTGTGGAGCCAACTGGTCAATTTTGTTAGTGTATGTACACTCGTTATTTATAGACACCAGGTCTATGAATAACGAGTGTAGAGGAACTTTGTAGACTCTCCATAGGCTCCTGTTGTTAGTCTTTTTCTTTTGTTCATTCTTCTGTTATTCACATTAGTATTTGTGTACTTTTGCAATGCCAGAGTTGACGAGTGGTGTAATCTTGAATGTCTGTTGTTTCATTGCAGTGAAATCCTGGAACATACGGAGCTGGATGGACAGATAAAGGTGCCCTGTCTGGGTTCTCTGCTCCCGCAAAATGAGCTGAAGCTGCTGGAGGAGCAGTACCTGACCCACAAAGAGGTAAAGAGCAGCAGGAACTGATGCTGCTGTCGGGTCAACTCAGTTCTGTCCCCCCATGTTAAAACTGTTGAGGGTGGCTTCTCGCTTTGGCCTGATGGTCGGCTTTCTGCTGGGGTGATTACATAGAGAACCCCGACTCTATGATAACTCAACAGCGTCTGATTATAATTTGTAGAACAAATGTGAAGTGAAACGTTTTCTTTAGGAAAAGGTGAAGCTGTGGCTGAACACTGCCCTGAAGAAGGAACAAGAGAACTGGCTGAGTGGAAGGACACCCGAAATCATCGATGGTTATTACTTCAGTTGTCTGGCTGTAGACGTCATACAGGTGAGGCTCAGGTGAGACCCATTGTGCAGGTGAGGCTCGGTCTGTGTTAAGTTGATTAGTGTTGTGATGTTTGTGTTTTCAGGTGATGACCGGTTCCCTGTCTGAGTTCAGCTGTGCCATCAAAGACAAGAGAAAAGCTCAGAGGCTCACAGTTCAGCTTGAGAACTTCATGTACAGGTACAGTCGTACTATGTGGTTCGCTAATCTTGAACTTACTTTTTATGTTACAGCATCATTCCTCCCATGCTCACTGAATATTTACTACAAATATATAACTTAATGCTGTCAGCATTAATCCCGTTAACATGAAGTTAACGCCATAACGGCATTAACATGACAAATCTCCGTTAGCGAGTTAACGCGGATCGCCCCGTGCGAGGGCTGCATGGCGTCAACGTGTTAACGTTGTTACCTTGTTAACGCATTAGCACCCTGCAGCCCCTTGCACGGGGCGATCCGTGTTAACTTGCTAATGGAGCAACGATAATGTGGTTATGGCGTTAATGTCATTTTAACGAGATTAACACTGACAGCACTAATATAACTATATTGTAACGTTTTCCACTTTAAATAAAAATGGTAGAGCTCAGCAATAAATTGTTCCACAAACTTATTTAAATAAAATTCTTCATAAAGCCTTCACTGCTTGTTCACATTTTCCATATTAAAATTGATCTTCAGTCAATATTTGAAGTCTGTTTTTGACCTGAAAAAAATGCAGACATGTAAATGACGTCTGATTGACACCCAGATGTGTAACAAATGTGTGTGTGTGTGTGTGTGTGTGTGTGTGTGTGTGTGTGTGTGTGTGTGTGTGTGTGTGTGTGTGTGTGTGTGTGTGTGTGTGTGTGTGTTTTTCAGCTATGCGAAGTGTGTGGAAGAGTTTGTGAAGGGAAACCATGGTAATGTCCGCTCGGTGATCAAAGCTCAGCTGGTCTGCGAGCAGCAACTCAGGTGAGGTCACCTGTTCAGTTCTCAGACACCTGAGTCTTTGAAAGTCTTCCAAACAGAGTGGACTAGATCACATGACCTGTCTAAGGACCAAGGATAGAGTAGGATTAGATCTACCTAACTTTCAGCACTACTTCTTAGCCAACAGGCTTCAATTTATCTCAGGATGGCTAAAACATACCTACATCAAGCGACATGAATGCTTTAAAAGCATCCACATCAGCTCTCTGACAGCATGGGGGGAGTTTCTAAAATTGACACAGTCTTCATTAATCCCATGCAAATGTGGCACCCCGGTGAGGGAATGGCCACATTAATATTATTTTGTGTAAAACACTTGTGTTATGGGACATTTTTCCTTACTATATGTACTCATTTTCTGTTACTTTAAAAGAATAGAAACCCATGTAAAAGGGAGTCATTTTATGTTAGAAAGCAGTAAGGGCGGAACGTTGGTGGCTGCTCTAGGGTTTCGGGGTGCAGTAAGTGGAGCCCACCTTCTGCTGCTTCCTCAGACACGTTCTAGAGGAAAACAGAGATGCATTGTGTCTTCCTTACTCCACTCTTCACCTGCTTTTACAGGTTGGTAAATGGTGTTTGTACTGAAAAAGTTGTTTATTGTTACCACAGTTACCCATGGTAATGTGAATGAGAGAATTTAAGGCGGTCCGCCTGAGTTACTTACAGTGTTGTGCAAGTTACTTTGAAAAAGTAATTAATTATAGTTACTAGTTACTTCTTCAAAAAAGTAACTGAGTTAGCAATTGAGTTACAATATTCTAAAAGTAATTAATTACATGAAAAGTAACTATTGCGTTACTTTAAAAAAAACGTTTAACCCCCTGGGTCCAGGGTATAATTGGCCATTTTTAACTACTTTTGATTTTCCCTCCACATTTTACCTTTAAAAACTATTTACTTTGCCTTGTGTTAATTCCAGTTCTTTTGATTCTTAGGGCCAAGAAAACACGGCTCAAAAGTGGTCTTTTACTTTAAAAAATGATCTTTATTTACATTTTCTGGAATATGGAGACCTGAGCACACAGCACACAGCCCCAGGTCTGAAGCACAAACGGAAGCCTAGTTATTTATATACTTGCTCTCATGTCACACCACACTTTAAGTTTCGATCAAACAGCCTAGTTGGTTTCACTTTCACTTCATTTTAGCTGCAAAAGCACGCTCTGCAACAGCAGCACTTTTTGGCACAGAGTGTACTCAGAGTTAGGCCTTTCTCATATGAAGCAATATAATCAGCATATAAACATTTGATATGATAAATTTAACGTCAACACTTGTTTGGTATCATCCTTTTCAGCACAACGTCCCATGTCTGAATTTACAGTCATGTTTTCATTTTGACACACTGTATTAACACAATTGAGCTATAATCAGACAAAAAACATAAAATCATAGTAGAAAAAGTTATTTTTTACTGTAACAACCACAAACATGTTGTCATGAAACGCTGTGTGGCAGGCAGGAGTAGGACCCAAGATGCAGGCACTCAGACGCGAGGGATGAACTCAAAAAACTCAGCTTTATTTGCTGACAGGGGAAAAGCATACAAAACTAAACTGGGAAAATATAAACTTACACTTGACAGAGAGGCACACGAGGAAACACACAGCTTGAGGCAGTGGTTCCCACACACACACATTGCCACACACACAAACACATCCTCCAACCACACATACCCATATTTTCAGGGGGTGGCTGTAGCTCAGGTGGCAGAGCAGGTCAGCCACTAATCAGAAGGTCGGTGGTTCGATCCCAGGCTGCATCCTGGCTGCATGCCAAATATCCTTGGGCAAGATACTAACCCCATGTTTGCCTACTGGTGGTGGTCAGAGGGCCCGGTGGCGCCTGTGTCCGGCAGCCTCGCCTCTGTCAGTGCGCCCCAGGGCAGCTGTGGCTACAATGTAGCTTGCTATCGCCAGTGTGTGTGAATGGGTGGATGACTGAATGTAGTGTAAAGCGCTTTGGGGTCCTATGGACTAGAAAAGCGCTATACAAAAGCAGGCCATACCCATATTTTGCTCCATTGCGGTTTATTTCACACCTCAAGCATTTAGTAAACAATTAAGCAAATACAAGTAATCTGCAATAAGTTACAGGTAGTAATAAAATAAACTACTAACTCTTTTAGACTATGTCAGCACCTACACGGGTATTTTTGAAAACACAGCTGTTTCGTCCACACGTAAACGGCGTTTCGAATCACCGAAAACTGAGATTTTTTAAACTCCTTTTTTGCGTTTACGCGCGGACGAGGAATACAGAGTTCGCCAATCAACGTCAAAGGTATGTGCCTTTTTTCACGTCACGCTGTGCGCCACGTTATTGTTTACATGAGGTGAATTGCAGAATGGGAGATAGAGACAAAATACTGTTACTATTAATCTTCAGGTTTTACACGCTTAAATATACACACGCAGTTACTGTCCCTCCATTTACAAAGGCAGAGGCGTCACAGTGTGATTATTTTACGTGTAGTTGTTTTTTTTCATGTGTAATAATAGTCAACATTGCTATCAATACATTTTTCAAATGGAACAGAAAACAAAAGCAGTGCACAGTAAACACCGGAGCCCAAGAACACAGCCCAAACACAGTTCAGTTCAGGCAGCCGACCGTGCGGATGGCAATGGCGGCGGCGGCGTGGAAACAGATCAGGGGGCTGGCTGTGCGGACGGCGGCGGCGACGAAGGAGGCTTGGAGGCTGGACCAGACGAGGATGAAGGTTCGGAGGCTGGACCAGACGAGGATGAAGGCTCGGAGGCTGGACCAGATGAGGATGAAGCTGCTGATGGCTGGACCAGATGAGGAGGAAGCTGCTGATGGCTGGACCAGATGAGGATGAAGCTGTTGATGGCTGGGCGGGCCCCTCAGACCCTCCAGCGGAGGCAGGTTGCTGGACGGGCCCTCCGGAACCCCCAGTGGAGACGAGGAAGTGCTGGCCAGGCCCTCCCGAGCTTCCAGCAGGAGCAGATGCAGAGCCAGAGGGTGTGGGGACCCCTGGCTGAACATTAGGCTGACTAGGTGGGTGAGTGTGTGGCTGACCAGGGAACTGAATTGCTACAAGGGACTGAACTGAAGTCTGAAGTGGCACAGGGGACTGAACTGAAGTCGACTCAGCTAATGGTTCATATAGGGGTTGTTTGTGTGTGTGTGTGTGTGTGTGTGTGTGTGTGTGTGTGTGTGTGTGTGTGTGTGTGTGTGTGTGTGTGTGTTGATATTTTAGAATATCAACAAATTAAATACATAGTAAAAAAGAAATTTAAACCCAGTCGAATCACAAACACCACCAAGTGTGGTACAGTTTCTTACTCTTAAAACCCCAAATTACTGTCCAAAATATACAGAATGCTTTCTAAAACATATGAATCAATATCACTTCCTATTGCAAAATGGGAAATAGATTTATCAGTCAACTTAGACTGAAACTTCTGATCTCAGGTATGCATAAAAACCTTTCATTTAAATAGAAATTCCATTCTGCAATTAATTCAATACAAAACATTACATACTGTAGAGTGCACTATACTGGTCATCGGATGCTCACATTGTCAAGCCAATACACCAGACAATTATATTCACGCTCTTAGGTCCTGTCCACCAGTTTAGAAGTTTTGGTGCGGAATATGTGAAGACTTATCAGCGTCTGAAATGTGACAGCAAAACACAATAAAATACAAACGAGTGAGAACAGAAGAGTCAATAAACGCATTCAAAAGTGATTTACTCAAGCAAGAATGGGAGATGCTGTATAAGGAAAAAAATATTGATAAAGCTTATGAGATTTTTTTAGGAAAATTTAAACTGTTATATAATAGTCATTGCCCAGTAAAGAAATATAGTAAAAAACAAAAATATGCAGAGTGCCCATGGATTACAAAAGGATTGCAAAATGCATGTAAGAAGAAAAATACCTTATACAGAGAATTTATAATGAACAGAAGTACAGAAGCTGAAAATAAATACAAGAAATATAAAAATAAATTAACGAGTATTTTAAGGTCATGTAAAAAGGAATACTATGAAAAATTACTGATTATGAATAAAAATAATATTAAAGGGATCTGGAAAACATTAAATACCATCATCAAAAAGGGCTCGGGGCAGGCAGACTATCCTTCGTATTTCGCAAATAATGATAGAAATATTACTAATATGAGAGATGTGGTAAATGAGTTCAATAAATTCTTTGTAAGTGTTGGGCCAGACTTGGCTGAAACAATTCCTGATATAACAGATTCTGTAGAGAAAGAAACTAGACTCATTGACCGCAATCCTCATTCAATGTTCTTAACGGTGGTGGAAGAAATGGAAATCATTGATATTGTTGGGAAATCACAAACAAAAAACTCTACAGACTCTGACGACATTGATATGGAAATCGTTAAGAGAGTGATAGAGGGCATTTCCAAACCCTTAACACACATTTGCAATTTGTCCTTACAAACTGGTACATTCCCAAAACAAATGAAAACAGCTAAAGTAACACCACTGTTTAAAAATGGTGACAGACACCAATTCACAAATTATAGGCCTGTCTCTCTACTTTCTCAATTTTCAAAAATACTGGAAAAAGTCTTTAGTAATAGACTTGACAAATTTATAGATAAACACAAAATAATAATGGATAGTCAGTATGGTTTCAGATCAAATAGATCAACATCATTGGCATTAATGGAACTGATCGAAAATATCACCAACAATATAGATAGAAGTTAGTGTATTCATTGACCTAAAAAAAGCTTTTGACACAATTAATCATGACATATTACTTGATAAACTGGAGTACTACGGCATTAGAGGAGTGGTGTTAGAATGGGTAAAGAGTTATTTGAGAGACAGGCAGCAATTTGTGAAAATTGGGGAATATCAATCAGAGTGTATGGACATTGTTTGTGGAGTTCCGCAGGGGTCAGTATTGGGACCAAAGCTGTTTATCCTCTATATCAATGATATATGCAGAACATCAGATATATTACAGTTTATTCTATTTGCAGATGATACAAATATTTTTTGTGCTGGAGAGAACTTACAGCAGCTTTTGGAAATTGTCACACAAGAAATGATTAAACTGAAAACATGGTTTGATAGAAATAAGCTATCATTAAATTTGGAAAAAACTACATTTATGTTATTCGGAAATTGTAAAAAAGATGCAGGAGCAAAATTATTAGTAAACAATGTTGAAATAGAGCAAGTTTCGGATACAAAATTTCTGGGTGTGATAATAGTAGGGATGGGTATCGTTTAGGTTTTATCCGATACCGGTGCCAAAACGGTACTTTTGAAACGGTGCCGGTGCTTAAACGGTGCTCGAACCGGTGCTTAAAGAATAAAGAACACAAACTTCGTCCAAAAACCTCGTGTTTTTATTTTCCCCAGTAATTTTTTTAAGCAAAATTATAACAAAGTTAGCCCTTTCTGTCAATAAAACATAACGTCTTTGGAACCAGTGCTTAAACAATTGAAAACAAACTTTGTCATGAAACCTGTGATGTTTAGCAGTTTTTTTGCAAGAAGATAATCATATTAGCCTTTTCTGGAGCTATACGGCATCGCTCTTGGCTGATGGCATGCCCAGCACAAAAGAAAACACTTTCAGAAGGCGTTGATGAGGCTGGGACACACAAGTATTTTTCTGATAGGGCAGATAAATTGGGGAGTGTATCCCTCTTACTCCACCACCAGGCCACAGGGTCTTGTCCAGAGGTAATTCCTGGCAGTCTTTTGTATATTTGAAGCTCCTTATGTACCTGCTCTGTGATTGAGGGGACTCTACCCACTTGAGAAGCAGCCTGTTGAAGCTCTCTGTCTTCATCCTCAAACAGTTTTTCTAAGGGTGACTTCTGGACCTTACTTAGCTGAAAAACAACAAAAAAAGATGTGTGAGGTTTGCAAAATAAATAAAGATCACTTTTAGAATGTAGTGGTTGTTTTAGAAAAAATCTGAAATTACATATTTTTCTGGCTTGTCCATGTCAGCATCATCCACCTCGCTGTGTGCTTTGGGGTCCTCAGTGGGAGGCTATGGACACACAGATAGTAAAAGAGCATTCCTTCAACATAGAAACTACATCATGATGCAAAAGGACAAGATTGTACACACACAATGAAAATACCTGCGCAACTGCTACTGTGGCATTTGCAACTGCTGCCTTCTCCAACCTGTCCCAGATGTCAGTAGCTGCCTCACCAGCTAGCCTGCCTTTAAAACGTGGGTCCATCATCGTGGCCTCCTTCAGAAATTTCTGAAGGTTTTCATCCTTTAAGTAAAACAAGATATAACATAGGAGCTGATACTGAAAAAAGGTAACCCTATTTTCCATGCGCATTGACATTGTCTGCAAATACCTGATATCTTTTCTGCAGACTACCCCAGACTTTCTCTTTTATTGAAGAGGTGAAAACACTGTCTTCATCACATCGGCTGAAATGTGCTTCCAGCTTGGCCAGGATGGGGATGATTTGGCTGCATGTGGGTGACTTGTCACTTGAGACACACATGGTTGACGTGTACAGGACTTGCATGCACTTAATAAACTCCTCTGCCTTGATTAAATCAGTGTGTGTGAACCTTTCTAGTCTGTTGAAAAATATTCACAATGTTAAAGGTAAATGACGTTATTTAGCTCTTGCAAGTGATGCTCATGTCATTCACTTACTTGTCCTTCTCCATAGGCTTCCTCAGCCGTTGATCCAGAGCAGCTGCCTGGATTGCATCAAACTGCTCCATAAATCTCTCCACCATTAGGAAGAGAGAATTCCAGCGCGTCTTAACGTCAAGAATTACATTATGCTCTGGCAAATCTAAAGCACAGATAGACACAAACATTTTTTTAAATTACTATAAAAAAGGTAATATGAATAACAATACTTCTTGATATGTAACTGCATGTGCTACTTACTCAGGATTCGCTGCTTTTCTCTGAGCACAGTTTTGCTCAAGGATGAACGTTTGAGCCACACCACAACTGAACGGATTTTGGCACACCAGCTGGAAACTGCAGGAATGTCATACACCTTTTGTGCGGCCAGGTTGAGGGTATGAGCAAAGCATCCCACTTTTAAAAAGTCCAATTTTTTCAAAGCAACATCCATGTTGCAGGCATTATCTACAGTGGCAGCAATTATTTTCCCTCCCAAGTGAAATTGCTCCACAACGCTTGATATTTCTTTAGCGACAACTGGACCTGTTTGTGACTCATAAACTGCTTCAGTGCTGAGCACATTCTGCTTCATTTTGCCTTTGTAGATGTAGTGAACAGTCACTGTGAGGAAATGGTCCTGAGCAATACTGGTCCATCCATCACAGGTGATAGCGACCTTGTTAACCTGTGCCAAATTCTGGATGAGGTTGCTTTTCTCCACACAATACCAAGCAGGTATAAGTGTGTTGGATAGATCATCCCTGGATGGGGGCTGATACCTCGGATTAAGAGCAGAGGACATCTCCCTGAATTGAAGAAAAAAAACAAAACAAAAAAGAAAAAAAAACATATAACTCACCTTTTATTCAAATATAGTTTACTTATAATATTTAGAGAAGACTTACAAAGCTAAGCAGCTATGAACATATTAACCTTTACAGTATTATGCAGTCTATTTTTTATGTCAGAGTAATACAACATTTTTCACCTGAATGATGGTGACTCCACCGTTGAAAATGGATGGAGATCTTTGACTATAAATTTTGTCACTGCCCTGTGAATTTCGTCCACTTTTTCTTTCGTCATTTTAGCCTTTTTGGCCAGGATGAAGGGAGTATCTGCCATCAAACAAGAAGAAAGCCGCATGTAACTACGACGGTGTTTGCTAGTTCACCTTACATGCATTAATTTAATAACGTGGTTAGCCTACTCAACTTAAATTACACACGAACAACATTAAGATACTCACCCAGAGAAGAACGGGTGCTGCTGCCATCATCATCATCAGTTATCATTTCCGCTACACTGGCGGCAGGGCTAGGGGCCGGACTCTCCTCTTCGGGTTCTTGGATGTTGCTAACTCCGAGAACAGGCACCGCAGCAGATGTGCTAGGTGTGCTGTCTTGCTGCAAGTTATCAAATGCGGTGCATTTCTCGGCTTTTAAAAAAACGCTATGCGACGCCATGTGTTAGATTTGAGGTGTTACCTCCTTTGCACATTATTACCTTTAAGCACTTGTTGCAGGCTGCTGAGTTTATATCTTTTGCTGTGAAGTACAGCCACACTCTCGAGCGCTTCGCCTTCGGCATTTTAGCTCCGCTCTAAAGAAAAAACCGTACATACCTGGGCCCACCTACTATCCTGGGAAAGGAAGTGATTGGCTAGATTTCTCAGGGGAAAAAAGCACCGAAATGAACCACCGAATTGTGCGCTGCTTTTCGGTCTGGTTACTACCGTTTATGTCAGAACCGGTTCCACAATGGCACCGGACACCGGTACCCATCCCTAGATAATAGATAACAAAATCTGCTGGAAACCTCACATAAAGCATATACAAGCCAAACTGTCAAGAAGCATCTCCGTACTAAGTAAAGTTAAATATTTTTTGCCTTCCAAATCACTCCGGGTACTTTATTGTTCACTTATATTGCCATATTTGGAATACTGTGTGGAAATTTGGGGAAACACATATAAAACTGCACTTTAACCAATATGTAAAATTTAAAAAAAAGCAATCAGGATGATTAATAAAGCAGGATTTAGAGACCATACTAACATCATGTTTTTGAAATTAAAAATACTGAAGTTTATGGATCTTATAAAATATAAAACTGCAAAAATTATGTACAAGGCCAGATACAATATGTTACCAGGAAATATACAGAGGATGTTCTATGACAGAGAAGGAGACTATGAATTGAGGGGGAAATTGAATCTAAGGATTCTTAAAGCACGGTCAAAGGTTAAAACCTTTTGTGTCACTATTTATGGGGTAAAACTGTGGAATAGTTTTACTATAGATCTACAGCAATGCTCAGGAATTAGTAAGTTCATGAAAATACTTCGAAAACTGATTTTGGAAGAATATGATACCGATAAAGATGATCACCCATTGTATGTATAAAAATATCAAATTATATCCAAATTATATCAATCACGGTAGCCAAGTTTATATAGGTTCTCCTCGTGTATCGTGTGGAGTATGTGATGATGGGAATTAGGTGAATTATGTGGGATCAATAAGATGTTGAGCAGGGGTAGGAATTAATAAGTATGTTCATACTTCTTCCTACTCCTTTTCAGACCAAACATTGTTACATTATGTCAGACGATTTTGTTTTATTTCATTATATATTTTTTGTTTATCTGAACACATACGTGTGTGTGTGTGTGTGTATCTACATATATATTCGTATCTGTAAAAGGAAATATATATATATACACACTACATGTGTGTATATATTGTTTTTTGTTTTATATGTCTGAAACAAATAAAGATACAATACAATACAATACAATACAATACAATACATTCCAACTTCCCCATTAGTGTGCTTGTTGGGCAACTTAGAATATGTCACAACGTATTGGGGGGTCATAGTTTGGTCCCAACTTCGCTGTTGTGATTGATGTGGGGGTAGGGACAGGCTTGGGGCGTCGGGGGATTCCCTAGGGACGTCTTCCTTGGAGGACATCAGGAATATTTCAGAGTCATTTAATAAAAATCTGATGAAACATTCGTCTCTATATCAGGACTTTATCTGTCATCCACTGTGATCACCTTCTGTTTTCTTTCATTTCTACAACACCGTGAAAATAAAAGGGAGGTTTGCGTGCTTCATACACCCCCGTTCTCAGGGCAGGTGGGCTGGGAGGAGGAGGTCTGGGTTGTGGGGCCTCCCTGCTACTGCGGAGTTGGGAGCGGTCTGCTTGTCTCCAACCCAAGGGAAAAGGGTAACACCTCCGGGGTCTAGGTGCAGTTTCCCCCTCTAGTGGCGAGGGTACCTGGACCTGGGGTATAGAGTATGTTTGGAGAGTGTGATTGTGTGTACAGTGTCTATTTTTGTCTGTCTCCACATTGGGTGAGTGCTGAGTATTTGCATATGTGTGCATGAGGGACATACAGGACAGGCGGCAAAAAAAAATGACATGACCTGGATCACATGACCTGCAGATCTGACTGATAGCACTGATAGAGAGAGTTAACCATTTTGTCTTCTTACAGCAGAGACTTGCTTATATTTAGTCATCCATTGCTTTTATTTCAGATACAGAAAATAAAGAATTATATTTCATATCTGTCCACAGGAGTTTGCCTCACATTTAAATGGTAGAGGACTCGCAGAGGAAACAAAAATAAAAATTTTATCATGATGTTACAGCCTGACTTCTTCCTACTGTTTATCTTTGTTGGTCTATTTTTAACAGTGAATCATTTTATTGTTGCTGTTTTGGCGAGCTGTGTGATCATGAGCTCTGCTGCTGACTGGTTCTCTCTGCTCGTCTTTAGGGATTACATCACAGCTGAAACAGGAAATCTGTCTCAGGAGCAGAAGCATGGCTGTCTGAATGCGCTGTCTGCCCTGAGGGATTGTGGGTACAGATATCTCACCTGTTCTCTTCACATTAGACTGAAGGTATGAATACTGTACTGCAGTAGTAATATTCAGAAACCTGCACATTAACAGAAGTCCTTAAATCAAATCCTCCTGGAAATCCTGTCACAGAGGTTTTCAAAGTGTTATCGTGAAACGTTGCATTATTCACCTGAAGCTTGTTCTGATAAACGTCTTTATGTCGCTAAGAGCACTGCTCACATCTCATGGTTTGAAGATCTGACAGTTTCATGTTTAGGGCATTTATTTCTGGAAATGACAGAAGGTGTGTTGGAGTCAGCTGTGGATGCCGCGATGGCTGAATGGCTCACTTCCTCTCGTCGACTTGCTCCTGGACTCTCTGAGCCAACAACTGGTTGACCTGACTGACCTGAAACCAGTCTGCAGAGAGGTGAAATGCCTTCATACCTCTGTATCTGTCTGCACACCTGTCTGTCTGTCTGTTTGACCCCACTGTGTGTCTGCAGTTGCTCCTTTGTGACCTGCATCAGGATGTGGTCCTTAAGTATGTGAAGAGGATGATGAAGACCAAGATGAAGAGCAAGGAGCAGCAGACTGCCGGAGCTCAGCGGATGATTGAAGACGCCAAAAAGATCAACAGCTTCTTCTCTGAGGAGGTGAGACAGGTGCACCCTCACATAGGTGTGCTCACCACCAGGCTGTCTCAGTTAGTTCACTCTTCAGTAATACTGTGCTAGTACTGCAATACTGTTAATGCGTTAAGGCATCTGGGAAGGATCTCAAAACTGGATTATAGATGCCATACAGTTGGTGTCATAAGCCCCGGCCTCTATTCAAAGATGGTCATTCACTCTGGACATAGATGGCTTCTTTCACTCCTCTGTCAAACCATCTTTCTTCTTGAGACCACGCCCACTCACATCCTGGGCCATTTGACCTCAGTAAGTCACATGATAGGGTGGGGCAAGGTCTCATAAAGGGTTCACCCGAAACCTTGGCTGATTGTCACCCAAACCTGTTTTCACGCCTTGGCTCGTGTGATTAGGCAGAGAATCAATAGGGGGTCCATGACCCTTTTTGGGACACTCGATGGGGCTTAAAAATCTGGGACTCCACCGTTTGCTCTTAGAACTGAAGAAGCTTCTTGGATGAAATGTCTTTAAGAAACTTAAAGTCCAGATGCTTTTTAGGCCAAGAAGTAAAATTATTAACAAGATAATCAACCTCTGTTGGAGTAGCGTTCAGGTAGGTATTCTGTGCTGGTACAGAAGATGATAACAGTGGGGTTAATAAATTTGGCCAGATTTCTAGAAATGAAATCTGCTCCACCAAAAGTGTGATGCATGCTGTGTCACGGTCGGACGGTCCTCCCCGGACGACCCTGCTTGTCTATGTATGTGTGTGTGAGTGTGTGTGTTCGCTTCTCCCTCTCTCTCCCCGGTCCTCAAAGCCGTGTTTACGGATGTGCGCGCTGTAGGGAAGGCGTAACCTGGCGACTTTCGTCATCAAAGGTCCCTTCTCGCTGTCGCAGGCCCACCAGCGTCTGATTACCTGGCCAGCTGTTGGCAATCATCCTTCTTTGCCATTCGGAGGTATTTAACCTGGGCTTGCGGCGACAGTCACGTGGGATTATTACTCCAAACTGGTAGAATCTTTACGAGAAGTGTGCTTTTGTTATTCGGCTAGCGAGTTTGCTAATTGTGGATTTTGTGGATTTCCTTCTTCCTCCAGGAGAGTTGGGTGGAGAAGCAAGTTGGGGAGCACACGCACTCACGGAGCCTCTGCATGGAGCACACGGGGAGCAAAGGACGAGCCCTGTTTGGAGATTGCACTTTTTTTATTGTATTGTTGGACTTACCTGTTTTTCTCACTCTCGAGGGTTGAACAAGATTACAGTTAAAAATAAATATCCTCTCCTTCTGCTTGCCTCAGCATTCGAACTGTTACAGGGGCCGGTCATGTTCACAGGGCTCTAGACTAACTTTTTGCCATGGTTGCACCACATCGCTTAACACCGCAGTTTTACATGTGCACTTTTTTTTGGGGGGGGGGGGGGGGGGAGGGGGGAATTGCTGTCCATACAGACAATATTCATTTGTAAATGATTAACTAACAATCTTGTGCTTAAAGTGGTTTGGCACTCTTTGGCAATATTGTAGAAAATGTTAAACTTAATCATCATCTCGGCCTCCTCTGATGACCTGTTTGCTGCTGCCTGCTGCTGAAAGGCAGTGGGGAGAGGGAACACTTGGGCAGTGCATTTATTGCAGCATATAATGTGTTTTCTGGATACACCGTGCTTTTTCAGTGTTCAAAGATTAATGGCTCCGTGTCAGAGCACTGCCTATGAATTTCAGATGGATCAGGCCTTAACTTAACAAAAAAGTTATCAATAGTTCTTTTCATCTTTTCTCATTACCCACAGCTACATCCACTTCTGTTGGGCCTACTCACTAGGGCTGGGTATCATCACTGATTTCTATAATCCATTCGATTACAGTTCTCAAAGTCCTGATTCAATTCAATTTTGCTTTCGGTCTTACTAATGCCCCTGTTGTCTTCCAGGCCTTGATCAATGATGTGCTCAGAGACTTTATTAACCATTTTGTTTTCATGTATCTGGATGACTTTCTGATCTTTTTCAGGACCCGGAGAGTGCACATCAACCATGTACATCTGGTCCTACGTCGCCTGTTGGAGAATCGCCTCTTTGTTAAGGCAGAAAAGTCTGAGTTCCATGTTCAAACGTTTTTTTTTTCCTGGTATTCATTGTCTGCTCGCAAACAGGGGCGTTTGCGAGCAGATGCGGTCAAGGTCAAAGCCGTAGTGGAATGGCCAATTCCCAAAACCTGCAGGGAGCTGCAGAGATTCTTAGGCTTCGCCAATTTCTACCCCCGCTTCATCTGGGATTTGAGCAAGGTAGCCCTTCCTCTAACCAACCTCACTTCTCCTAAGTTGTCTTTCCAGTGGTCTCCCACAGCCCAGCAAGCGTTCAATCGGCTCAAGCACCTGTTCTCTTCAGCTCTGGTCCTTGTCCAGGTGTACCTCAGCTGGCCCCTTTATCATGGAGGTGGACACGTCCGACTCGGGCGTGGGGGCGGTTCTCTCCCAACTGATTGAAGGCAAGCTACATTTCTGTGCTTTTTTTCTTCCGTAGGCTGTCTCAGGTTGAGAGGAATTATGATGTGGGTGATCAGGAGTAGCTCGCCATCAAGTTGGCTCTCAAGGAATGGCAGCATTGGTTGGAGGGCAGTGAGCAGCCTTTCGTGGTGTGGACAAACCATAAAAATCTGGCATACCTCCAGGCAGCCAAGCGCCTCAATGCCCAACAAGCCAGGTGGGTCTTGTTTTTCACACATTTTCACTTCTCCATTACCTACAGGCCCGGCTCAAGGAACACTAAGCCTGATGCGTTGTTGGTGGCCCTCTCTCATTCTTGATGTCCAGAACTATGTTTCGGTTTGCCCAGTGTGCGACCTCCAACTCACCTGCCTCTGGCCTCCTGCGACTGTTGCCCACTCCTAAACGCACTTGGTCCATTATTGACCGTTTTTCCAAGGCCGCCCACTTCATTGCTCTGCCCAAGCTCCCTTCTGCCCTGGAGATGGCCCAGTTACTAATGCAATACGTGTTCCGGTTCCACAGCATACCCCAGGACATAGTTTCTGACCAAGGCCCTCATTTTACCTCGCAGGTCTGAAAAGAGTTCTGTTTGGAGTTGGGAGCTCAGGTCAGCTTGTCCTCCGGGTTCCATCCCCAAACTAATGGTCACACTGAAAGGGCAAACCAAGAAATGGAGACCACGCTGCGCTGCGTTGCTTCATCTAACCAGTCGACCTGGAGCAACCAATTGGCCTGGGTGGAGTACGCCCACAACGCAAGCACCTCATCGGCAACCGGACTCTTGCCCTTCGAGGCATCGCTGGGGTACCAACCTCCCCTCCTCTCTAGCTCTGAGGGAGAGTTGGCAGTTCCCTCTGTAAAGCACCACCTGAGATGCTGTCGTCGGGTCTGGCGGGCCACCCGAGCAGCGCTCCTGAGAACGGCCGAGCGTAACAAGGCACTGGCAGATCGCCGTCGCAACCCTGCCCCAGACTACCAGGTCGGCCAGCAAGTGTGGCTCTCCAGCAGACACATTCCCCTTTGGACTGGGTCCAAGAAACTGGCCCCTCGGTCTCTGGGCCCCTTCTCTATCCAGGAGTTCCTGAACCAGGTGACGGTCCAGCTGGCCCTGCCGCCCGCTATGAAAGTACATAACGTCTTCCATGTTTCTCAGATTAGGCCCGTACGGACCAGCCGTTTGTGCCTGCCCTCCGGGTTATCGACAGCACCCCGCCATGCTCCATTACTCGCATAATGGATGCCAGGCGTCGCAGTAGGGGCTTTCAGTTTTTGGTGGATTGGGAAGGGTATGGTCCGGAAGAACGTTCTCGGGTGCCGCGGTCCGCAATTCTCGATAATCGCATGATGAAAGAATTCAGCTGCAGGCATCCAGACAAGTACAGCAGGTCTCCCGGAGGCTCCCGTTAGAGGGGGGGAACTGTCACGGTCAGACAGTCCTCCCCGGATGACCCTGCTTGTCTATGTATGTGTGTGTGTGTTCACTTCTCCCTCTCTCTCCCCTGTCCTCGAAGCTGTGTTTACGGAAGTGCGCGCTGTAGGGAAGGCGTGACCTGGTGACTTTCATCATTGAAAGTCCCTTCTCGCTGTCACAGGCCCACCTGCATCTGATTACCTGGCCAGCTGTTGGCAATCATCCTTCTTTGCCAGTCGGAGGTATTTAACCTGGGCTAGTGGCAACAGTCGATGTGGGATTATTACTCCAAACTAGTAGAGTATTTGCGAGAAGTGTGCTTTTGTTATTCGGCTAGCGAGTTTGCTAATTGTGGATTTTGTGGATTTCCTTCTTCCTCCAGGAGAGTTGGGTGGAGAATCGAGTTGGGGAGCACACACACTCACGGAGCCTCTGCACGGAGCACATGGGGAGCAAAGGACGAGCCCTGTTTGGAGATTGCACTTTTGTATTGTATTGCTGGACTTACCTGTTTTTCTCACTGTAAATAAATGCACTGTTTTGCTGTTGAATAGAACCGCGCCTGGATCCTCTTTTCCGTGACATGCTGTCCCCAAAACGTTTCCCAATTATCTATATAGGCCACATCGTTTGTTGGACAGGTCTACTGTGAACATCACTGGATCAGAATAATTCATTTATGTGCAAAACAGATAAAGTAGGAGGATACATTGGTGTAACAAGGACAAACAAAAAGGAAGCCACTGGATTGTTGAGTAAGGACAATGAGAGATGACGTGCATACTGTGACATTTAGAGTCAAGGCAGTTTTTTCTTGCAGTACTGAGAGAACTGACAGTGCATTGTTTTACCTCAGGGCTGCAGCAAGGCCTCGTGGCTCTGCGAGATAGTATGCAAACTTGCAGAGATCCTCCGTCTGCAGGATCCTGCCAGCATTCAGCTGGAACTCGTCACTCTGGCCCGGAACTTCCCCGACCTCAGGTACAACACAATTAATCAAAATACACATTAAAGTATGTCACAAAGCACTTCAGTCTAGGGATGGGTATCGTTTAGGTTTTATCCGATACCGGTTCCAAACTGGTACTTCTGAAACGATGCCGGTGCTCAAACCGGTGCTTAAAGAATGGAGAACACAAACTTTGTCCAAAAACCTCTCATGTTTAGCTGTTTTTTTGTAAAGAAATAACAATGTTAGCCTTTTCTGCAGCTATAGGGCATATATGGTATCACTCTTGGCTGGAAGAAGTGCTTAAACAATGGAAAAAATACAAACTCTGTCCAAAAACCTCTCATGTTTAGCTGTTTTCCCACTTTCTTTGGTCATTTTAGCCTTTTTGGCCAGGGTGAAGGGAGCATCTGACATCAAACAAGAAGATGGCTGCATGTAGCTACGACGGTGTTTGCTAGTTCACCTTACATGCATTAATTTAATAACGTGGTTAGCGTACTCAACGTAAATTACACACAAACAACATTAAGCTACTCACGCAGAGAAGAACGGCTGCTGCTGCCATCATCATCCGTCATCATTTCTGCTACACTGGCAGGGCTAGGGGCCAGGACTCTCCTCTTCGGGTTCTTGGGGGATGTTGCTAACTCGGTGCATTTCTCAGCTTTTAAAAAAACCGCTATGTGTCACCAGATTGGTCGTCAGATTCAAGGTGTTACCTCCTTTGCACAGTATCACCTTAAAGCACTTGTTGCAGGCTGCTGAGTTTGCATCTTTTGCTGTGAAGTACAGCAAGACTTTTGACCGCTTTGCCTTGGGCATTTTTAATCTGTAGCTCTAAAAGAATGTAAGTACCTGGGCCCGCCTACTATCCTTGCAAAGGTAAAATGATTGGCTAGAATCCAAGGTGTATGACATCTCAGGGAAAAAAAAGCACCGAAATGCACACTGCTTTTCGGTCTGGTTACTACTTCAGACTACTTTAAAGTATCTCAAACTATGTCAGAAAATACTTTAAAGTACTTTGTAATTTGAAAGTACTTTGACATCGTTAACAGGCAGATTCTTCCTGTTAGCAAATGGTGAAATGATGACAAACGCTGATTTGTTCTAGTGATGATAGTACTCAGAGATGTTGAGCTGAACGTGATGTTTGACTGGTTCATTGTGTTGTGTCTGAGTCCCTACTCATTCAGACTGTCACTCATCTAATCAGGCGGCTGCTGGTGATGTCACCTGGTTAACATTCGGGTCATGTTGTTTCATGTTCTTTCCTGATGAATGAAGCTGAGTGGAAGAAAACAACTGAGCGAGCAGCCAAAGCTTTCTTCACTCATTTGTCCAAACACAGAGATTATAAAAACGAAGTCCGCCGACACGTTTAATGAAATAACGAGGAGCAGGGAGCATGAGATGAGGATTAGAACCATCAATAGAGCTTTCAATGCGGGGTTCAGTTTCCCTGCTTTAATCTTTGATCCGGTGGGAGGTCCTGCTGGGTCCCCTTCATGCTCACAGCTTATGTAAGGCCTCAGCCTGCAGACCTTCCTCTGAGTCTGCACACATCACGCTGGCCGAGTTTCCCCTGATCCATCACACCGACTCCCTCCCCGTCCTTTGTGATCCCCACATAAGGGCAGAGCAGCAGCAATTTGTGTGCATGAAATCTCTTTTGTCTGTTTTACATCAGGAATATTTCAGAGCTATTTAGTAAACATCAGATGAAACATTCGTCTCTGTATCAGGACTTTATCTGTCAGAATCAGAATCAGAATCAGAATCAGAATACTTTATTGATCCCTGGGGGAAATTATTTTTTGTTACAGTGCTCCATTTTAAACCAACATTAAGACAAGTCAGACAATACGCTAACTAAGAATAGTACAATATATACATATATATACATACATACATACATAAGTCACTTATAAATAAATATTTGGAAAAGAAACATGTGTAGTTGTAGCAGCAAACAGTGTGTTAAGTGGATGCGTTGTACAGGGAGATGGCCACAGGCAGGAATGATTTCCTGTGTCGTTCAGTGGTGCTTTTCGGTAATCTCAGTCTCTCACTGAACGAGCTCCTGTGACTGTCCAACATGTCATGGAGTGGGTGGGAGGTGTTATCCAACATTGTCTTTATCTTGGACAGCATCCGCCTCTCCGACACCACCTTGAGGGAGTCCAGCTCCATCCCCACAACATTGCTGGCCTTACGGATCAGTTTATTAAGTCTGTTGGCATCTGCGACCCTCAGCCTGCTCCCCCAGCATGCAACAGCATAGAGGATCGCACTGGCCACCACAGACTCATAGAAAATCCTCAGCATTTTCTGGCAGATGTTGAAGGACCTCAGTCGCCTCAAAAAATAGAGACGACTCTGGCCCTTCCTGTAAAGTGCTGTGGTGTTTTTAGCCCAGTCCAGTTTATTGTCAATGTGTACTCCAAGGTATTTATAGTCCTCCACAATGTCAACACTGACCCCCTGGAGTGTTTCCTGGTCTTCCTGAAGTCCACGATCAGTTCCTTGGTCTTTGCCACGTTGAGCTGCAGATGATTCTGCTCACACCACGTGACAAAGGAGTCGACCACAGCCCGGTACTCTGTCTCATCATCCCTGCTGATGCATCCAACCACCGCAGAGTCATCAGAAAACTTCTGAAGATGGCAGGTCTCTGTGCAGTGGCTGAAGTCTGTGGTGTAGAGGGTGAAGAGGAAGGGGGAGAGGACAGTCCCCTGTGGTGCCCCTGTGTTGCTAATCACCTTGTCAGACACACACTGTGGGAGACGTACATATTGTGGTCTTCCTGTCAGGTAATCAACAATCCAGGACACCAGAGAAGCATCCACCTGCATCGCTGCTAACTTATCACCCAGGAGGGTCGGCCTGATGGTGTTGAAAGCACTGGAAAAGTCAAAAAACATGACCCTCACAGTGCTCGCCGGCTGGTCCAGATGGGTGTAGACACGATTGAGCAGGTAGATGATGGCGTCCTCTGTTCCGAGACGAGGCTGATAAGCGAACTGAAGGGGATCCAGATGTGGTCTTACTATGGGTCGCAGCTGGTCCAGGATGAGCCTTTCCAGGGTCTTCATGATGTGGGAGGTCAGTGCCACGGGCCTGTAATCCTGGGGGCCACTGGGACGAGGCGTCTTTGGTACAGGGACGAGGCATGATGTCTTCCACATCACCGGGACCCTCTGCAGACTCAGACTCAGCATAAACAGTTTATGAAAGACTCCACACAGCTGGGGGGCACAGGCCTTGAGGACAAGGGGACTCACTCCGTCTGGTCCAGCAGACTTGCCTGAGTGAAGTCTCCTCATTTGCATCTCAACCTGGTATTGAGTGAAGGTGATGGGTGGGGGAGGGGTGTCAGGAATCTCACAGGAGGCAACATGTGAAGAGAGAGGCTGGCACAGTGGTGTGGCTCTGGATTCCAGGCTGACTGCAGGTGAGGTTGTGGGGGTAGGAGCAGACACTGTGGTGTCGAATCTATTGAAAAACAGATTCAACTCGTCGGCTCTATTCTCACCTCCCTCAGCTCCCCTGCTGTTGGTTGGCCTGAATCCAGTGATGGTCTTCATGCCCCTCCACACCTCTCTCATGCTGTTCTGCTGGAGTTTCCACTCCAGCTTCCTCCTGTAATTGTCCTTAGCCTCTCTGATCTTGTCCTTTAGTAACACCTGGACCTTCCTCACCTCCTCTTTGTTGCCCCCTCTGAAAGCCCTCTTCTTGTTGTTGAGGAGGGCTTTGATGTCCTTAGTCACCCACGGCTTGTTATTTGGGTAACAATGAACAGTCTGAGCTGGAACAATGGAGTCGGTGCAGAAAGTTATGTAGCCTGTGATACACTCAGTAAGCCCATTGATGTCCTCGGCGTGAGGCTCACAGAGTGTTTCCCAGTCGGTCACCTCGAAACAGCCCTGTAGTTCCGCTATTGCCTCCTCTGACCACCTCCTAACAGTCCTGGTGGTCACAGGTTCCCTCCTCACAATTGGCACATAGCGGGGGGTGAGGTGAATCAGGTTATGATCTGACCTACCAAGTGGGGGGAGGGAGGAGGAGCTGTATGCATCCTTGACGTTAGCATACAGTAAGTCTAAAGTTTTCTCTCCCCTGGTGGGACAGTCCACATATTGTTTGAATGTTGGTAGTGTATTGTCCAGTGATACATGGTTGAAGTCACCCGAGATCACAATAAAGGCACTCGGGTGCTGAGTCTGTAGCCGAGCTATGGCAGAGTGGATAGTGTCACATACAGCTGTGGGGTTAGCAGAGGGGGGAACATAAACAGCCACCAAGATGACGTGAGAGAATTCCCTGGGTAAATAATACGGCCTGAGTCCAACAGCACACAGTTCAGTGTCCGGGCAACAAATCCTTTCTTTGATTGTTATGTTGGCAGGGTTACACCACCGGTTGTTAACTAAAACAGCAAGCCCACCTCCTTTACGCTTACCGCTAGCGATGCTGTCCCTGTCCGCCCGAACAGTGTGGAAGCCTTCCACGGAAGCATTCTCATCGGGAATGACCTGGTGCAGCCATGATTCGGTGAAACACATCAGGCTACACTCTCGGTATTCCCTCTGACTCCGTACCAGTGCTGAGAGCTCGTCGATTTTACTTGCCAACGATCGCACATTTCCCATCACGATAGACGGCAGACACGGTTTAAACCTCCTCCTCGCTTCGAGCCTCCGCTGTCTCACCGTCACCTTTTTTCTTCTCTTCTGTCCTTGACCTCTGCATCCCCGATGTGTTTTCCTCCAAATTTCAGCTGGTACTTCTGCGGGCACTTCTGCGGGCCTGGCCAGCGAGCCGGCCGGCATCAGAGCGATCAGCTGATCTCTGGAGTAAACAGTCCGTGCGTGTAGGAGATGTGCCGCGGTCCCGTTCCATGATAAAAGTAACAGTTCCACGGCCACCAGAAGAACAAAAACTCTCTCAATCCACATGATTGAGTAAGAGATAGAAAACGGAGGAAAATACAAGTCAGAAAAAAAAAGAATACGTAAGAAAAAAGAGCTAAACTAAGAGAAAAGCAGGAGCGACTGTAACAGGCTGCACGCTGGTTGGCGCATGCGCACTTAAGTCAACCATTGTGATCACTTTCTGTTCTCTTTCATTTCTACAACACTGTGAAAATAAAACCTCAGTGACTGAAAACAGCAGACAGGAAAGATGTTCTCATGTCAGATGGTGGGTGCAACTAGGTGGGGTTCATGTATCACAGGTGTGTAACATGAGTGGAAAAATACTGACTGTCTGACTAGGCTTCCTCTGCTTTATTCCTCTGAACTGTATTTAGGCTTAAAGTTTGCATTATTAGGGGCGTGGCGCGTGACTAACAGGTGGATGGCGACAGAGGTGGCTGTAGCTGCTAGTTTTCTGCTAGCTTCACCTGAACTGGACCTCTGGATCATGTTTGTGCTGTTGGAGCCTTTTGTGTCACGGCTGAGGAGGCGAGCCGTGTGGTGTGGAGGAAGGAGGACCCAAGATGCAAGCAGTGGATGAAAATGCTAGTGAAGTTTAATTACAAGGTGTTGTAGTGGCAAACGTACGGTGGCTGGGAAGTGCAAAGCGAGACAAATTAAAAAACCGCAACAAATTAAAAAACCGCAACAAATTAAAAAACCGCAACAAATTAAAAATCCACAACAAATTAAAAATCCACAACAAATTAAAAAACCGCAACAAATTAAAAAACGGCAACAAATTAAAAATCCTTGACGGAAAGGGATTGTCTGAAATACCGGAAGTGACACAACGATTAGCCTAATAGGGCTTTTGGAGAGTGATGTCACGAGAGGGGGCGTGGCCAGGATTTTGGGTTGAGGTGCCATGTTTCTGGGCCGAACAAAGCGCTAGCGAAAGAGGAGCGAAAGTACACGGATAACACCAGCTATGGTTCGTACTTGCTGTGCGGTCGGTTGTAAAGTTAGATCACACGACCGGCAAGGGAATAAGGTTGAAAATGGTTTATATTTTCATTCTTTCCCAGTCCAGGCAGGGCTGGACTGGGACAAAAAATCGGCCTGGGCATTTTGACTAGAGCTACTCCAAAGATGTGACGTCATTCAGGGGTAAAACCGCAAAGGATTCTGGGAACTTGTGGCAAGAGGTACTAGCGCATGCAGGCTTTCAATTGAACTCAGTTACACAGCGATAAAAAGAAACACAAAAAATGGCAAGAAGCTGTTGTATTATTAACTGCAATAGCTGGTGTTGTGCCAAAAAGTGATTTCCGGTATTTGCCAAAACCTGATTGCTCATATTTAAATTGCTATAAGTAACTTGTTGGGCTATAATATGTGAAACATATGTCAAATGCATCCCTCATGGATGACATAAAGTCATCTCTCCATCTCCATCTCTCTCTCCTGCTCTTTTCTTTCTCTCTCTTGCTCCATCTCTCTCTGTAGCTCTTCTGTCTCCTCTGTCACAGACTTCTCCACTTTTGATGATAAATCAGCCTGGTGCAACATGTAAGGATTGGCACAATTGGTTAAGATTTTGAGGAGTTTGAGAAACTAACCTTAAGCATAAAATAAAATTTATAATCAGTAACTTCATAGCACCCGCCCAGCAGTATACAAACTCCGTCATGCTAGCTAGTACGCAGTACCAGTTATTCTAAGCGACTGTAAAAAGTCAGCACAACGAAAACAAACTACAACTAAACTTGGTTTATATCTGACACAGATAGACAGCAGGTCATAACTTCTTACCTGAAGTTCAGTTCCTCTGCCACTGTGACCGGCGGCCACCTCGGGTCTCTCCTCCTCTTGCCTCCCCTTTCCCTTTTTTTTTTTTTTTTTTGTGTCCCGTTTGGATCTATAGCCATCAGAATTGTTGTCTTAAGGCCAAGAAAGATGCCAAGCGGATTTATTTTACCAAGTGGATCATCATGGCTTTGCCATATTGGTCCATTTGATTGACCTTTATTATAATTATGAATTTATTTTATTTTCAGTTGCTACAAACGGGACAGACATGACTGGGGGATAGGACAGGGAGAAAGAATGAAAGAAAGAGAGGGAGAGAAAGAAAACCAAAGGGGAGAAGAGACGGTGAGAAGGGGGGGAAGAAAGAAAAAAAAAACACCTGGGTCACCTATATGGAGAAAAAAAACAGAAGAGAAAGCAAACAACAAAGAGCAACATAATAAAAAAAAACAGCACCATCACAATAAACTAGCAAGCAGTAGATATCAGTAGATACTAAATAATAAACGATATTGTGCAGCACGCAAGATAGACAGCGTACAATGTGCTTTGAGGCAGCAGCCAAGAAAGCTGTAGTCCGCGTCTGTGAATACCCGTGTGTACACCTGTGTGCATACCTGTGTGGATCAGCATGCTTGCATTCCAAAGGTTTCTCCATGTAACGATCTGCTAGGGAGTGTGGGGAGCCACAGCCGCGTCCTCCAGGGTATGAAGCAGGTATGGAGGAGATCAAAACTCCAGACATCCAGAGGCCCCCAGAACACAAGAGACCAAGGAAGACCAACAGAGGGGCAGCCGCGCCACTGTCCCAGTAAGAGCTGAGGAGAGTCCCAGATGAGGGCTCACTCAGCAGCCGCGGAGCAGAAGCCAGGGGGAGTTGCAGTGACGCGCCCGTGAGCTCCGCCGGCAGCCAGCTGTGCCTGAGTGACCGAGCCCCAGGCCGAGAGGCCGGGGGCACCCCACCTCCGAAGTGGCCCAAGCGAGCCCCAGGCTCCAGGCCCCGATAAGCGGCCGCCAAGGAGTGAGCCGGTGTGTACCCGGACGCCCACCCCCAGACACAAAGAACCACCAACGCACCGACACCTGAGGGAGTCCGCCACTGGCAGGGGAAGTGGTGGTGGGTGGAGATAGGCCTCTAAACCTTGGAGGGCCTGAGATGTCCCCAGAGAGGTGGCGTCTGATACCCAACCTGACATATAGACACAGACATACAGGCACACACAGACACAAACATCCATTCCCACCCTCATGCTCTCATATGCACTTACTCCACACTCAACCAACGTGGAGACAGACATAAAGAGACGCTGTACACACAATCACACTCCCCAAGCGTACTCTACGAACCGGGTCTAGGTACCCTTGCCCCTGTACCTATCCACCTGCTGGCCTGCACCACTTGCTGATGTTGCTAAATCTGTGGAAGCTATGCCATAGCTACCGCCAAACAATTCAGTTATTTTTACACATTTGGCAGCGTCTGCCAGGCAAATGCCCGGTATGCCCAATGGCCAGTCCAGCTATGCTTCCAGGTGGGGAAAGAATGAAAATATAAACCATTTTCAACCTTATTCCCTTGCCGGTCGTGTGATCTAACTTTACAACCGACCGCACAGCAAGTACGAACCATAGCTGGTGTTATCCGTGTACTTTCGCTCCTCTTTCGCTGGCGCTTTGTTCGGCCCAGAAACATGGCGCCTCAACCAAAAATCCTGGCCACGCCCCCTCTCGTGACATCACTCTCCAAAAGCCCTATTAGGCTAATCGTTGTGTCACTTCCGGTATTTCAGACAATCCCTTTCCGTCAAGGATTTTTAATTTGTTGCCGTTTTTTAATTTGTTGCGGTTTTTTAATTTGTTGTGGATTTTTAATTTGTTGTGTTTTTTAATTTGTTGCGGATTTTTAATTTGTTGCGGTTTTTTAATTTGTTGCGGATTTTTAATTTGTTGTGTTTTTTTAATATGTTGCGGTTTTTTAATTTGTTACGGATTTTTAATTGTTGCGGTTTTTTAATTTGTTGTGGATTTTTAATTTGTTGTGGCTTTTTAATTTGTTGTGTTTTTTTAATTTGTTGCGGATTTTTAATTTGTTGCGGTTTTTTAATTTGTTGCGGTTTTTTAATTTGTTGTGAATTTTTAATTTGGTGTTTTTTTTAATATGTTGCGGTTTTTTAATTTGTTACGGATTTTTAATTTGTTGCGGTTTTTTAATTTGTTGTGGCTTTTTAATTTGTTGCGGTTTTTTAATTTGTTGTGGATTTTTAATTTGTTGTGGATTTTTAATTTGTTGTGTTTTTTAAATTTGTTGCGGTTTTTTAATTTGTTTTGGATTTTTAATTTGATGTGTTTTTTTTAATATGTTGCGGTTTTTTAATTTGTTACGGATTTTTAATTTGTTGCGGTTTTTTAATTTGTTGTGGATTTTTAATTTGTTGTGGCTTTTTAATTTGTTGCCATTTTTTTAATTTGTTGTGGATTTTTAATTTGTTGTGGTTTTTTCATTTGTTGCCGATTTTTAATTTGTTACCGTTTTTTAATTTGTTGCCGTTTTTTTAATTTGTTGTGGATTTTTAATTTGTTGCCGTTTTTTTAATTTGTTGCGCTTTGCACTTCCCAGCTACCGTACAAACGAGCAGTGGGGCATGACAAAATAACTGAAGACACCTAAACTGGGAGAACTAAAATAACAGACCTGGGAGCATACGACAAAGGGATGAGAGGCAGACAAAGAGCGGGACACCGAGGAACCAGCAACAGGCAGGAGAACACACAGGGCTTAAATACACACACCGGTAATCAGGGGATGAGAGACAGGAGGGCAACACAGCTGGGAGAAATCAGAGCTGACGGGACAGGGGAAACGTAATCTGAACACACTCACATCAGACAGAGACCTTCACAATAAAACAGGAAACTCAGACACGGGGAACCAAACAAGACACAGAACTAAACACACAGATTCACAAACAGACGGGGTGACACCATAGACAGACAGAGACACAGACGCAGACTCAGAGGCAAACCGAATATAACACATAGAACTCAAACAATAATAATCATCATCATAATAAACTGGAAAATAATAATAAACTAAAAGCGCTGGGTCACCGACCCAGGACCATGACTTTTTGTCATTTTTAATAACATCATGTGACCAATATACGGCTGCTGTGAGGTTATTGTGCTAACAGACTGTCCAGGAAGGCTGAGGTCCAGATTTTGCATTTTATTTGGATGCTACTGATTAGTAGGTATTTGTGTCTGTGATGTAAACACGCTACCTAGCATTAGCTAATGCTCCACCAGGTTAACCCTCCACCCTCTTGTCCAAATACGATGACTTCCTGTAACACAAACCAACATGGCGGTTCTAATTCATTATTAATGTGCTGAACCTTCAACACATTAACAATTATAAGGTGTCTGCTGAAGTGTTCTTAATGTGTCATTGAGTGGCAAGATGGCGCCTGTGTTTGGCTTTGCCACTGCTGCAGTTTGCTGGATGCAACGATGTAGTTTTTCATTGTCGTCAATCGTCATTTGTAATGTTATTTTTGCTCTTTTGTGTTCTGACTTTGCTTCTGCTGCTTTAATTTGTGATCGGGATACACTGTTAAACATTAAAAATTAAATGGAGCGCTACTGTGACAGCTACAGCAAAAACTTTTCCTCATCCTCTGGAGTGTTCCTTACCTGAGTGCGCGCTACTGTGCACAACCCACAGGACTCCCACCCCTAAGAGACAGAAAGGGGGAATGAGGCCCAGCATCCAGGTGAAGCCGGAGGCTAGCTTCTTGTCTGTGGGGAGACTCCAGGGTGCCTGAAACCAGTTCCTCTCCTGACATTTGGTTGGGATGTTACCCTGCTGCCTGGGACCTGGGCCCCATGGCTCAAAAGCAGTATGCTCACCCTGTGTCTGTCATCCGTTTTCCTTTTTGCTGGTGACAGCTATGTCCGTTCATCGATCACTGTTTCCCCCAGCTCTGGAGTCGCAGTACCGCCCGGCAGGCACACAGGTGTGCATAGGTTTTTAATTCAAGTGCCGCTGCAGTCAGCTGTTGATTTCGCAGATCAACAGTCATCAACTCAGTTCGCCCTGCTTAACGTTTGTTCCATAACTAACAAATAATTTATTCTAAACAGTCTCTTTTTTTAGAGTCTCTAGATTTTATGTATCTGACTGAGACATGGCAGCAAAATAAGGTTTACGTCCACTTGAATAAAATCTGCCCGGCTGGCTGCTCCGTCATCGGAACTCCGCGTCTTTTGGGATGTGGTGGAGGCCTTGCTGCTGTTTACCAGGACAAATTCATGTGCAGGCTGATGACCTTGGACTCCTTTTCTTCATTTGAGTCACAGATGATGAAGGTTTGTTCTCTGAAAAACTTTTATTTTATTTTAATCTATCGACCTTCTGGACCTGCTGGGGTCTTTCTAACTGAATTTAACGACCTTCTGACATCCATCATTAAATTGGAGAAGGTTGTAATAGCAGGAGATTAAAACCTTCATATTGATGAAGCATTCTGTAACGCTGCTGCTGAGCTCATTGCTGTCACAGTGTCTTTTAACTTTAGGCAGCATGTTTCTGGTCCCACACATAGAAAGGGCCACATACTGGATCTTGTTTTCTCTCTGGGTTTAAATATACATGATGTATGTGTGGAGGATGTGCATGTGAGTGACCATAGCTACATATTTTTTAATTTGCCATTTTACTTGGATCCTTCACCTCCTCAACTAATGATCCGAAGATGGATTATAAACCAAGATGCTGCTGGAAGGTTCTCTGCTATGTTTGACCCTGGCATGGGTCAAATATGGCAGAAACATTTCTAAACTCAGACTACTGGTGTCAAAGGCAGAACTTGAGATGATTATTCAAGCGTTTATTTTTTCTCATTTGGATTATTGTAATGGTCTTTTTACTTGTATCAACAAATCAGCTTTTGCTTGACTTCAGACTGTACAGAGTGCTGCGGCAAGACTTTTAACTGGCACTAACAAGAGGTCACATATTCCAGTTTTGGATTCTCTTCATTGGTTGCAGGGTTTTAATAGTTTTGCAATTTTCATTAGTTTTTATTTTTATTTAGTTTTGACTTCAGATTTTCAATTTTATATCAGTTTTATTAGTTTTTACCAATTGTTTGCTAGTTTAGTTTTTATTTTTTTGAAAATCCTTAGTTTCAGTTTAGTTTTGATTAGTTTCAGTTATAGTTTTAGTTGTGTTTGCAATAATTAAGTGTAACAAAATCCCAGTTTCATCATATCAGTCATTCTCTTCTGCTTATCCTTGGGTATGTTGCTATTCCAGCTACCATACCCTGCACCCTTGACAGGTCGCCTGTCTGTCGCAGGGCTAACACGCAGAGACAGACAACTCACATTTCCACCTATGGGTTCTTTAAATAAATAAATAAATACATAAATAAATAAATAAAGGCAGATGAACAACCATTGATACCAGACAACTTTAAATTTTATATATTGGCCCCAATGAGACTACTAACTCTTGCTGCACTGGGTGTTCGTAATTTTGGTTCAAGTGAATTGATAAACTTTTTGAAGACAATTGACTCGCACAGTTACGTAGATATCCCAGTCCTGTTGTCTCGGGATGCATCACGCTGCCTTGCCTGGGGTTAGCTTCTGTTTTCTGGGGATGAGGGTTGAGTGTGCTCCCTTACCTTCTCAAGGTAAGCTAGGTTAGCCTTCTTGTGTGAGCTTTTCAAGTGCACTTTAAGGTTTGTGGGATTTTTTTCCCTTCTAAAGGGATTTTTTTTCCCTTTAGAAATGTCCCTCATAATTTGTCTCTTTCCACTACACCCATCAAACACAGTCATATTCAAAGTAATCCCAAATTGGACTCCGGCGCTTTCTCCCGACTTTTCCTGACATGAGTCTTTGCGTGGACGGCGCAGCAACACAGACGACTCGACTAACGTACTTGCCACCTGCTGGCATAATGAGACGGCAAGAAAAAAATATCTGGAAACTAAACTTCATTTTCACCCTTGACTATTGTATGACACACATACATCAACAAAAACTAAACACATTTTTGCTATAAATTCAGTTAATTTTAGTTAGTTTTGTGAACACTCATTACAGTTTTAGTTAGTTTTCCTTTTTTTGTTTTTATTTTTATTTCCGTTAACGAAAATGTTTTTTCACTTCTACTTTTCGTTATTTCGTTAGTTTTCATTAACGATAATAACCTTGATTGGTATGGAACGCCAGGACTGCCATAATGAATTAATTAAATACACCATTAAATAATTAATTAAATGTGTCAATAATTAATTAAAATTGGAATTAATTGATTAAATAAATAGTTTTGACACATGTAATTAATTAATTATTGACACATTTAATTAATTAATTATGTATTTCACATTTTAATTAATTATTGACACATATAATTAATTAATTATTGACATATTTAATTAATTATTTATGTATTTCACATTTTAATTAATTATTGACACATTTAATTAATTATTTAATGATATATTTATTTATTTCATTTTGGCAGTCCTGGCGCCTGGCTCTCATCATGAAATAATTTTATCTGTCAGCCTCACCCATTGAACTCAGGGGGCGGGGTTAACGCTGCCCATGCAGCTTCTCTAACATTTGACTGGTTGGCGTCCAAAGTAAGTCAAAACAGGTCGATCCTAGATAATCGATTGCTTGTGTAGACTTGGGGCAGCCAGGTATCCCAGAATGCAGATCAAATCACAGGCAGCAATGGTGGTGGTGTAGTTTTTCTGTCACCAGCTACACTTTTAACAGTGATTTAGCCGCGAATGTCGCGCCGTATGTCTGGTCAGGTTGTCAACATAGAACATGTTTGCAAAAGTGCTCAGATGTTTTCAGAGATTTCACTAGCTCTGCTAACAATTAGCATGCAGAGTGCACCGAGGGGGTTACGTTAACCGGTTTGTTTACATATTCCACTCTCCGTGTTCCACATGTTGCATTCGCAGATTCTCATTTTCACCGAACGATCGTCTCTTTCCGCCTGGTCTTGTGTCTCTGTGCTTCTGTAACATAAAGAACGAGCTGACATTTTTCTCACGAAACCAGCGATCAGCTCAACAGACCCTCAGTTTACCTGCATGCATCCTCCTCCTCATCTGTCAGCTGTTTAACACCTGCTGCTAATTCAAGAAACACGCCTACGTTACCTGGTAATAGTCACAGTTTAACTGGGCAGCCGGTGCTCGATATAAAGCAATGTCAGCGCATTTTTCTGCACAAGATAAGTAAATATAGTGTTTTCCCTGAGCGCAGAGCTGCTGGAGCTTGTTTCCTTACAGAGCACTTTATAGGCGAACTAGCTTCATCAGCGGCTGATGTCCAATCACCGGCACACAGCTTTGAAACCTCAGCTGAGTTTTAGCTCTCAGTGGTTAAATGCTGGACTTCATTCACTCAGGTTCTGTCTGTCGGGTCACGTTTACTTCGCTGTTTTATTTACAACTGAGCAAATCGGTTTGGCTGAGGTTAAAGTTACGTTTCATAACTGCATAGTTTCACAGACATTTAATGGTTCACTGGCACATGTATTAGACTGAACTATCATCTAAATATCATCTGTTTTTTAATAGTTATTCAACTGTATTCTAAGCACCAGCTGTCTGTTAGAATGTGATTTTTTTTCTCTCTCTGTTGGCAGAGGTATAAAAATGCGCAGGAAAATCTGACGTGCATGGCAAACTTCACCGACAATATTTAGGGAGGAATAAACACACATCAAACATAAATGAACCATTTGCCTGTCTCCATAATTGAGAGCATTTTCTCTTCTTATGTCAACACTCTCTCTCTCTCTCTCTTTTTTTTTTTTTTTTTTTTTGCTTTTTTGGTCATGTTATGTTTACCTGTCAAAGGCTTGTTACAAACTATGAAACACATCGTGCAGACTTCTGGATGTTAGAAGAAAACTAATACTGCTCATGAAGGAGACTAAAGGCAGGAAGGTGTCCTTTAAAACTAAACATGTTAATAGGACCTCCCTATTTATATCATAGTCTATGATATAGCACGTGTATTTCAGTAATAGCCTGCTGATTTCAGTGTAGTGGTGAACAGTCGCACAGCTCACGTAGGCGTTATCTGTGATTCTCCTTAACTATAATTTATCCAAGTTAACTTCAGTTAACCATTCAGACAGTTCTTTTGCAATAAAAAACATAAACACCCATGCTGCCGGTAGGTTTCCTCAGTGCCAGCTGTTAACATTATAGCTGCTTGTGCAGTAACCATGGTAACCACGGACTCTGAGCGGCTGGATCGACGGAGGTCAGACAACAATTTTACATGTATGATCTTAAAACAGGACACAGCCACTATACGTGCTGGCCTCATATCAAATGTGAAGGCAGACTGAGTCTATGTTTGACGTTGTTTATATCTAATCTTCCTTTTCAAACATTTAAACAGCAGCGAGTCTGCAGCTGAGGGAATACAAACTCAAATTGTCGGAACAGGTTTGCTCTGTATAACTGTTATTCTAATCTTCTGCTGAGTATCTTACACTTTTCTTTATGCTGTATATTTTCACGTCTCTGGAATAGTTGGAAGTTAGATAGTCAGCTGGGAAACTTTGTGTTAACTCATGGAGCTGAGGATATCGTGGATATGCTGACCTCGCTGCGTGGTGTACAGAGCGAGGTCAGCATGATTAATATTCACAATAAAAATATTAGCCGAACATCATGAAGTCTGTATGTGTTTCATAGTGTCGAACAACCTTTGTACAGTTAAAGCCAGCAGTTACTACATGACGGAAACACCAACGTTATCTCTTTTATGCGTTTATACACAGGTCACGCTGATTACTGAACAAAAACCCAAAGATCAGATGTTAAACAGATTTATTTGCTCTCTCTCCTCCTTAAACATGTTTTTAATGTTAGTTATAATTCAGAATTGGCGACTGAAACACGTAGGACACATAAGAACATCAGGAAATAAAACACCGATAAATATAACCTCAGTAAAAGAAGTCAGCGGGGGTTACTACAGCTGTGTACCGGGGCCTGCGCTTTGTCGGTGGGATTGCTTGCGAGGCGAGCGGGTCTATCCCACGCTTTGCCGTGAGACTGGGCAGACATCTCCGAAATCATCGAAGCACTTTTGCAAAGAGGCTGTATCTTGACAAACCGACCAGACACATGAAGATTAAACCACTACATTCTCGGCTAAAAAAATATTAAAACGGTATTTGGTAACACACAAACAGGGTTTTTCAAAGTTCAATTCTGTTAGCTTCCAAATGCCGGTTGTTGTGTGCTAGAAACAATGGCCACCAGGCCAAAGCAATGGTTTTGACTCGATCAGCGTTGACCCCGCCCCCTGAGTTTGATGGGTGAGGCTGACAGATAAAATTATTTCGTGATGAGAGCCAGGCGCCAGGACTGCCAAAATGAAATAAATAAATATATCATTAAATAATTAATTAAATGTGTCAATAATTAATTAAAATGTGAAATACATAAATAATTAATTAAATGTGTCAATAATTAATTAATTAAATGTGTCAATAATTAATTAAAATGTGAAATACATAAATAATTAATTAAATGTGTCAATAATTAATTAATTACATGTGTCATAACTATTTATTTAATTAATTAATTCCAATTTTTATTAATTATTGACACATTTAATTAATTATTTAATGGTGTATTTAATTAATTCATTATGGCAGTCCTGGCGTTCCATAGATGGTTGACAGTAAATTTTAGGTGTAATTTTAAAATTTTAGAGCTCAAAACGGTGAAGCTCCCCAGTATATCTCTGACCTGTTGAAACCTCGTGCTTGTTCCTGAGCACTTAGATCTTCTGGTCAGAAGATACTATTGCTCCCATGTACTAGATTGAAAACACGTGGGGATCGGACACAGACACCAGGGCTGTGGAATTCTCTTCCGTTGTCATTATGCTACATAGACTCCGTTGACTCTTTTAAAAAGCAGCTGAAGACATTTTTCTACAAACAAGCTATTAATTACTTTTTTCCATTGTTTTGTATTATTTTTGTATTTTTATTATTTTATTTTTATTTGTGATTTTATTGTGAAGCACTGTGCTTTTTATCTATGAAAGTTGCTATATATAAATAAATTTTACTTACATACTTTTAGTTACCTCGTTTATTATAGTTTGTTATTGTTTGTTGTCATTCTAGCGTTCGTTATCTTCCCTTATCAATTGTTGTTGTTCTAGTTATCATGTTCGTTATCTTTGTTATCGTTCATTATCAATCGTTATCGCTTGTTATAGTTTGTTATCGTTCTTATTGTCATGTTCGTTATCTTTGTTATCTTTGTTATCTTTGTTATCGTTCGTTATCAATCATTTTCTTTCATTATCATTCTTTTAAAATGTAGCTGAAGACATTTTTCTACAAACAAGCTATTAATTACTTTTTTCCCTTGTTTTATATTATTTTATTTATATTTGTGGTTTTATTGTGAAGCACTGTGATTTTTATCTATGAAAAGTGCCGTATAAATAAATTTTACTTTCTCACTTCTAGTTATCGCAATAACAAACAAAAACGCGTTCGTCCGTTATTGTTTGTTATTATTCTAGTTATCGTGTTTCATTATCATTTGTTACTGTTCTACTTGCGTGTTTGTTATAGTTCGTTATCGTTCTAGTTGTTGTGTTCGTTATGTCTCGTTAGTGTTCGTTATCTTTGTTATCATTCTTTATCCTTCGAATTATTGTGTTTGTTGTCTTTATTATCGTTCGTTATCATTCATTTTCTTTCGTTATCGTTTGTCATTGTTTGTTATAGTTCTAGTTATTGCGTTTGTTATCGTTCTAGTTATGTGTTCGTTATCTTTCGTTAGTGTTTCTTATGTTTGTTATCATTGTTATCATTCTGGTTATTGCTTTCATTATCATTCATTATCATTCGCTATCTTTGTTATTGTTCATTATTGTTCATTTTCTTTCTTTCATTATCATTCGTCATCATTTGGTATTGTTCGGTATCATTTATTTTCTTTCATTGTTGTTCGTTATTATTTGTTATCATTCATTTTTTTTCATTATTGTTGATTATCATTCATTATTGTTCTAGTTATCATGTTCGTTATCATTCGTTATCACCTGTTATCGTGTCTGGCATGACTCTAACCCTAACAATGCCTCTCACAGCTGACTGCTGTAACCCTGTGTGTCTGTGTCTCTTTCTTAGCGGCGCGCATGTCTCGGCTCTCCTGTCTCTTAAAATTGGGCTCTCAGCTGCTGACACTCGCTCTATCAGACGCAGTGTGGAGGAGAATCGCCACGGTGACGTCTCCACCAATTACAGTCCTCCGTTCTTCTCCAAGGTCAAAGTCAAATGGATTGACAACAAGATGAATCAGATGGGACTGTAGGTATAACAACATGATGTTAGTAGTTCAGGATGTGAGCAGTGTTTCCTGTATGCTAGCCTTCTATTTCATCCTAATGCAAACAAGTATTTTGTTGTGAAAGGTGCTGCTGGAGCCCATGATGAAGGACAGAGCAGCAAACACAGTGGCTATGTCCAAATTCAGGGGCAGCATGTTTCGAAGGACCCAACCTAACCAGTCCATGTAGGGTGGGTCCTTCGAAAGCTCATCTCACACTTCTGTTTGATATTTATTCAGCTGTGTGTAAACTATAACTTTAATCTCAGCCAAACCAATTTACTCAAGAACAAATAAAACACTGAAAAAAACCCCCAATAACATTCTAATTTATCTATTTGACTATTTGAAGACCGCGGGGGTCTGAAAACGATTTGCCAGGAGTCCGGTGCTCTCTCCGACTCTAGTGAGCCTTAACCTCCCAGTCAGCTATCGAGTTGGTGGGTAACAGACGTCTCCGAAAACATCGGAGCACTTTTGCAAATATGTGATGTCTTGATAAATTGAACATGTATTTGAAGTTTACACAGGTACATTCTCACCCGAAAATATCTTAAAAATTTATTTTGTGACCCAGAAAGAGTAATATTAAAACTAAGTAGCTGCTGCCATTGTTAGAAACTGGAATTGGTTAGGCTGCACTATGATTTCTGGGATAGGGTGTGCCACGAAGGACACCCAACCCATCCTTCAAATCTGGGGAAAAGGAGGATGCATTTGTTGCCGCATTTGGAAGAGTCTTCGAATTTGGACAGCCTTCGTCACGTCACTGTGACGTAATTGCCTACAAATGCGGCATTCGAAGCAAATGCAGAGAGAGAACCCACGCAAACACGGGGAGAACATGCAAACTCCACACAGAAAGACCCCGGCCTGATGGTGGAATTGAACTCAGGACCTTCTTGCTGTGCGGCAACAGTGCTAACCACCGTGCCACCATGCTGGGCATTCGAAGCATGCTGCCCCTTAATTTGAACACACCATATATCGTTACAAATTCTCGAGAGCTGTGCAGCAGGGCTCTGCTTTCTTCTGATTGTCTGGTTTCTGGAAGCCTGCAGAGGAGAAGACAGAAATCTGTGAGTGGACTCTAATGTCCAACAGGTAATAATAATAATAACAATAATACATTTTATTTGAAAGTGCCTTTCAGAACACTCAAGGACACTGTACAAGGTAGAATAATAAAAGAAACATAAAAGCAAACAGTTTACACAATCATAAAAGCATAAGACATAAAACAAATTTAAAATAGCAGAGTGGAGAGGTTATGTGGGATAAGCTATTTTGAACAAGTGAGTTTTGAGTTGGGACTTAAAGAGAGAGAAGGAAGAGATAGTTCTTAAATCAGGAGATAGTGAATTCCAGAGTCGAGGAGTAGAGCAGCTGAAAGGGTGATAATACGGGCAGCAGAATTCTGGACGCGTTGGAGCTTGTGGATGGATTTTTGAGTAAGACCAAAAAGAAGTGAAATACAATAATCAATCCGAGAAGTAACAAGGCTATGGACAAGAATGGCAGTGGCATGTGGGGTGAGAAAAGGACGGAGACGATTAATGTTGCGCAATCGAAAATATGCAGATCGACTAACATTATTAATGTGTGAATTGAAAGATAGAGTAATGTCGAGGATGACACCCAAGCTTTTCACAGAGGAAGAAACAAAGACCGGCGAGTTATTGATAGTAACAGAGAAACTGTTGGTTCTGGATAATGTTGATTTAGTGCCTACCAAGAGAAGCTCGGATTTATTATTATCGAGTTTGAGAAAATTAGAAGAGAACCATGAATTTAGTCCGGCTAAACAAATGGTGAGGGAGGATGGGGGAAGAGCAGAATCAGGTTTAGTGGACAGATAAAGCTGGGTGTCATCGGCATAACAGTGAAACTGAATATTGTATTTACAAAAAATGTGTCAGAGCGGTAGAAAGTAGATAATGAAAAGAAGGGGCCCCAGGATAGATCCCTGGGGCACACCAGTGGTCGGAGGAAATGGCTGAGAAGTAAAGCAGTTGAATAAACTGAGTGCGATCAGTCAGGTACGATTTAAACCAGGCTAGTGGAGTATGGGAGAGACTGATGGAGGCTAGCCTACTGAGAAGAATGGAGTGAGAAATAGTGTCGAAAGCAGCGCTCAGATCGAGGAGAATAAGGATGGAAAGTAAACCGGAGTCAGCTGCTATAAGAAGATCATTGGTTATTTTAAGTGTTGTTTCAGTGCTATGGGAGGAGCAAAAACCAGACTGAAACTGTTCATACAGATTATTATTAGTTAAATGTGAGTGGAGTTGTGTGGGAACTATTTTTTCAAGAATTTTTGAAAGGAACGGTAGATTGGAAATAGGCCGAAAATTCTCAAAATTACTGGGATCTAGACCAATTTTTTTTTCAATATTGGGGTGATGGCAGCAATTTTGAGGGAAGCAGGAACAGTTCCAGTGGTAAGTGAAGTGATTATGTAAGTAATTATTAAGTAAGTGATTATGGCAGATATTAGGGGAAGCAAAGAAGGTAGACATGCCTTAACCAAAACTGTAGGAATGGGATCTAGGTGACAAGTAGAACGTTTTGACTTACAGATGAGATCTGAGATATCAGTAACCGAGTGGAGCTGGAAAGCAGAAAAACAGTGTGATGGGAGAGGTATTACAAAGGAAGAGCTAAATGGAACATCGGAAACCAGGTCATGGTGTATTTTGTGAATGGTGTGCTCACCTGCCACATAAAGAAGAGCAGGAATGATTTCCTGAAGCATCGGCACTAAATGCGTCTGAGGAGGCGTTATGTTTGTCCCACACACAGACACAGGCAGAAATTCACAGACACATAAACAGAGACACACACACACACACGCACACACACACACACACACACACACACACAAAGTCATTTTCATATCCTAGTGAGGACATCTAATTGACATAATGCTTTCCCTATAGCCGCTTACTCTAACCATGAAAAGTGAATGTCTAAACCTAGCCATAACCTAACTGTAACCCTGATACTAAAACCACAAACATGCCTTTAAAAACACAGGTATAGTGTTCGCCTGAAAATATCTTAAAAGTTTATTTTGTGACCCAGAAAGATTAATAAGACTAATTTTACAACTTAGTAGTGGCTACCATTGCCGCAAACTGGAGTTTGGCTGGGCCGCGCTATGAATTCTGGGATATGGTGGGCCACGAAGGACACACACGACCCATCCTTCAAATTTGGGGAAAGGAGGATTCATTTGTCGGCTGCATTCGGAGGAGTCTACGAATTTGGACAGCCTTTGGCGCATCGCTTGTGACATAATCATGTACATGACATATGTAGGATCAGAAACATTCCAAAAATCAGCCAATCAGAAGAAGAAATGCTCTTCTGCAGTCTGATGTCCTCTGGGCCTCGTTCACATGGCCTAGCTCCTCTTCCTCTGACCGGCTTCCAGCAGTGATGTTTGTCAGTGACGCTGTTCAGAGCTTTGTTACTTTAATCACCTGAACGCAGCGAGCTCGAGCTGATGTTTGACGAGCTCGAATATGAAGCTGCTAGAAATCTGTGCAGAAACTGGTCGACATCTTCATCTCCTTCATGTTCACCACCGCCTGCTCTGCACCACACTGCCACACAGCTTGTTTGCAAGATGTTGATATACTGACTTATGACATACTGAGGATGTTATTAACAGTAACAGAAATACGTTAATATTAATAGTAATATATGAGAAATTATAGTATTTCAGAGGAGACAGAGACAGTACTGATGTATTCTGGTCTAAAGACTTCCTGTATTTGAGTATTTAATGATCCTTTTTCCTGAAGTGTTCATGTACTCCCTTCCTCTTAAACGTCCTCTATGACTTAATTTACAGAAACTACATTTCCTGCATCCATTTCAAAATAAAACCATTCTTATGTTTCAGTAGTAGAGATGCTTTGTTTCTCTTATTGTGAAACATTCTTTGGGACACAATTTTTGGGGTTTAGGAATCATTGAGCAGGAGAACATATGTTTAGCTGGTAACGTTTACTGGTTTAAACATGAGAGCAGAGAAATCTGCTGGGTCTGACCGGGAGAGAGGAAGATGACACTCAGACAAATTTTATTCATTCAGTCCAGTATTTAATCATGTTTAATAATACTCCAGTAAAAGTGGAAGTACTGGCTCTGAAATGTATTCAAAATATGAAAGTAAAAGTATCTTCTTGGAGGACGTTTCTACCAGCTGTTTTATCCAAATCTAACTGAACTCTGCGCTATATTAATGTAATAAAATAATAATAGTAGATGGAAATACAAATCTTATTTCAGTCTAAATTTTAATTATAATATTTAATTTTAATAAATGAACTCAACTTGAATCTGTTAAGTAGAACACGAGCAGAGAAAAAGGAAAATAAAAAATAATTCTATTTTCTGTTGCCTCCATTGTAGAAGGGTGACTTTAGCTCTAAACAGTAAAATGTGCACAGTCAGGGGTTACAGTGTGATCGTTGCCCCCTTGGTGTGACAGGTGCCTGGGAGGGGTGCGATCCTAGATCCCGCAGCTGTGTATTGAAATAAAGAGGCACAGATCATGAACTTGTTTACGATTCAACTGCAGGATTTATTCTGCTCATCAAAAGGGGAACAAATCATTAATCGCCTCTCATAAGAACCAGCAATTCTTTGTAACGTGTGGCATAACAGCTGTCAGCGCATTTGCAAAAGTACAGGAATAACCTTGGCGAGTATACATTAACCATCATAAATATAGACAACATTGGCTCGCAGTGACCAGGTTGCCCCAGCCTTGGTTCCGGTTACACATACATATCACTGCATCAAGAAATACAATGTACTGTAACTCACAGCCCGTGAATAGCAAATAGCCATTCATATACAGCACATGAGCAGCTATGCAAGCATTAATTACAGCCTTTGCATCCTGTCTTACTTCAACAAGACATATAGAGAACACACAACTGACAACGTGCCTTAGCATCGCTACGGTACTTGAAGCTCACTTCCCCCGCTAGCCAGTCCATTAGCCTAGCACGGTCACGTTCACATCACGATCTCATTCAAAACACAATACTTCAACAGTACTTAACTTATAATGGTATACTTTCATTCATGAGTTCACAAAAGTCTTATTGCTTCTACTGTGTTACCTATTAGTCATTTTGAGGACTAGTAACCCACCTGTGTATTGAAATAAAGAGGCACAGATCATGAACTTGTTTACGATTAAACTGCAGGATTTATTCTGCAGATTTGCCTCCCAGGGGGGTTTACGCTCCTCCTGGCCGCTATACGCCACCTACTGGTATTTTTTAAGTAATGCCATGGAAGATGTAAAGTGTAAGTAGAAAATACTGAATCAACACTGAACGATATACAAAGACCAAAATATAACTGGGGTGTTCCCTTTTTTCCTTGTATGAAGACATAAACTGAACTAACAACCCCATAAGTCTGTTTATCTCTTAACTTTTTAACTATTAGTGTAATCCAGATTTACCAGCCACACATTTCAACTTAAACACATATGGTAACCTTTTACAGGTTCAGCAGGTGGGGGGGGAGGGGGGGGGGGGTTGTAATGTCTGGTGTGAGGGAAATAATCATAACTAACAGTAATTTCTATTGACAGCTTCACTAGATTTTCTTAATGTACAGGCTGTGATCAGCTGACCTGCTGCTCTTTGTGGATGTACACAACTTAAGTTAGCAGATGTTCCCTGAGTTGTCCTGGCTGATTTCATCCTCTACACTGGCAGTACACTGTTTGTTCTGTCTTTATATTAGACACTATACAACCATCATCAGCTAAAATTCATATGAATCTCTGCTACACTTGATGTAAGCTAACTGTGACCATGAAACCACAGCAACTGTGCACCAGTCACACACTGTTCTTTACTGTAAATCTTTCACAGTGCAGCAAACTAACCTGTTTATCCTGCAATAACCTGCAGAGGCTTTTCATGCAGCCTTTAAATAACATAGTTAGTCTTCCTCACTTTGTTTAGCAGCAGGTTTTACACTATAAAAAAACATAATGTCACATGTACAGATTTTAAAACATGAGGAATTACATTTGAGCTTTAAATGAGCAGTCCTTCCCTTTAAATCTAAGCTCTCTTCTTCATCTCCTGTCCTGTCTTTCTTATTTTTTCCATCTCTGAGTGAAGTTACCTCTTTCTATGGGTAGAACTTTGTGCCATCAGAAACTGAATTAAATAAGTTAAATTCGAATTTGAATTAGGGGAGACCGGGGATAGTTGTAACGTGGGTCAGTTGTAACACTTCCAATTTCTCCAATCAGGGCTAAGTTTCAAATGATGTGACTCATCCTGTGCATGCCCAATTCAGTTCTGCTATCACACGTGAAAAATCAGCACATTTTGTCAAACACAGACAATTTAACATGAAAAAAAGTAATTTGTATGCCAAAAAGTAAGTTTTTCTACTTTATTTCAATTTGTGATAGCATTATCTGCTTTGCAGTTAAACTCATCAAACTTAAATTATGTTATTTGTATGTCTATGGGGATATATTCTGTGTAAGTCTTTAGTGCTAATGTTTTAGCCGTTGGCTGTAATGTTAGCTAGTTCATGGCTATAGGAGTCTGGGTCAGTTGTAACAGCAACAGTCTGGGTTAGTTGTAACAATAATGCAGATGTTACAACTTGCCACACTATTACTTTAACTTATATTAAACAAGTTGGGGCAACGATATCAGCAGAGAGAGGTTCACTGGTCGCATTTGTATATGCGGTTAATGCCATTGGCAACACAATTCCTCCACTGTTTGTGTTCCCACACATACCGGTACATTATGCAGACCTCTGTGTCAGAGATGGACCAGTAGGAAGTACTGGTAGTGGAAATAAATCAGGATGGGTGCAAGAAACAGATTCCCTCATCTTTCTGAAGCACATTGCAAACCACACCAAGGTAAGCCATGATAAAAAGTAATGGAATTGCGATGCTGGTGAACAACTACATTTTTTCAGCTTCATTGTTATGTTCAAAATTGGTGCAAGAGTTGTAGGTTATAATGCCCACTGAGCCAATGAGGCCAAACTCAAGGAAGACCAACCAAAATTAATGAAATATTCAGTTGCAGAAAATTCCATAATATGTCTTTTTTGGGGGGTTGGAATATGTTCAAAAGCTAGATTTCTGCATTCTGTCACACACACACAGCTACATAAATGGATGTAAGTGCATTCATGTGTTGAATAAACAAAGATTACATGTTAATGTTTTGTTAGTACCCTTATTTCATTGTGTTACATTTTACCCCAGGATGTGTTACAACTAACCCAGACTATGGGGTTAATTGTAACATTTCACTCTTTGTGTTTGAGACCATACCATGCAATGGGTAATTGTGCTGCAGAGAAAATAGCTGCATTATTTAATAGCAGAGACATGTAAATATTTTGCATTACATTTTGAATCCACTACCTTAAAAGAGCTTCAATTTACAGACAGAAATGTCAAAAATGTTACAACTATCCCCGGTCTCCCCTACTCAGATTGAATCTGAATTGTAACTTGAATAAATGCTTTTCAAAATTAAAATTAAAATGTTTTGAAATTTGAAAAATTTAAAATTAAAATGTTCATCATGTCAAATGACTACCGGATAAATTCTCAGGTTGGTAATAAATGTATTACATTTAAAAGAACAAGCGTCATGTTAACAAATGATAGCCGTACAGTAACTTTTATGCTTATTGTAGCTGTTAGCTAAAAACGCTAATTTAGCGTGATCGACTGTTTCCAGTTGAATTCCAAAGTTGTCATCTTGTACCCTCTCAGAGCCCTGTAGGCTTGCAGAGACTCCTACAGTAGGGAAATGTACAAAAGAATGTCCAACCATTGTATTTTAGGTTTATATATGTGTTACACTGCATCCAAACTCTTTAGCTAACTCAATAACTTTAGCTACAGTGAATAGTTGGTCAAATTCTTTAGTGCAGCATTACTGGATCACCTCTGTTTGAAGTGATATAATATGATATATAACTATGACTGAAACAGCAAACTTTGTAAAAAAAATAAACTAAACTAAACAAAAAACCAACAACAACACTTCTCATTCTCTAAACGTTTGGCCACAGCTGTAGATTACACTATCAGTGCTCGTTCACTCTTGTCAATAATTACATTTCTAAATTCTCTGTGCAGTTGGAGGTCAACAATATCTAATATGGGATGTAAGTCCCCAAAAAATGAATTCTGAAACTGAAATTGAATTGTAGAACTGAAACTGAATGCTGAGAAGTGAAAGTGAAATTATTCGGGAGCTACATTTTTAAATGATAAAATAGTTTCAAAGCAAATGAATTCATTTTCAAAATATAAAATTCAATTTCAATTTAGTGACGATCATTTTCAAACCAATACACTGAATTTCCAATTAAGCTAATTCAAATTCAGTTTTAAAAAAGCATTTATTCAAGTTACAATTCAGATTCAATCTGAGCAATTCAAATTCAAATTTAACTTATTCAAATTCAGTTTCTGATGGCACAAAGTTCTGCCCATATCTTGCTTTTCTCTCCCTGTGAAATACAGCAGCTGCAACACACTGTGAGACAAACTGCACACAGTTTGTGTGTTTGCTGATGTTTGGTGAGCTGATAGAAACGCTGCATTTCAGATTACCTGACACTTAAAAAACATTACACACAGTCTCAGTTACATGTGGTTGAGCTTCAGCGTCGGTTACAGACTCCTCTACAGTGACTCTGTTTGTCAGGGTCCTGGGTCTGAGCAACCCAGGATCCCTGAGCAGTTATGAATTATATGATTATTATTATATGTATTTTGGTGTTGCTGCTGCTCTTCTCCATGCTTGTAGATGTGAGTGTGTGTGTGTGTGTGTGTCTGCGGGTATGCTTGGAGGATGGAGCTCAGCCACCTGCAGGCCTGAGGGGTGTGGCCCTGCGGAAGGACTGGCCACACCCGAAGTCACACACCTGCTGCTGATCAGGCCTCGTCGGGGGAGCTACTTAGGAGAGAGTTGGAGCTCCCACCGACGCGGGATCATTTCCTTGAGACTCCACGTTAGTCGTCCCATTGAATTGAGTTAATGTGTGTAAGTGTATGCCCGCGGTTATTTGTGTCCTGACGGCTGCGTCTATTGTTTCCCGCAGGAGGAGCGTGGAAGGCACGAAGAGCAGCGAGCACCGGGGGGTGCTGACACGGGAGCGGAGAGCACAGAGACACGAACTATTCACGCAGAGACACGACACGGGAGTCTGGGAGAACACGGGGATTTATTGTTGTTTTTGTTCCACTCTGTAAATAAACACACTGTTTATACATAGAGCACCGCGCCTGGGTCCTCCTTTCCCCACATCCCCACGGTCTGTCAGCCAGACCGTGACACTGTTGTTCTCACAGGACTTTTAAACTGGAGACAGATTACAAGAACAAGAGAAAAAGTAACCAACACTCCATTTCCACCTTAGGGCCTAAAGCAGGATCAAAGTTCTCTTGGGCCTCTGTGCAATTCAGTTTTATTTATACAGCACCAAATCACAACAACAGTCACCTAAAGGTGCTTTATATTGTAAATTAAAGACCCTACAATAATACAGAGAAAACCCAACAATCAAATGACCCCCTATGAACAAGCACTTTGGTGAGAGTGGGAAAGAAAAACTTCCTTTTAACAGTAAGAAGAAACCAACTGATTGAGGGGAGGAAGACAGGATAAAGACATGCTGTGGAAGAGAGCCAGAGATTAATAACAAGTATGATTCAATGCAGAGAGGTCTATTAAGACACAATGAGTGAAGAAGAAACACCCACTGCATCATGGGAATCCCCCAGCAGCCTAGACCTATTGCAGCATAACTAAGGGAGGATTCAGGGTCATCTGATCCAGTCCTAACTATATGCTTTAGAAAAATGGAAAGTTTGAAGCCTAATCTTAAAATTAGAGATTTCTCGATTTAACAGGGAGCCAATGAAGGGAAGCCAATATAGGAGAAATCTGCTCTCTTTTTCTGGTCAATAATGTCAGTGTTATCTGAGTCCGGTCCACTAACACCGATATGAGCGTCCCTGTACTGAATGTGGGAAACTTCGGCTGGTCTATATTGTCTGATCTAATGACTGCATCAGAACTAAAGAAGCCATTTTCATAACTTTAGTTCAATGAGATCAAAAGTTTGTAGGCGAATAAAACTGTCCTTTGAAGAAAAAAAGGATAACTTTTAGTTTGAGAGAGCTGAGGCACGTACCACAGAAGACGGATGGAAGATGGATGACCTAGTAATACCTTTTCAAGATTGGGCAGACCTCCTACAGCAGTTGATATTTATTAAGAAGTGGTTAAAATGATGCATCCTCAGCCACTTCCAATAACACTTTTGAGTTATAACAATCAGTGTGAGAAGAGCATGGTGCTAATATCAGGCCCACGTTCACACTTGTGCACTCGCCTCACATTGTGGAAGCAGGACCATCTCCTCCCTGCGGGTTTGTTGGTTCATGGAGTCATTTTCATTTGATTTACCAGCCAAAATATTGGCATCCTTGTAACTCCCAGATCTCTTACTTACTTTACAAGAATTCATTCTGTTTTTTAACTAAGCCAGAAGACAATAAACTTTCCTCTGCTCAGTGAACATCAATGAACATCACTGTTAACAACCTGAAGCCTAGTCGGTTCAGCGGAGTCATTGGTGAATTTGAACTTGGTCAACATGTCAGAGCACAAGTTTGGCTGCCATGCTTCTCACCATAATTTAGATTTATTTACTAAAAGTGAAGCAGAAAAATAAAACCCCATCATCAAATCAATAAATCAATATAAAAGTAGAAATGTAACTACTTATATTTTATATAATACAAGTTTTCACAAACGACAGTTCAAATATCTGAACGATGTAAGGCGTTTCCAGGGTATTCAGTTACTTTTAAGAAACTGATGCACATTAAATTTCAACATTCAAATATACACGTTGGTTGTCAACCAATTGGAGGTCACTGTATTTTACAACCTGGGTGATGTCATCAGGAAGGAGGTGCCAGAGTAAAGCAGAGATTCTGGTGTTTCAGCATCTTTGTGTTGCTGGTAACCTTCATGACGTAGTTTACATTGAAGTTATTAGCTGCCATCATGATGTTACAGTCACATGCCATCCACACAGGAAGTGATTCGCAGTGGCATGGCGCCCAGCGACCACAAGTCAGTAAGATTCAGCAACTTCAAGCATCTGTGGGCAACAAAAAAAAGGACAACCCCCCCCCCCAAAAAAAAAAAACACAGGCAAGCGGCCGGGTCCTGAGATAATCTTTTCTTAGCTTTGATGTGTGGCAGTGACCATCAGTTTCAAAGCTTCCTGTGTGGACATAGCTGAAGCTCCATCTCAGCTCACATGCAGGGTTTCAGAAAAGTATGGATCCAACTCACGGAGGCCATCAATCAGGGATGAGCTGGCTTCTTCTCCTTTATTTCGCACCACATCGATCACATCCCGAGCTCGGTCAGCTCTGGGTTTGATTCTGGCTGAATCCATTTCTTCCATATTTATGATTCCCTGTTGGAACAGGCTGTCCAGCAGCTGGTTCAAAGTCGAATCCGACACTTGATCCACAAACTGCTTCCGAATGAAGAGCAAATGCTTGTCTGGTGGGAGGCTCTGCAGCCTCAACCGATTGTCTCTGGTCTGAACAACATCTGAGGGAATAGAGAAAATTTGTAGATTTCTTCATAGCAGAATAATCAGCTTCAAAAAATCGAGATAATCTCTGCTGGTAATTAATCAGCACTGAATGTCGCTGAGCTTCAGACACTCTGTCAGTAATAGCATGAATCACGTGGCTGGAGACAAATTCAAAATGAGGAGATACAATTTAATGAACACAGGACAGGAGGCCGAGCTGGAGGTGCTCAGGGCCTCAGTGAGAATGGAAACAAGTCCATCAGAGGGACAGCTGAGAGTCAGAGAGGTTGCGATGGTCTGAGCATGTGCAGAGGAGGGAGGGTGGAGAATGAAGATGAAACTGCAGGCAGAAGGAAGGAGTGAAGAAGGACATGCACAGGTTTAGAGGATGCTGGAATAGGAAGAGATGGTGGCAAATGATCCTAAACAGAACAGCCGAAAGAAGAAGAAGAGGAGAATGAAGGAGGAAGAAAACTTGCGGGTGATCCTTGGTCATTACTCAAAAGCTACCACGGACCACCGTTTCTCATCATTTCTGATCGAGTGTCAGGTGTAGTGATGTTACCGCTCAGATCAATGTCCCGCCTCCAGACATCTGTCTGCATTTGGTCCTTGACTGTTATCGATACTTCTTCAGTGTTTGCAGGAAGGCGGATCTCAAATGTTGGGTGGTAGTTTGGTCCAAAATCCAGGTGAAATTTTTCCTCCTGCAAACACAGTGCAAGTGTCTCCATCATATCCAGAGTCCTCTGATGGAAGCGTGTCAAAGGGCTCCACCACAGAGAGATGAATTACTCACCTCAGGCTGGATTCTACAGGCGACTGGACACAGAACTGTGTATATGCAATCTTTGAAGAATTCACAGTTGGAAGGCACCGGGATGTAGTCAGAATATCTGTGTTTCATCCTCACCTTAAAATATGACAAGTTTATTTCTAGAGTAATTTTAAATGACCTCATGATGAAATATACATGTGAAGAAAACTGCTCTTTAAGAGGCAGTGAAATTATAAAGAAAGAGTATAATTATAAAGTAAACCGACAATCTTCTCCCTCTGAACTGCACTGGATGCAGTGATAAGGAAACGTTCTTACTTTAAGACTAACAGTCTCTTTTCCATGTTTCACCCTCTTTGCAACTGATTTCCCACTAGGGATACCCAGCAACCTCTAACAAACATTCACCAACCAGTTGGGGAATACATAGTTTTCCTAATGACTGGAGATTGCAGGGGTCCCCGATCTTGGCTCTGTGACAGCGCAGAGATGCAGCAGTGGTTAGCCGAGAGACGTAAATCATCTGCCTCTGAGCTGTTGTGGTAACCCGGAGACAAAGATCCAGCTGTGGGACAGTTGTACGTATTCTGACCACCATTTTTAACATGATGTTTCTGAGAAACACTGTTTGTGTAATTTGTACATTTCGTTGTACAAAATATAAAAATACTACAATACCATGGAGCCTTAGCTGTCTTTGCCATTCCATGTAGCCATGATAGTAGTGAATTCAACACTATGAATAACAACAGTTTCAACAGTGAAACCCAAGCATGAAGCCACAAATGCTCAGTTCACCCATAAATGATGCTGAATTCGATGGTAAGGGGCAGAATGAGGTTTGAGTTTTCTTCCACTCAAATGTAACCTCCTCTAGAGCAGGTTAGTTCTTTATCATAAATTCCCATTGTAATGCACCCTAGTATTACTTAAACCACCTCATGAAGTACAACATCCATACAAGATATATAGTCCCAGTCGGTCTGGGACCTCCCCAAGATCCCCTGGAAGAGGTGGAAGATTCTTCTGAAGAGAAGGAAACCTGGAATAACTTGTATTTTCTGCTGTCTCTGAACCTGACTTGACCCAAGTAACAGAAGATGGACAAGCTCCGAGAAAGATAAAATTAATTAATACTGAAGGTAAAGGTATAACCTTTCCTAGATCTTTACCTCTTCCACTGGGATGTTGCTTGGCAAGAGAAACACATTGAGGTTTTGCTTCTGTGTTTTGGGGTTTGGCAGACGGAGGAACAACAAAACTTGGCCCAAAACTGGTTTCTCCTTGTTCCAAAACCTCCTTATTATGTCCCACACGAGTCCAAAGGAAGAGAGGTGAGGAAATTCCACAATCACATGAGTGTCTGTGATCTTTAGGGGCTTGAGGACGTTCATTTCCCCATCAGAGATGTGGACGACAGACAGACAGTTGGAAAGCAGATCTGTGAAAACAAAGAGCCAGCAGATATCTCTTCGACTCCCAAAACCTCATTACAATGACAGTGTGAATCTGATTTTACAAAGAAAACACTTCAAATGGTGTCCTGGGTCAGGCAATGGATCAAACCCCGTTGCAGAGACACAAGTGAGTCTCCTTCATTTCTACCAGGTAGGACCTCTGTGGGGAGAACACAGACTGATGTCCCTGTGTTGGTGTTCCTCCATCATCATAACAATGATGGTCCAGGATCAAAATCACTATTGACCATTCACATTGTCTGAGCATTCAGTTGACATTAGCTAAGAAGTTAGCTTATGCCATCAAATGCTGTCACTAACAAACTAGCAGAAGTAACCTAAATTTGGAAAAGGAAAACTAACTTGATAATACAAGTAATTATAAATATAAATTTTTCCTTCTACTTCCCAAAGCTACAACAACGCAACAACGTGATTGGTCAGCTGCAATGCCTATCCTGGGCAAACGTTCTTATCAACACCAACACAGAGATATCAGACAGACTACGGGGGAGAGGCTTCTGGAGAATATTTAAACGCACCACTTATGTGATATGTAGAGGTGACTGATTTTGCTTTTAAAAGTACACTGTGCATTTTAATCCAAGTATAGGCAGTTACTCTAGTAGAGCTGGAGATGGCCGTAGACGGCCTTAACCCAATAGCGGGACCAGTATCTTCTCCTTTGTGCAAAGAGGAATAGGACGAGCATTGCCAGAGCTACAAAATGACCTCCAGCAGGCCACTGGTGTTAAAGTCTCTGACCAGTGAGAAACATGGGGGCCTGAGGGACCGACATCCTCATTCAGCATGACGGTGGGTCAGTGACGGTCTGGGTAGGGACAACAAGTAAGGCTGCAGTGTGAGAGCAAAGTGGCTGTACCATGGGATGATATGGTACTATAAGGTCATTAAGATAAGATGAGGCCTGATTATTCAAGACCTTGAATGTGGGGAGCATGATTTTGAATTCTGGATTTAACAGGGAGCCAATGAAGGGAAGCCAATTTAGGAGAAAAATGCTCTCTTTCTAAGTCTACATTAACCAAGAGTCTCCTTTTGAGCTCTGACATTAACAGGGTCTCAGTGATCATTATGGCAGTCAGTAGGAAAATTTCTGCAGCCTGTAGGGGCATTAGCATCCCCACATGAGGAGTGCTTTGCTCACCATCCTTTGGTACACAGTGTGGTAGGTGGAGCTGACGGACTGCATCCTTTGAACTCTTAATGTTAAACAGTGGGCCTGCAGCCATCTTATTGGACTGCTGAAGGAGTTTCTCATCCCATTGGACGGTCTTGTACAGAAGCTCTGCCTGCTGACTGATATCAAACACGAGTCCAGTCAGAGTACACTGGAACACACCTTGACCAGGACACCTGAAACTGAAGCAATGCAGAGATGAGTGACCATGTTAAAACCTGCAAACAAACAGATATCTGCATATGAATAAATAAGGTCATATATAGTTTGTTCCTTTGTTATTATTTGCTTCCTACTTTTTTAGGTTATAACCCATTTGTTTAAAAATCTACCTGTGTTCCTGTTTCCAACCAGCTAGGTCTACAACTGTTAGCTAATTTATCTGCTATATTCCCTGATACAAACCATCTTGTGAATGAAAACTTAACTTTCAGTTTTTTAGTTGTTGGTGGAGTTTACAAGCTAACCAACCGATCTGCAGGCCTGTGTGACTGACACCTCTGACTCTGTCCTTAAAGCTACTGGAGTCACTCTTCCACGTTCAGGGTTACAGCTCCCAGTGCTCCTGTTACCTGGCCACCTGTTATCATTGTTTTCTGGGTTTTATTGTTTATCTTCAAGAAAAGAGATAAAGGAAAAAATATAATCCCAATAAAAAATCCTCTCTGTTTCCAGTCCTGTTGGTAAATTCATCGGAGAGATAACAAACTGCTAAGCCTCCCACACTTAAATACACGAAAGCACGTCTAGCTTTCAAATCAATGTTTATGTCATGGCTGTGTGCAGGCAGGCAGGAAAAGGACCCAATATGCAGACTCCTGGAGGCAGAACTTAAACTCAAGGACCCCTGCTTTATTGGAGGCATAAGTTGAAAACCGAAAAAAAACTAGAAGGGCTACAAACTGAAACAGAACCAAAACACACAGGCCAGAATGAGGGATGACGCGACACTGAATGGGAACACATGCAGACACTAAATACAAAGACGAGTTTGGGAGGAAGCAAAACAGAATATGTTGACCTTCAAAGTAAAACGGGAAACAGACTGGGCACAGAACTAAACCTAAGAACTAGACAGAAAAAAACCCTCAAAACTAGAATACAAAAACAGAACTCAGAATACAAGAAGTCATATACAAAGGAGAACTCATAGGATAACAACCGTGACAGTTTAACCCCAATAGAAGGAAACTGTGGAGACGGGAGGAGGAAGACATAGTCTGAGGTCTGATGAGCTTCAGATTTGTTACATGCAGACTTGTGCAGGATTACCTGTAAAAGATGTGTGCAGATTCACCGTACACCTCAGGTGTGAAACTGGACTGAAAGAAGTAACATTAGAGGTTTCAGGAACATATACTTGGAGAAGAAAGCTAGGTCGTGAATCACATCAACAATATGTACCTGAAAGGGTACAAAACTGTCAAAAAATTACAAATTAGTATTTGCTGGGAATGAGTACAAAGCTTGGATACAGCACAAAGTTCTCATATGAAATGATGAATCCGTTTCTGTACTGACAGTTTGTTGTACAAAGAGTTGAAAAAGTACCAGCCTACAACAGATATTTGTTAAATCTGTGTTTTAGAGTCCTTAAATATCTGGAAACTCACCTCGATCATCTTTGTGTTATCCTCTGACAAACCAGGCTGTGTGTCTGCTTTTACACTGGAAACACCTAAAGACAAAAGATCAGCAGCAGACGTCAGTAGGTTTGGGCAATTTGAACCTGGCTTGTTAACATTTTTGAAAACTTTCCAGCAAAATACTTCTAAGTCTGAGTACTCACAGGAAGCTTTAATCATCGTGAACCCTTCAATCCTACAGAGACAAACAATAGTAACTGTTTCTGTAGATCCAGTTTATGGGTTAGTCTGCCCCCTTGGACATCATACAAAGAGTACATCCTTTCTTTGCTGTATACTGGTGTATTAAGCTGTAACTAACCAGAATGAGCTAAACTTTCAACTGAAGTAAGTTATGACATAATCTAGTCTCAGGTTCAGTTTTACTGCATTTAATAATTTGATACCTGTGTGAAGGTTTTTCGGTCAGCTGTCTTTTTCTGGCATCCTGACGTGGATATGGGAACAAAATCAGCAAGAAACTCTACACAATAAGTAAGTGTTTCTATAACAGGAAGAGACCAGTGATACTCAACTGCACACAGAGACACTGAAGAACCAAATGACCAAAATCCAAATCCAGGATACAGAGTTTCAGTGAATGTGGTGTTAAAGGTGTGGAGGTGGATCAGAGTGTCAGGGGAGACACTGTAGAAGGACAGAGTGCCAGCAGGACAGTCCACATACACCCCTACTCTGTGAGAGACTGAGGAGGAGGAGGAGGAGGAGGAGATCGTAGTTCCTCTGTCATTGTGCCACACAGAATAACAACCATCATCAGAGCAGTTCAAACTCCACGACTGGTCATTCCATCCAAACACACAGTCTTTACTGAATCCCCTCCTTCCGATTCCTCTGTAACTCAATGAAATAAAAATGTCTCCACTCCACTCCACCTCCCAGTAACAGCGACCAGTCAGACCATTTCTACACAGCAGCTGAGTGCACCATTCGAATCTGTCTGGATGATCCGGATACAGTTTATCGCCTTCCATGTATGTCACCTTCCTGTTTCTATCAGACAGTTTGAGGTTTCTGTACGCTGTGTTTGTGTCGATGTTGAGTTCACAGAAATCTGAGTGAAAGTATAATACAGCTGCAGTTATTGATCCATCATCTGTTCATTGAAGATGGTTGAATGTGTGCTGCTTTGTTTTCATGAATCACATGAAAAACACACTTACACTTCCTCAGGCCTGGTATCAACCATTGGACTCCAGCAGGCTCCACCCTGAAAGGAGGAGGAGCACAGCTTGTTGCAGCATGCACACATGGACATTGTGTTGAAATAATAAACTTAAATTAAAGTTGAATCTAAGATGAATGTCATGTTAGTTTGGTTTTTTTTAATTCCATCTTAGACTAAATTAAGTTTTGCAATATTTTCAACAACTGGACAGGTACACTTAAGTAAAGTATCTCTAAAATATTGTGCTGTGGTCGCTCCTTTCCAGGACAAACTGACAATTAACCTTCAGGAATGATTTATTCTGCCTTTCATAACATCACTTGGGCTCGGGAGGTAAAACGGGTTGTCAACTAATCAGATGGCTCATGAAGACTTTGGTTCAGGACCTGAGGAAAGGACAGGTTCACTTAGGACTCTACATACTTGAGAGTGTCCAGTCTCCAGCATGGATCCTTCAGTCCAGCTGACAGCACCGTCGTTCCTGAGGCGCCTGGATGGTTGTAGCTCAGGTCCAGCTCTCTCAAATGGGAGGGGTTGGAGCTCAGAGCTGAGGCCAGAGAACAACAGCCTTTCTCTGTGATCAGACACCCTGATAGACTACAGAGACACAACACACTCACTGCATCATGGGTTTCTTGTTTTAATGTGTCAGAAGTTACTTTGAAAAATACTTATGGTGTGTTTTATTAATACAAACACTTAAATCAAAGCACATTACTGGTCCGCGTGTGGGGTTGCATTAGCAGGCAGCAAACTGTTTAAAACCACAGACACGTTTTAAAGAGCAGCGCACCGGCATACATTTGACTCCCATCTCCATTATTTCTGTTTGGTTTTGTGGTTAACTGAACTGCAGGAGCTTGTTGGTAGTTGTTCACAGTTGTTTCCATTTCTTGAACAGTAAAGAGGGATAATTGTGAGGTTCATGAAGCTAGAATAAAATCAATAATCATTGCCGTCTACAGGAACGGAACAGTCCTGCTCCTTGGCATTATTTAACTCCTTTTGAATGTTGGTGAGGTACTGAGATAAACTGCTACTTCACTGGCTGTGCCTTGTCAGTGTAAGATGGAAACTTAAATAATAGAGTGAATGCTAGCAATAGGTAAATCAGCCGCGATGATTCTCCTTGAAGATGAGCCAGATTTGAGCTTGGTGGCCAGTTTCGTAATCAAATTCCAAGGCAATCAAATAGTAATATAATTGTCCTGGGCAGACTGTGGCTCAGGAAGCAGCTTACTACCAGTCAGAGGGTCACTGGTTTGCTCCGTGCTTCTCAATCTCAAAGTATCTTTGGACAAGGTACTGAGCCCATCCATCAAAATTAAAGTGTGTCAATGCAAGTGTTAAACAATGTTTGTGTGACTGGGTGATAGAAGTGAGTAACAGATGTTAGGTGTGGCTGTGTGCAGGCAGGAATAGGACCCAAGGTGCAGACTCCGGAGACAGACGTGAACTCAAAAAGGCTTTAATTTGGTACTCAAAAATATAACATAACTGAAAAAACTCAAAACAAATTTAAACTAGAGAAATGACAGAACACACAGCTAAGAAAACGGTAGATCGCGACACAGACACTAAGAAACACAGGGCTTAAATACACAGAGGGAGCAATCAGGAAATGAGTAACAGGAGGGAAACACAGCTGGGGCAAATCAGAACTGACGAGACCAAAGAAGCGTAAACTGAACACACTGAGAAAAGACGGAGACCTTCAAAGTAAAACAGGAAACACATAACACAGACTGAACAAAGACACAGACTCACATGCAGGCACTACAGAGGGAACAGAGACGTGGGAACAGGGCAGACACAAACACTGACTGAACACGGGGATAAAGGAACTTAAGATACACATAGACGCGAACTAGACAAGGGGATGCAGGTGATAGGGGAGACAGAGCAACTAAAGAAGACAGAGACCTAAGCCATAAGACAGAACTCAAAGAAACCAAAAACTAGACAGTATAAATAATATCATAAACTCAAAAACCCTGGGTCGACGACCCAGGCATCCTAACAGTACCCCCTCCCCTTAAGGGCTGGCTTCCAGACAGCCCAAACCAAAACATCAAAAACAAAAAAACAAAAACAACCCAACCAGGGTGGGCGGCGGGGGAAACAGGATGGAGGGCTCGAAACAAAACAAGGAGCCAAACCAAAAAAAGAAAGAACAAACAACGGAGCCTGGAAAGCAACAGAAGAAAACACAGGAACAAAGTCCAAAACAACAGCACCAAGGCCCAGGCATAGTCCAAAAGCAAACAAACAAAAGAGCTCACGAAAAGCGCAGAGGCCCAGGCAATAGTCTCAAAAAAGTTCAGGGGGCCGGCCCGGAGGCTGACAGCACGATAGTCCAAACCCGGGCAGTTCAGGGGGGCGGCCCGGAGGCTGATGGTCCAAGAGCCCAGAAAACAGTTCAGGAGGCCGGCCAGGCGGGAGGCACCGACGGCGACGGAGCAGATCAGGAGGCCGGCCGGGCGGGAGGCACCGACGGCGACGTAGTTCAGGGGGCCGTCCATGACGGCAATGACGTCCAGTCATCGGCCGGACAGGACGTGCAGGACGTGCAGGCCGTGCAGGACGAGCAGGACGTGCAGGACGAGCAGGACGTGCAGGACGTGTAGGCCGGGCAGGCGGAGCTACAGAGGCTGAGGTCGGATCAGGGAGAGCTGCAGACTCGGGGGCCGGACCAGGCGGAGCTGCAGACTCGGGGGCCGGACCAGGCGAAGCTGCAGACTCGAGGGCCGGACCAGACGGAGCTGCAGACTCGGAGGCCGGACCAGGCGGTGGAGCCGGTGGTGGCTGAACGGCCTCGCCAGAACCATCAGCAGACACTAGGACGTGCTGGCTGGGTCCTCCCGGACCCCCAGCTGACGAGGCACGAGGCTGAACGGGCCCCTCGGACCCTCCAGCGGAGACAGGTGGCTGAAGCGGTTCCTTGGACCCTCCAGCGGAGACAGGTGGCTGAACGGGCCCCTCGGACCCTCCAGCGGAGACAGGTGGCTGAACGGGCCCCTCGGACCCTCCAGCGGAGACAGGTGGCTGAACGGGCCCCTCGGACCCTCCAGCAGAGTCAGGTGGCTGAACGGGCCCCTCGGACCCTCCAGCAGAGACAGGAGGCTGAACTGGCCCCTCGGATCCTCCAGCAGGAAGAGACGGGTGAAGCGATTCCTCGGACCCTCCAGCGGAGACGGGTGGCTGAAGCGGTTCCTCGGACCCTCCAGCGGAGACGGGTGGCTGAAGCGGTTCCTCGGACCCTCCAGCGGAGACAGGAGGCTGAACGGGCCCCTCGGACCCTCCAGCGGAGACAGGAGGCTGAACGGGCCCCTCGGACCCTCCAGCGGAGACAGGTGGCTGAACGGGCCCCTCGGACCCTCCAGCGGAGACAGGTGGCTGAGCAGGTGACTGAGCCGATAGGTGAGCTAATGTCTGAGCTATGGAGAGAAGTTTAAGTTGTATTGACTGTTGTAACGATGGCAGTAATGGCGGGTGAGGTGGTGGATTAGCAGACGGTTGGACTAGGTTGTCTGAGCCTATGGATCCTACAGAAAACTGCTGGACGGGCTCACCTGAGCCTCCAGCGAGGTCAGAAACAGGTGCAAGTACCTGCCGGACACCAGCCACTCCCACCCGAGGAGAAGGTACGGGTGCAGGAGCTAACTGGTTCCCGGTCATCCTCACCCTGGGAGCCGGGACAGGCACAGTCAACGGCTGGGCAGCTGCAGTCCCCACCCGAGGAGCTGGTACGGGTGCAGCGACAGGCAGAGGCTCAGCCAGCCTAGACACCTGAGCAGGGACCAGCTGGACCTCAGCTTCCCTCACCTGAAGCACTGAAACAGGTGCAGGGGAATGCTGGGCCTGAGCTGCCCTGGGAGCAGGAACACAATGGTGCGAAGGAGCAGGCTCAGCAAACACAGACTCTTCTAAAATGTTTTTTAACTTCCTACCACCACCACGTCTAACAGTCTTAATATTCTCAGTCTTAGCAGTGTTCATATGATTGTTAGTCTCCAGCTCCGAGGAACGACAGCAATCACAACTCACCACCGGGAGTTGCTCCGCAGAAAAAGAGTGGTGACGGTGTGAGCGTCGCCTCCTCCGGGAAGTGGGAGGTGGCGAACTGGGCTGCGAACCCTCCAAAGGACCGGGCTGCGATGAGGAAGCAGAGAGTTTGTGAAGCTCAGAACGCGGCAGACCCAAAAACAGAGCGAAGGACTGCAGCGGAGTGAGTCTAACGTCCGGTGTCACATAATCTCTCTTCCTCCGCCGCTTAACTCTCTTGTCGGACTGGTAATCCAGGGGTGAAGGCGGAGGTGTAGCGACTGGAGAGAAGGAGCACGTGCTCAACCTGATCGCCCGAGGCATAGACACTGGCTCGGCCGTAGCCATTTGGAGGCTGCGGGGCCCTCCCAAAGCCAAACGTGACCCATAGAAGGGTGACTGGAGCTCCTGGGCATGCTCAGCTTCCTCCCTCACGATCTCCTTGAGGAAGGCAGAAACTGCGGGTCGCTGATACCACACGGAGTCTGCTGGGTCCATGTTCTGGTCGCGATCTTCTGTTAGGTGTGGCTGTGTGCAGGCAGGAATAGGACCCAAGGTGCAGACTCCGGAGACAGACGTGAACTCAAAAAGACTTTAATTTGGTACTCAAAAATATAACATAACTGAAAAAACTCAAAACAAACTTAAACCAGAGGAATGACAGAACACACAGCTAAGAAAACGGTAGATCGCGACACAGACACTAAGAAACACAGGGCTTAAATACACAGAGGGAGCAATCAGGAAATGAGTAACAGGAGGGAAACACAGCTGGGGCAAATCAGAACTGACGAGACCAAAGAAGCGTAACCTGAACACACTGAGAAAAGACGGAGACCTTCAAAGTAAAACAGGAAACACATAACACAGACTGAACAAAGACACAGACTCACATGCAGGCACTACAGAGGGAACAGAGACGTGGGAACAGGGCAGACACAAACACTGACTGAACACGGGGATATAGGAACTTAAGATACACATAGACGCGAACTAGACAAGGGGATGCAGGTGATAGGGGAGACAGAGCAACTAAAGAAGACAGAGACCTAAGCCATAAGACAGAACTCAAAGAAACCAAAAACTAGACAGTATAAATAATATCATAAACTCAAAAACCCTGGGTCGACGACCCAGGCATCCTAACAACAGATTAAGGAGGCAGATCTTAGTTCATCCCTCTAGCCCGTGTGATATGAGACCCAGCTGAGATCTGGTGATATGTTAACTTTAAAAACTGCTTTGACAGCATCAATCCTTTCAGATTGCAGTAAGTTTGGCGCATGACCAAAATACATGAGTGTGAGCTGTTATTTGAATGCCACACTTTCTCCAGCATGAGCCGGGATTATTTAGGTTCATCTTTGATTTTTGGAGTTCTGAAAAAGCTTAATATTATAGTCCACTTAAACTCCCTCGATGTGTATGAATTTGTAGTAAAATTAGCTTCAATGCATATTACCTCTACTTACTTTAAAAAAAATAACAGTTTCTTCCTCCCAACTCTGCTTAATAGCTACAAGATTATGCTGGTTCATGGACACAAAAATGTCATATAAAGTACTTATTTTCTATCCTCCTGTCACAGCTGGTGTGACAGGCAGGATGGTGTGTTTAGAGGTGTGGTGCAAAGCACAGGAATGGGAGAAAAATGAAGTATAACAAAAAGTGAGCCTTTATTTGGGCTAATGTCAAAACAAAAACATGGCAAACTAGAGAAAAACTAAAAATAAAACATGAAAAATGTGCCATGAACATGGCCTGCAGAGGAACATGAAAAACTATAACGTGAGATAATCAGAACATGAACAGGAGCTGGAGGGAAAACCTGAGACATGAAGAGCCGAGACTCACAGAAGCATGTAGCGAGACAAACAGATGACCCGAGACTGAACAGAGGAAGACAGAGGACTTAAATACACAGAAGGGTAATGAGGGAAGTAGAAAAACCTGGGGAAACACAGCTGACACAAATGAACATGACACCACAGGGGAAGCAAAACTAAACACACTGAACATGGAAACACAAACCTGCCAATTAGGACATTGAACATACAGACATGAAATACCTGAGGAGACACGGAACACAGGGAGACACTAAAGCAGTGGCATAACTCAAAGTAAAACACAGGACAAGACAGATTATACAGAGCACAGAAAAAGACTCATAAATCAGTAGACATAGAAGAAACGAAAACTAGAATAAAAAGTCACCGCTGCGGGGGTAAGTGTTTCTTGCACATATTCTATTGCCTTTACAGGTCTTGGAACTCTTTATCTTCATCTCCATTTTTAATATGGAGCCTCGCCGGGTACAGTCACTCAAGTTAGTATTCATGGACCCAGATTACTCTGCAAGGCTCCTCACTACAGTAGCCATATTGCTCTGACTATCCATCAAGCAGTGCAGCTTCATAGCTTACCAAAGATGTGCTAAAACATTTTTGACCGATTTTTGAGCACTGTGTACCACATAAAATCGGTTCGAGGTCAGTAAGCACAACGGGTATTCATACATAAGGCGCACTGGATTATATGGTGCACTGTCGATTTTTGTGAAAATGTAACAACTTTAGGTCCATCTTATAGTGCAGAAAAATACTGTACATCATGTCTGTTTTAAGATGTGCAATGTGTATTGACCTGAGAGTTTCCAGTTTACAGTGTGGACTTGCCAGACCAGCAGACAGAAACTTTATTCCTGAATCCTGTAGGTCGTTGTTACTCAGGTTCAGCTCTCTCAGGCTGCAGGACTCCGTGTCAAGAGCCGAGGACAAAGCTTGACAGCTTCTCTCTGAGAGGTTACACCCACCCAGCCTAAATTGAAAATGAAAATGTTCAGGGGGTTTTTCAATTCCATATCTAAACAGTTAAAGCAACAATGTTGAGGTGTGTCTCTACACACTTACAGAGATTTGTTGGAAGTTTTTACCCATGGCAACAACCTCAGAAAAGTCTTCTCTGAAGCAGTGTGTTTCTTCAGGTCAAACACCTCCAGGTCTTCTGAAAATAAGAGTTGATCCTAGATCTATTCAATTCAATTTTATTTATGTAGCGCCAAATCACAACGAATGTCGCCTCAAGGCGCTTTATATTGTACAGTAGATACAGAGAAAAGCCCAACAATAATATGACCCCCTATGAGCAAGCACTTTGGCGACAGTGGGAAGGAAAAATGGTAAATGGCTTGTATTTGTATAGCACTTTACTAGTCCCTAAGGACCCCAAAGAGCTTTACATATCCAGTCATCCACCCATTCACACACACATTCACACACTGGTGATGGCAAGCTACATACACAGCCACCCTGGGGCGCACTGACAGAGGTGAGGCTGCCGGACACTGGCGCCACCAGGCACTCAGACCACCACCAGTAGGCAATGGGTGAAGTGTCTTGCCCAAGGACCAACGACCGAGACTGTCGGAGCCAGGGCTCAAACCAGCAACCTTCCAATTACAAGGCGAACTCCCAACTCTTTAGCCACGATTGCCCCAAACTCCCTTTTAACAGGAAGAAACCTCCAGCAGAACCAGGCTCAGGGAGGGGTGGCCATCTGCTGCGACCGGTTGGGGTGAGAGAAGGAAAACAGGACAAAGACATGCTGTGGAAGAGAGACAGAGATTAATAACAGATATGATTCAATGCAGAGAGGTAACACATAGTGAGCGAGAAAGGTGACTGGAAAGGAAAAACTCAATGCATCATGGGAATCCCCGGCAGCCTACGTCTATTGCAGCATAACTAAGGGAGGATTCAGGGTCACCCCTAACTATATGCTTTAGCAAAAAGGAAAGTTTTAAGCCTGATATTGAAAGTAGGGATAGTGTCTGTCTCCCGAATACAAACTGGAAGCTGGTTCCACAGAAGAGAGGCCTGAAAACTGAAGGCTCTCCCTCCCATTCTAATTTTAAATACTCAAGGTTCTTCAAGGTTCTTCAAGGTTCTTTATTATTTGTCACATGCATAGCAATACAAGTATAACACACAGTGAAATGTAGCCTGACACGCTCCTCGACATGTGCAAAAATTGGGGGGGGGGGGGGGGGGTGTAGAGGAAGAACATTATATATATATATATATATATATATATATATATATATATATATATATATATATATATATATATATGCACACAGACGGCTGTTAAGTCCCAGATCCCTCAGCTTTGTGAACAGTCTGCTGGGCACTATTGTGTTAAACGCTGAACTGTAATCAACAAACAGCATTCGCACATAGTTACCCTGTTTCTTGTCCACGTGGCTGAGAGTGGTGTGTAGGACGTGGGCGATGGCATCCTCTGTGGATCTGTTGGATCTGTAGGCGAACTGCAGCGGATCTGTGGTGTCTGGGATGGCGGAGGAGATGATGTTCTTCAGCAGCCTCTCAAACACCTTCATTACTACCGAGGTCAGTGCAACTGGCCGGTAATCGTTCAGGGATGAGGGTTTGCTGTTCTTGGGCACAGGGATGATGGTGGATCTTTTGAAGCATGTGGGGACCACAGACTTCGCCAGGGACTCGTTGAAGATGTAAGTGAACACACCTGCTAGCTGGTCAGCACAGCAGCGCAGCAGACGGCCGGTGATGCCGTCTGGCCCCGCCGCTTTCCTTGTGTTCACTCTCCTCAGTGCCGCTCGGACGTCATGCTCCGCGATGCTGGTCACCGGTCTCTCACTGATGACGTCACTGTCCTCGGTAGTCAGGCGGTAGATAGCATTAGCCGCCTGGCTAACCTCGAAACGGGCGTAGAACCGATTCAGCTCGTTGGTGAATGCAGAGTCGGCGTTGATCGGCGCAGTGTCCCTGGCTTTGTAGTCCGTAATGGTGCGTAGTCCGTGCCACATACTCCGTGTGTCGCCCTGGTGGAAGCAGGACTCCACACGTTCCCGGTACCTGCGTTTGGCATCTCTCACCGTGCGCCGCACGCCGTATGAGGCCGCTTTGTAGGCGCTCATATCGCCAGTGGCGAGACCCGCGTTGTAGGAGGCGGTCCTGGCGTTTACTGCAGTGCGGATCGATCTGTCCATCCACGGTTTCTGGTTTGGGAATGTGGTGACTCTCACAGTGGGGATAATCTCCTCTGCTAGCATATTGACGAAGCATACTGCTACTTCCGTAAACTTGTTGATGTCGACTGCGCATGTTCTGAACATGTCCCAGTCTACGTCGTTGAGTGCGTCCTGTAGCGTAGCTTCTGATTGGGCAGTCCACCGTTTTACTTCCTTCGTGGTCACGTCTTCCCTCCGTATGCTTTGTTTATACTGGGGAATGAGGAAGATGGCGTTGTGGTCAGACTTCCCAAAAGCCGGGTGTGAGACAGCTTTGTAGCCCTGCTTGTATGGCGTGTAGCAGTGATCCAAAATCCGATCCCCTCTCGTTGGACACGAGACATGCTGGTAAAAGTTTGGCATGACTTGTCTGAGGTTCGCTTTGTTAAAGTCTCCTGCTACAATGAGGGCTGCGCCCGGGTCCTTGTTTTGAAGCGAGCTCAGCACATCATGTAATTCGGACAAAGCCATACCTGTGTCCGCTTGGGGTGGGATGTAGACCGCCGTGGCGATGACTGAGGTGAACTCACGGGGCAGATAGAAAGGGCGGCACTTAATGCTCAGGAACTCCAGATGTGGCGAGCAGCCGCTGGAGAGAGTAGAAATGCTCCTGGCATCACACCACTTTCTGTTTACCATGAAACACACTCCTCCACCTTTGGTTTTGTTCGACTCTGCCATTCTGTCCGCGCGGAGCACAAAGAATGAATCCGACGGAGTTACGGCCTGGTCCGGCACGGTGGGGGACAGCCATGTCTCCGTGAAGCACAGAATGTTGCAGTCCCTCATGTCACGTTGGAAGGTGACCCTTGCTCTTAGATCATCGAGCTTGTTCTCCATGGATAGTACATTGGCCAGTAGGATACTGGGCAGTGGTGCGCGATGCGCCTGCTGTCTCAGTCTGTTCCTAATACCAGCGCGTTTTCCCCGGCGCTTCTTTGTTCTGCGCCTCGGATGAGCGGCCCGTCCTTTGTTGTTCTCCGCGCCGCGTAGAATCTCTGGCGGCCAGGAAGGGTCAGGTTTAAAAGTGTCCAAGATTAGATGTGCAACCTTGGCACCGATGTTTACAAGTGATCCGCTGTCGTATACTATAAGACTAGAGGATTTTGGGATGTAAACCAGAGCAAAAAATAAGTAAAAAACAAGAAAAGTGGATAGTCGGAGCAGAGCGGTCAGGAAGGCGTCTGGACGTGGCCGCGCCATCTTTTTCTTTTTTTTTTACTCTAGGAACAACAAGTAGGCCTGCAGTGCGAGAGTGAAGTGCTCTAATAGGGTGATATGGTACTACAAGGTCATTAAGATAAGATGGGGCCTGATTATTTCAGACCTTGTATGTGAGGAGCATGATTTTAAATTCAGTTCTGGCTTTAACAGGAAGCGATTGAAGGGAAGCCAAAACAGGAGAAATATGCTCGCTCTTTCAAGTCCCTGTCAGTACTCTTGCTGCAGCATTTTGGATTAACTGAAGGCTTTTCAGCAAGATTTTTGGACATCCTCATAATAATAAATTGCAGTAGTCCAGCCTGGAAGTAATAAATGCATGAACTAGTTTTTCAGCATCACTCTGAGACAGGATATTTCTAACTTTAGAGATGTTGCGCAAATGGAAGAAAGCAGTCTTACATATTTGTTTAATATGTGCGTTGAAGAACATATCCTGGTCAAAAATGACTCCAAGGTTCCTCACAGCGTTACTGGAGGCCAAAGTAATGGCATCCAGAGTAAGAATCTGGTTAGATACCATATTTCTAAGATTTTCAGGGCCAAGTACAATAACCTCAGTTTTATCTGAATTAACAAGAAAGTTGGCGGCCATCAAGGTCTTAATGTCTTTAAGACATTCCTGCAGTTTAACTAATTGGTGTGTGTTATCTGGCTTCATGGATAGATAGAGCTGGGTGTCATCTGCATAGTAGTGAAAATGTATGCTATGTCTTCCAATGATACTGCCTAAGGTAAGCATGTATAATGTAAACAGAATTGGTCCTAGCACCAAACCCTGTGGAACACCATAATTGACCTTAGTGGGTGAAGAGGACTCTCCATTTACATGTACACTGTAAAATATAATATTGTGTTTAATTAAAAATATTAAATAGGCTGAACTCAGTTTTTATCAATTTGTTATTAGAACTAGATTTAAATAAGTTACCAGTACTTTTTATGCAAAAACACTATAAACTCAATTTATTTGAGTTGTCTTAACTTAGAAAAACTAAGTAAGATGGAAGTTTTGCTTCTCAGGGCGGAAGGATGAAAGATGTGTTTTGAAAATGCCATGTCACTACCGTCCTCCTCCCTCGCGGATCAGTCTGCATGTTCATGGTGGCAGTATTTGTTATGGAATATGTTGATTAAACCTGGAAAAGCGTCAGCTCAAGATATTATTATTGTCATTGCTATGGATCTTTACCTGATACACTGACTTGGTGAGTAAATGTTTACTCTTATTCAAACTGATTTTGTGGCTTCTCTTACTTTAGCACCAGGTTTATAATCTTGCTAGCTAGTTAGTGTTAGTGTTTGTTTTGTGCCCAAATCATTTTGCACATCATTAGAATGAAAGTTATTGGCCATGTTTGCATAGCCCTTTTTAAAATTATGCTTTCATGACATTATTGTGTGTTGGGTGGTAGTCATGGCTATCCAGACTGACAATTGGGACATTGAGTGTCACCTCTCCGGTGGGGAGGCAGCCTGAGATTGTCCAAATTGGAGTCTGTTTTATACCAAATGCAGAAAAAAATGTTTTAAGAAAGCAAATGGCCTGTATTTATATAGCGCTTTACTAGTCCCTAAGGACCCCAAAGCGCTTTACATATCCAGTCATCCACCCATTCACACACACTGGTGATGGCAGCTACATTGTAGCCACAGCCACCCTGGGGCACACTGACAGAGGCGAGGCTGCCGGACACTGGCGCCACCGGGCCCTCTGACCACCACCAGTAGGCAACGGGTGAAGTGTCTTGCCCAAGGACACAACAACCGAGACTGTCCAAGCCGGGGCTCGAACCGGCAACCTTCCAATTACAAGGCGAACTCCCAACTCTTGAGCCACAATCGCCCCAAAAGCAATTAAGTTCATGTTCCAAAAAATATGATTGTTTGCTTGCAGGACAACAGGAGAGATGAGTCCTCCGTCACTGATGGTGTGGTCAGTGAAGATGGTCGCCTGCAGGTTCAAGCTCATTGCATCTCCAACCCACATCCACTGCCACTATACTTAAGGGAAGTTAAAGACTTTCTTCTGCACCTACATTTGGATCACCTCGATCCATGATAGTCATTCAGGCAGTAATGCCTGGACTGGAAACAAGCCATCCTTAAAATATTACAACATTGCAGCTCCTGTGTTGGAATGCAAAACAAATGTGTTGTTTAAATTAGAGACTGCACTTGTGACAGAACAACAAATATTTTATTTTGATTATATAAGTAATGTAAGTACAAAACAAACTTGTGGTAGGTCTAAACTTATTTTCAATAATTGCATCTGAGACTTTGTTTCATTGTAAGATTATAACAGTGATGACAATATAATTGTTTGTTGTTCAGGAGAACAGTGTCCAGTATGTTGGCTGTTATACTTTCTTGTGTTTGAAAATAAAATTTGGGCTCATTTTAACATCATTACAAAAAGTGTTGTTAATTATTTTTAATCATATTCAGGTTACCACAAATTGTTTTTTCATTTAGTTGAACTTGAAATGTTTGTCAGTAGGTAAACAATTAGTATTGTACAGTCAGAAATATCAAGTTATTCTTAATACTGCAGACTTGCAATGTATAAGTTGTCCTAATAGTCATCTTAAGTAAGCTTTACTTAGTTTTTTTGAGGCAACGAGTTTCCTTAATTTTTTTGAGTTCTGGGAACTAACAAGGCTGTACAGTGTACAAATTGGAGTCTATTAGATAGATATGATACAAACCACTGCAGCACAGTACCTGTAATACCTACAGCATGTTCTAATCACTCTAATAGGATATTATGGTCGACAGTATCGAACGCTGCACTGAGGTCTAGCAGGACAAGCACAGAGATGAGTCCACTGTCAGAGGCCACAAGAAGATCATTTGTAACCTTCACTAAAGCTGTTTCTGTGCTGTGATGAGCTCTGAAACCTGACTGAAACCCTTCAAATAAGCCATTCCTCTGCAGATGATCTGTTAACTGTTTGACAACTACTCTTTCAAGGATTTTTGATATGAAAGGAAGGTTGGAGATTGGCCTATAATTAGCTAAGACTGCTGGGTCTACAGATGGCTTTTTGAGTAAAGGTTTAACTACAGCCACCTTGAAGGCCTGTGGTACATAGCCGATTATTAGAGATAGGTTGATCATGTTTAAGATTGGCGCATTAATTAATGGCAGGACTTCTTTGAGCAGTTTTGTAGGAATGGGGTCTAAAAGACACGTTGATGGTTTGGAGGAAGTAATTATTGAAGTTAACTCAGAAAGATCAATTGGAGAAAAAGAGTCTAACTTAACATCAATGGTACTAAAAGTAGCTGTAGATAATATTAATGTGGGAGGATTATTGGTAATGTTTTCTCTAATGGCTAAAATTTTATTTGTGAAGAAGTTCATGAAGTCATTACTAGTTAATGTTAAAGGGCTGGTTGGTTCGATAGAGCTCTGACTTTTTGTCAGCCTGGCTACAGTGCTGAAGAGAAACCTAAGGTTGTTCTTATTTTCTTCAATCAGTGATGAATAGTAAGATGTTCTGGCTTTGTGGAGGGCTTTCTTATAAAGCAATAAACTATTTCTCCAGGCTAAATGATGATCCTCTAAATTTGTGAAACACCATTTCCTCTCCAGCTTACGAGTCATCTGCTTTAGGCTACGTGTTTGAGAATTATACCACGGAGTCAGGTACTTCTGATTTGAGGCCTTAGTTTTCACAGGAGCTACAGTATCCAGAGTCGTACGTAGTGAGGAGGTAAAATTATTAACAAGATAATCGACCTCTGATGGGGTAGTGGTCAGATAGCTGCTTTGCTCTATGAGCATTGAAGATGATAACAGTGGGTGGATTATATTCTTAAACTTAGTTACAGCGCTTTCAGAAAGACATCTACTGTGATAAAGTCTGCTCCCCACCGCTGTGTAATCAATTATTGTAAATGTAAATGTTATCAGGAAATGATCAGACAGGAGAGGGTTTTCAGGAAACACTGTTAAATGTTCAGTTTCTATGCCATATGTTAAAACAAGATCTAGACTGTGATTAAAGTGGTGGGTGGGTTCTTTTACATTTTGAGAGAAGCCAATTGAGTCTAATAACAGATTAAATGCCATGTTGAGGCTGTCATTTTTAGCATCTACATGAATGTTAAAATCACCCACAATAATTATTTTATCTGAGCTGAGCACTAAATTAGATAAAAAGTCTGAGAAATCAGAGAGAAACTCTGTGTAAGGCCCAGGTGGACGATAGATGATAACAAGTAAAACTGGTTTCTGATTTTTCCAGCAGGGGTGGACGAGGCTAAGCGTCAGGCTTTCAAATGAATTAAAAGTCTGTCTTGGTCTTTCGTTAATTAATAGGCTGGTGTGAAAAATTGCTGCCACACCGCCCCCTCGGCCTGTGCTTCGAGATTTCTGGTAGTTAGAATGACTCGGGGGTGTTGATTCATTTAAATTAACATAATCATCCTGCTGCAACCAGGTTTCTGTAAGGCAGGAGTAAATCGATTTGTTGATCAATTATTAAGTCATGTACTAACAGAGACTTGGAGGAGAGAGACCTAATATTTAATAATCCACATTTCACTGTTTTACTCTTTGGTTAAGATGTGGATACTGTATTGTTCCTTCTTTGTGATTTTTTATGTTTAAGTTGTTTGTTGCTGGTTTTTAGTTTGTTTTTTGTCTGTTTGGGAGCTGACACAGTCTCAATGGAGATGGGTTTTGGGGGGGGGGGGGGTAGCAGGAGGAGAGAAGCTGCAGAGAGGCGTGTCAGACTGCAACTCTGCTTCCTGGTCCCAACTCTGGATAGTCATATTTTGGGGGGATTTAATACATTTGTCCATATTTCTAGAAATGAGAGCTGCTCCATCCAAAGTGGGATGGATGCCGTCTCTCCTAACAAGACCAGGTTTCCTCCAGAAGGTTTGCCAATTATCCATGAAGCCCACATCGTTTCTTGAACACCACTCAGACAGCCAGCAATTTAAGGAGAACATGCGGCTAAACATGTCACTCCTGGTCTTATTGGGGACCGACCAGAGAAAACTACAGAGTCCGACATTGTTTTGGCAAACAGATCTTTATACAAAGTCTTTTTCAAACATGCTGTGGTAGCTTTCTTCCTGATCCTAGTTGTGCCTGATTTCTCCCTTTCACTTGGAATCAACCCTAGATCTTTTCTGTATAATCTGGAATGGAACAGACCTTAGCTGACCTTGAATCAGTTTGTCAGACATTTCCAGTTGGTTTTGAACCTCTGAAAAATGGGGGAACCTTGGAAAACCTTGAATCAGAGCTGGAAGCCTGTCACAGATTGATTTGATTTAAAGTCCACAGTAATGGTGTCCAAATTCTTATGGACCTAACATTAGCAGCTGAAGCAAGTGATTACATTTTGTCTAGTAGTTCCTGTTTTGTCTTTATCTCACTATGATTGCATTTTCTATCTTCTCTTTGCTATCACCTACCAAAGTTGGCAGAAGCAGAAGGATGCCCCTCCCTGATTCTGGTTCTGTTAGAGGTATCTCCTAGTTCAAAGGGAGTATTTCCTTTCCACTGTCACCAAGTGCTGCTCATTGGAATGGTCTCTTTAATACTGTTGCTCTTTGCCTTATAATGTAAAGCACCTTGAAATAACTTTTACTAAACTGTTCTATAAAACTGAACTGATTTGACATGAAAGTGCATTGTGAATTGACCTCTAGATGAAATTGTGTATGTTCTTCATCTTTTTACAAATACTTGTAATTACTTGTTTATTTTTGTCCCACTCACACTGGCAATAAAAAGATAATACAATCAAAGAAATTCAAACCAGAAATTCACAACATAGTAATCATTCTTTGCACAAATAGCCCTAAGCTACAAAACACACTGGAACAAGTCTACCTCTGATAAGATGAGTAGAAATATGCCCCCCAACTTTATCTTGGAAACATCAAATACTGTTCCCCCCAGTCTGTGAATTATTCACCCTCAGGTACACACCAGATTTACCTTTTGTCACGTAACGCTATGTGGCAGGCATGATTTATCCCAAACGCAGGACTCAAAATGCAACAGGATACACTCCAAGAGGCAGCTTTATTTTGGCTGTGAACATGCTATGTTCATTATAAATAAGAAAACATGGAAACTGGAAACTAGAAACTAAGAACTAAGAACCGAAAAACAAGGAACCTAAGAACAAACTCTGAAATAACCTGGGTAACTCAGCTTTATCCCAACAGTTTTTTTTTTTCAAAACAATCACTTTGTGTCCTTCACCAATTTAGTCTTGACATTTAAAATTATAACCCAACATAACATTTAATTTGTGAAAATCAAGACTTTTTTTAAAAAGCAAAACAGGAAAAAACAACACTCTAACAACACTCTAAAGACAGAAGGGGTTATCATACAACGCAAAGATCATAAAATCCAGGATCCATCCACCCTGCTCACTCCAGATCAGGCCTGACAGGAAGCTGCAGCTTGTCCAACACAAAAACACAACGTAAGACAAGTAAACCCAGTGCACCGTGGAACACAGAAAAGTCCCTTTATGCAGTTTACTCTTTCTTCACACACACACATTTTATTTTATTTTGTGGACCTCCTCATCACCACCATGTCACCATCACAGTATCTCCAGTTGTTCCATACTTTAAAGTATTTGAGCAGTAGAATAAAAAGCAGAAGCTAATGGTCCTCACACCTCACTAGGTATCCTTCTCTTCCCCTGTTCTTCCCTTCTCCACAGTGGAAGAAAGTGAAGTGTGTTTAAATCCTTTCAGCAGAATAAATCTGAGGCTCTTATGTCCACATGCACCTTCTTCTCCTTGTGATATTATTCTGTTATTATATGTTACCTTATATATGTAATCAAAGTAGTTGAATTAGAATACTGCTGTAGATCACATTATACCCTTTAAAATAGAGTGTGTGATCTGTATGTAGTTTAGTTCTCATTATACTTTTGAGTTAACAGAACATATTCACATATTAGTTCATTAGATAAATGTGCATCACTCTGTATCCTTGATCTGCTGGGAATGTGTTACACTGTTTTCTTGACATGCTTAATTGTTGAATCATGAAGAGAAGGTTGTAAGCAGGAGACTCTGTGTCTAAAGACAGGGGAGATAGATAGACCACATTCCACACCCCCACCTTACAGAAGGCAGAGAAACAACTGCCGAGGTCATAACTTAGGCGCTGTAACAGAGAAAAAATGTGATGTTTTGGCTTTTACGACTAGCTGGGGGCCACTAGAGACTATAAAAAGCTGAGCAACCCGTCACCATTTTGAGACATGTGCCTGACCCTCTGGTAGCATCTCTCCCGTCCGGACGTTGTAATGCTCTTATTGTTGAATTGTATGGAAATAAATGATTGTTGATTGAGCATTGATACACCGAGTATTGTCCTTCCTTCAGCCCAAAGATTCAAAGAACTGCGTATTTTCAACATCCTCCACTGACTTACCTTTATTCATCTTGAGCTTCTTTGTGATCAGATTGGTCACTGTCACAGCATCATTCAAAGCATATTTCTGGACTATCAGATCCACCGTTTCCGTCCTGCTCAAAGTCTCCAGGCCCATCTTCCTGATGGCCGGGAAATCTCCCAGTAACTCCGGATCCTGGAGATAGCACTGGAATGAATTCAGCTCCTCATCTCTCAAATCCTGTAGCACCTCCAGCAGCTGGTGCTTCACCCGCATCTCCATGTCTGACCTGTGGAAACATCAGAGCTCACCTGTGACTGTCAGAGAGCTCATGGGGTTTCAGACCAGCATAACTGTGCACACAACACAACACAAATTCCTCCTACCCGTGACATCAGTCTTTATAATTCCTTCCCATTTCACCTGGGCTCCTCAGTTGTAAGAGCTTGGTTTTATTCTACATCGTACTCTTTAACTTAGGACCATTTACAGTGGGATGCAAAAGTTTGGGCAACCTTGTTAATAGTCATTATTTTCCTGTATAAATCGTTGGTTGTTACAATAAAAAATGTCAGTTAGATATATCATATAGGAGACACACACAGTGATATTTGAGAAGTAAAATGAAGTTTATTGGATTTACAGAAAGTGTGCAATAATTGTTTAAACAAAATCAGGCAGGTGCAAAGATTTGGGCACTGTTGTCATTTTATTGATTCCAAAACCTTTAGAACTAATTATTGGAACTCAAATTGGCTTGGTAAGCTCAGTGACCCCTGACCTACATACACAGGTGAATCCAATAATGAGAAAGAGTATTTAAGGGGGTCAATTGTAACTTTCCTGCCTCTTTTAATTTTCTCTGAAGTGTAGCAACATGGGGGTCTCAAGACAACTCTCAAATGACTTGAAGACAAAGATTGTTCACCATCATGGTTTAGGGGAAGGATACAGAAAGCTGTCTCAGAGATTTAAGCTGTCTGTTTCCATAGTTAGGAACATATTGAGAAAATGGAAGACCACAGGATCAGTTCAAGTTAAGGCTCGAAGTGGCAGACGAACAAAAATCTCAGATAGACAGAAGTGACGAATGGTGAGAACAGTCAGAGTCAACCATCAGACCAACACCAAAGACCTAAAACATCATCTTGCAGAAGATGGAGTCACTGTGCATCGTTCAACCATCCGGCGCACTTTACACAAGGAGATGCTGTATATGAGAGTGATGTAGAGGAAGCCTTTTCTCCGCCCACAGCACAAACAGAGCCGCTAAGGCACATTTGGACAAGCCAGCTTCATTCTGGAATAAGGTGCTGTGGACTGATGAAACTAAAACTGAGTTATTTGGGCATAACAAGGGGCGTTATGCATGGAGGAAAAAGAACACAGCATTCCAAGAAAAACACCTGCTAGCTACAGTAAAATATGGTGATGGTTCCATCATGCTGTGGGGCTGTGTGGCCAGTGCAGGGAGTGGGAATCTTGTCAAAGTTGAGGGACACATGGATTCCACTCAGTATCAGCAGATTCTGGATACCAATGTCCTGGAATCAGTAACAAAGCTGAAGCTGCGCCGGGGCTGGATCATTCAATAAGACAACGACCCAAAACACTGCTCAAAATCCACTAAGGCATTCATGCAGAGGAACAAGTACAACGTTCTGGAATGGCCATATCAGTCCCCAGACCTGAATATTATTGAAAATCTGTGGTGTGAGTTAAAGACAGCTGTCCATGCTCGGAAGCCATCAAAACTGAATGAACTAGAGATGTTTTGTAAAGAGGAATGGTCCAAAATACCTTCAACCACAATCCAGACTCTCATTGGAACCTACAAGAGGCTGTAATTTCTGCAAAAGGCGGATCTACTGAATATTGATTTCATTTCTTTTTTAGTGGTGCCCAAATTTATGCACCTGCCTGATTTTGTTTAAACAATTATTGCACACTTTCTGTAAATCCAATAAACATCATTTCACTTCTCAAATATCACTATGTGTGTCTCCTATATGATATATTTAACTGACATTTTTTTATTGTAACAACCAACAATTTATACAGGAAAATAATGACAAGGTTGCCCAAACTTTTGCATCCCACTGTAATTTAGCAAACTTCAGCTTATTTTTATTTGTTTTCAGATAAAGACTTTGTGTTTTCTCTCCTTCATATTTATATTTGAATTCTGCGAAAGTAATTTCCCCTCCCTGGATCAATTAAATGTTGTGATTTTACAAACACACTGTTCACAGAACATGCCAGTTTCCAGCAGTGCCCCCTTGTGTTTAAGAGGAAAAATCATGAATCATATGCACCGAACGACAGTTGAGAGTACCCAGCCTTCTTGGAGTCCCTGGGTGGGATGCTTGAGGGTGGGTCCACCTGGGGATTCTGTTGTTTTACTGGGAGACTTCAAAGCTCATGTAGGTAACAACAGTGAGAGGAGGGGAGTGGCTGGGAGGAGATCTGCCAGATCTGAACCCAAGTGTTGTTCTGTTACTGGACTTATGTGCAAATGACAGTTTGTCCATAACAAACACCATGTTCGAACATAAGGGCGTCCATAAGTGCACGTGACACCAGAACACTCTAGGCCGCAGGTCAATGATCTACCTGCCCTACCCTCACCTAGGGTCACAGCTACAGATGTTGACCAAAAGAACGAAATCGCAGATACAAGCAGGGAAAATCAGCTTTCTCCAAAGGGTGGCTGGCTTCTCCCTTAGAGATAGGGTGAAATGTTTATCCATCCAGGAAGGGCTCAGAGTAGAGCCGCTGCTCCTCCACATCGAAAGGAGCCAGTTGATGTGGTTCAGGCATCTGACTAGGATTCCTTCTGGGCGCCTCCTGGGTGAGGTGTTCCTGGCATGTCCCACCTGGAGCCCCCCGGGGCAGACCCAGGACATGCTACAGAGATTATATCTCTTGGCTGTCCTAGGAACCCCTTGATGTTTCCCCGGACAAGCTAGAGGAGGTAGCCGGGAAGAGGGAGGTCTGGGCTCCTCTGCTTAGGCTGCTGCCCCGTGACGCAACCCCAGATAAACGGAAGAAGATGGATGGATCGACTGAGAACAACAAAGCTGCAGAAAGAACCTGTCGTTATGCAAACGAGCAGTTTATGATAAATTAATTTACACCAACACAGCCATAAAGACGACACGTACAGCTCACACACTCAAAAACAGCCGATCGACTCACGCTGTAAATCATTCTGTATTCACACGGATTCAAAACCTCTGATGCTCTGTGCAGCCAAGGCTTCATGAACTGTGACATCAGACACCTGCTGCAGGTGAGCAGATAAGCATCCAGTCTCACACAGAGACACACACACAGACAGTCACACACACACTCGTTTCTCGTATCATGTGATGGTACGTCACAGCGCACATGTCTGAGTTTTCCATGCATGTGCGACGCGGGTAACAGTTACCGGTTACAAAAAACAGACGTGCCAGTGCTGCGCGTGGTATGTGAGCGGCCCATAACTGACTGAAGCGACCGCTGCTGTGTCACGTGCGTAAACGCGCCACTCTATTAACCTGAGGGCATGCAGCTACAGGGGTTAAACATCTGCACTGTGCAGTCTCCGTGTGTTCCTGTGGGGAAGGCTCGACCCCGCTGAGTCACCCTACCGCTTGACCCTGACCAGCTGGCAAACCAGAAGTGAACATCTGCCTGTAAGCGGAACAGCAGCAGCACAGCTCTCTCTCTCTCTCTCTCTCTCTCTCTCACACACACACACATGCACACACCTACACACACACGCACACACACACACGGCTCACCTCTGTTGACAGTCCGGAAAACTCGGACCGGGGTTGCAAGTTAGACGGTCTTCTCCTGACTTCCGGTTTAAAAGGTTTAAGCCAATCAGAAGCTCCAGATGTTTGCCACACCCAGGAAACGTTTAGCAGCCTTTCAGTCACTCCCCCCCCCCCCCCCCCCACACACACACACACACGCACACATGAAACACTTTCACTTTGTTTCCAGATGCTTCTTCATCATCTGCCTGTGCAGACTCCCTTCCTTCGTGCCAGATGTGATCCATACCGCCTAAAGTGATGTCATGAGGTAGTAAATATTAGAGTTGAATGTCTGGAGACCGGTCGAGACCATTTTTACGTGGTCTTGGTCTTTTCTTGGTCTTGCTGTCTCGGTCTTGCTTTCTCAGATCGACATTGGCTATATCGCAATTCAGGGTCTGCAGTACGCAGCCTTAACTGTCCTCAAGGACCACGTACTCAAAGACCGCTAAGGCCGGAAGTGCGAGGCTTGTGAAATGGGACGGTCTAGCCTTCGTCGCGCTGCCCAGGTTGCCTAGCAACCATGATACTAACAGCTGGAAATGTTTCATACAGCTTTGTTTGACAGAAATGAAGGAGAACATATTTTTGTTCATTTGTTTCTACATGAGCTTTGTATGATTTGATAAGTATCTGAAGCTGAGACCACAGGACTGTAAAAACATGATTTTTGGGCTTCATTTCTGTACTGAACAGTCATTTTAAGATTAGTTGGTAAATAACAATTAGCTAATGTTATTCATGAGACTAAAGTCATCTCACTTTGGTAATGCAAATATAATATGGCCAATATTATAGTTATTATATTAATCATTATTAGTTATTACAGCAGTGAGTTTGAACTCTGTGTCAACTTGAATCTTTACTGAGCTTCAGTAAAGATTCAAGTTGGAGTTATTTATATTTGCTGTCACCTTAAATCTTCACTCAAAGACAAGTATCTTTGACAGTGTATATATAGGTGTATTATATATAAGAGACAAATATTGTTTTTAATATGTTGGTGTTAAGTTGAAATATTAAATGTTTGTCATTTTTATGTTTACCATTTGTACATAGTTTTAAAGAATTCTTTCTGTCCTCCCCTCCCCAGATCCTTAAGATTCTGGGAGGGGGGCGGTAGTGTTTTTATCACAGGAACACCCTTGTTTGAAGTTGGCAAACTTCCTCCCCTTTGTATGGCTTCACTGTGTTATCTAGGGTGAACCATCTAGGGTGTGGGGGAGACTACCCTCTTTATGACCAAGGATGTTCCTCTTGTGCTTTTATGTTATATGACCCTTTGATCAACAGGATCACACACACACACACACACACACACACACACACACACACACACACACACACACACACACACACACACACACACACTCTTACTTAAATACAGAAGTTCACACATCTTAGGACCATGTGGGCGTGGCTTTGTTCTGACGTGTTTTGTGTAAACTGTGTCTCAATAAAAAGGGCAGCAAGGGAGGTCGTGGTTGAGGTCATTTTCGTGGTGCACACAGACTAGGCCTCCCTTGCGCAGGTGTTTGATCGAGCGACTGTCTTGTTTTCTTCATGATGAATAAGTCTCTAGAATTAGCGGGGCTTGTGGAAACACAGACACAACAGTTGGCATTACAAAATTTTGCTCAATGCTTACATATATGTGGAAAAAGCAAATGTATGAGCTGTGATAACTGTTTCTGATAGAATGAAGAGTTGACTGATATATTAAATATTCCTTTATTGGGTGAGAAGATCATACCATGTCATAACTGCTTTAAGTCATACAGAATAGATATCAGAGCCTTAAACAGGCTGACATCTGCTAAATGGGTCAAACTGGGCAGAAAGTCTACAAACACATAACATCCTTATAGAATATGGTAAATGGCCTGTATTTGTATAGCACTTTACTAGTCCCTAAGGACCCCAAAGTGCTTTACACATTCAGTCATCCACCCATTCACACACAATTTCACACGCTGGTGATGGCAAGCTACATTGTAGCCAGAGCGGCCCTGGGGCACACTGACAGAGGCGAGGCTGCCGGTCACTGGCACCACTGGGCCCACCAGTAGGCAGTGGGTGAAGTGTCTTGCCTAAGGACGCAACGACTGAGACTGTCCAAGCCGGGGTTCGAACCGGCAACCTTCCGATCACAAGACGAACTCCCAATTCTTGAGCCACAATCGCCCTGGCCATTGTAAATATGATGTAACACTATAGATCAACTTAGCTCAGAATATATAAAGCATATAAACAATTACAGCAATATGATGCAACAAACACAGCAGTGCTACTAAACCAAAATACTCAAAGCTTCATAGAACTGAAACAAACATGGACATTTATTTTTAGGTCCATTCTGCTGCTGATACATACTTTAGGTTTTTGAACATTAAACTTGTTTCTGCCTTTCATAGTGTGTAACTTGAAGACCCTGAGTACTTTCTTCCACACTGAAAACACTGGAATGATATAATTATTTGAACATTACCAAATAAGACTGATTCAGAACAGACAATTAGTTATGTTAAACTTTTCTAGCAGTCCTTCACAAACAAGGAACAGTCTGTCTCTCCATCTGTCAGCTGGTGCTCGCTCCTCCTCTTCCTCACACACTGCTGAGTTTGTCCTGGTGGATCATCAGGGGTGCAAAGCCTCACAGATGATGTGCAGCAGTGGGTCCCTCAGTCTGTCCTCACTCTGGACACTTGCAGATGTCACACATGGAAATCAAATGTGTGATAAGCTGCAGGATTCAAACACAAGTGTAACTTATAAATACATGTTCATACTTTTATTACACAATCAGAGAGAAAGAAAAAGAGAGAGAGTGCAGGACAGACAGACAGGTGACAGTCTCAGGTGTATACACTGCTACAAAACAGCACAAGAGAAGGAGGATTTAGTGTTTGTGTTATTACGAGTGCTAAACAAGAAGAGTTCCCAGATGGTACAGTGGACACATGTGTGACTCCTGTGATTAAAGCATCTTTTTTTTTAGCTTAACGAGTGAACCGTCAGCTCGTTCAAACACACGTTAAAGTCCATTTGGCTCAACACCACTGAGCAGAGGCAGCAATATAACATAGCTGTCACGATCCTTGGTCTTTTGACCCAGCGTTTTGACTTTTAGTTTATGTTTAAGCCCTTCAGGTTTTCTAAGTTCATTTTTTATCATGCCTAGGTTGTTCTAGTTCTTTGTTATTAGATTCCCATTGTGTCTTCCACCCCTGTTAAGTCTCCCTTGCACTTCATGTGTTTCATGTCTGTGTCTTACGTTGTCAAGTTCAGGTTGTCATGTCTGCGTTTTATGTTTCCTGTTTTATTTTTGAAGAGGTCTTGTGTTCCTGTGTTCATCGTGTCTAGTATTACTCTTCCACTGGGACGTCGTTATGTTCATGTGTGTCAGCTGTTTCCCCCATGTGTTCCCACTTCTCTCATTAGCCTCTTGTGTGTATTTAGTCTGTTCCTTCTCATTCAGTCTTTGTCGGATCGTCTGTGCTGTTCCCATGCCAAGTCCTGCGTTCAGGTTTTATATATATTATATATATATATATATAAACCTGAACGCATATATATATATATATATATATATATATATATATATATATATATATATATATATATATATATATATATATATATATATGCATATATACATATATATATATATATATGCATATATACATATATATATATATATATATATATGCATATATACATATATATATATATATATATATATATATATATATATATATATATATATGATGAGCATGCATATGCATATATATATATGCATATGCATGCTCATCATCATTGCCATGTTTAGAGTTTTGTTTGTTTTTCTGTTTGCCAGGGTTTTTCAAAGTTCGTGCTTCCTTTCTAGTTTACCCAGTTTAGGTTATTGCTTAGTTTACATTGTTTTTGCCCTTTTATTTTGTACTGTTCTGTCTGCCTTAATAAACAGCTCATCATCAGTTAACTTTGAGTTTTAGAATGTCTGCACCTGGGTCCACTCTTCACAATCCACGCAGTTTGCCTCGGCAAACTGTGACAATAGCTAACATTAACAGTGCAGTGAATCTTGCTTGTGCCGTCATATTCAGAACTGCAAACCAAGCAGCATCACTGACTTTCAGCTTGTTGTGTTTGTGGATATATGACTGTCTGATAATTATCCATAAAATTCTCTGTAAGATTAAGGTCGACTATTGAACGGCGTATATTTTAAAGTAAAGGCTTTAAAACCAAGTAAACGCTGAAAGTACAAACATCACTAATGTCACATAACTTTGCCGACATGTGGCCAACAGTAATATTTTAAGGTTCTTCATTATTAAACATTTGCACATAAATAAGTTACATAATATTCAGTACTTACTTTTAAGAGCTTACTCTTTGGCCGGTCTGCTTCCACCGTTTTGTTTTTTTTGGAGCAAAATTATCCACACCCACTGCCGCGCTATGAAGTCTGGGATATGTTGGGCCATGAAGTGTACACTGCCACATCCTTAAAATTCAGGGAAATGAAGGACGCATTTGAGGGCCGCATTTCGAGCAGCCTTTGAATTGGGACAGCCTTCGTCACGTCGCTGTGACGTAATCGGCCTTAAAATGCGGCCTTTAAGGCTGCAGACCCTGAATTGGGACACAGCCCCTGGCTCCATCCTCCTGAGGACCCGGCCTTCGCGGTCTACGTGGGTTGGGTCCTCAGATGGTCGGGTAGGCCGGAAGTAAACGGCTGGGGAAATTGGTAGTGATGTGCGATACCACTGATTTCCTTTCCGATCCGATACCAAGTAAAATCCAGAATTGCATTATGTAATTGTAATAATAATATAACAATATAGCTTCACAATGATTACAGTACATCAGACTACTTGTTCTTATTGCTTAATGATGCAGAGTTCATCATATAGAAATAAAAAACCTGAAGTTGTGTGCTATTTGAGCATGTTGCCTGCCTGCAGCACTAAAGGACTCCGTGAGAGACGTCTGTCTCGCCCTAGCAGCACCTGTCCCTCTCCTCCTCTTCAGTTTGCCTCAACATAAGCTCATTGTATTTGTATTCTTGTATTTTGCTCGTTTGTGTTGTTGTGTTTGCACATCTCTGTTGCTTGTGGGGCTCGCACACAAGAATTTCACTCGCATGTGCTGTGCCAGTGTGCCTGCACATGTGATGTGACAATAAAAAGTGATTTGATTTGATTTGATTTGATTTGATTTGATATGATTTACTCTGAGATGTTTGACGAGGTTAGTGGTGTTGCCACGACACCTCACTGTCTTGCCACATGTATTGCCAACCGCGTCTTGGCTGTTTGTGGAGGTAAAATATGTCCGCACATGACTTTGTTTACGCTCAGCCATTGTTGTGAGTGCGCACGCCAGGTGCAGTGTTGCCAACTTAGTGACTTTGTCACTATATTTAGCGAGTTTTCAGAGCCCCTTAGCAACTTTTATTCTAAAAAATGACTAGAGACAAATCTGGTGACTTTTTCTGGTGTTATTGAAGACTTATTTATGACAACTTTTTGATGTGAAAGCACATATCGCTCTTCTCAACAAGCAGCGGGTGCTGCTGTGGGCACCTCGCCCATGCCAAAGCGCTCACGGGTGCTGCTATCAGGGCAGGAGATGTTCCCACCTATGCATCCAAACTGCAAATGAATCGCGTATGAGTGAAGCCTCTGCTCCCGCACTGACTGTAACGCAATCAGTTCTTCTTTTACTGTTATGTTGTTTTGTGGATCACAAGGTTTAAAACTACTTAAACACACACACACACACACAAAGTAACTCCACCAGAGTGCCTATTTTGGGTCACTTTTGCCGGTCCAAGCGCAGATAAAGGAATAAGGTTGGAATTGTGACATAAAAAAAACAAAAACAATAATCGCTAAAAAAATATATACATTTGTAATTCTAAATAAATTCTAAATGCATTTAGGACGTTTTTTTACTCACTTTATTTCTCTTCTTTTTTTCTCTCCTACAACATGGGTTACAATGATATTAGCATGACCAATTATGCAAATTAGGCGATGACGTTGTTTAGTGACTTCTAGAGACTTTTAGTGATTTTCCTTACGGAGGAGTTGGCAACACTGGCCAGGGGTTGTGACACATTTATACAGCCGTATTTCGCATATGACTATGAAAGGCGTAAGAGGAAGTAGTTTCTTCCAATTTAGACAATCCAAATGATATAGTTTCTTTCCACTGTGTTCCTGTTAATGAAAAACTACAAATTTACCCCAAAGTACTAAAATATCTATATTTTAATGTGAGAATCGATTCTAGAACATAAATTACTGGGATCGGAAGAATCGATATTTCAATATCGATCTGCACACCACTAGAAATTGGACGGTCTAGCCTTCTGATTGGCGTCACCGCTGTCTCGGTGGAGTTTAATAAACTCGACCGTCTGCTCCTTCCCAGTAAACACCAGTATGTGGGCCCCACATGGGCTATGGGGGTTCCAAGTGGGGATGGGCTTACAATGGGCATCCAATCTGGGACCCACCTGGGTTAGCCAAGTAGGACCCACTTGAGCCAGCCCAGATGGGCTAGGTTCTATGGGCACCATATGGGTAACATATGGGAAGTTGCATGAACAGGCAACTGAGTTTAACGATCTTAGTTAAGTATAATTATTAGTCATGTGTAAGTATAAACATGAATTAAGATGAAATAACTGATAATAAATTATGCCAGAGGCAGCATATGTATATTTAATTAATAACAAAATATACATATAAAATATATTAATATAAGTGAAACACAAAGAACAGATGTGACTTAAAATTGTAAGACGCTTAATAAAATAAAACAAATGGTTTTACATTTGAGTGGGAAAAAAATTTCACTCCATGTAGGAGTGCTTTTCGAAATCTCGCGTTATTTCATGAAATATCACGAGGTTTTCTCAAACTCGTCCCCCCATTCTGGAACATTCTTCATTTCGCGCCCTTGGACAAAGCTGACAGTTAAGCTGGCAATTTTTGGATTAAGTTCATCTTTGAGCTACGGACTTATTTTCTGCACTAACGGTAAGAACTTTTTGACTTAATTTGAATCCCTAAGTATAAATGAAATGTTTACAAAGTTATGATGCTGCAAAGTAATGTATGGCACAAGTGCTGGCGAACTTTTTCCTAGCACTCAGGCAAGGCTAAGCTAGTTTAAATTTTTAGGTAATGTTGGATTTAGCCAATTTTCAGTTTGAAAGCATTTTCTGGTGTCCTGTATACTGCTTAACTAGCACCAAAATTAATTACTGCGTGTACTTAACATCAAGTTGTACTTAAACATTATCTTGGTTTTTCTCTATGATTAGTATTAATAAAGGACTGTATTAGACCAATTTAACAAAGTTCTAGTTTTTTAGGAGGAATATGGGAGGGTATTTTCACTATCAGAGCAACCAAAATTGCTTTGGTGTTGTCTTTATAGACTACTTGCACTAAGGCATGTGACGTATTTCCGTTTCCAAATAGTACCGCTTGTGCGTTTCCGGTACGTTTGCTTATCTATCGGTAGCTATGCTAATGTCGCTTCAGAATGAGTATAAAAAGGAAAGTATTTAAAACAGAACATTTTCAAAAACAGGAGAAGAAATACTCCGAGCATTGCTGTGTCCCACTTTGTTCAGCTTCAGCCAAATTTAACGGCATACTAAGTTTTCATGCCTTTCCGACCCATTCCGACTTGAGAAGACAATGGCTGGTAAATATACGCCGGGATCATTTCACGATTACCTCTCACACCAGGGTCTGCTGCAGACACTTTGCCAGTGATCAACTCATAGAGCCAACAACCCTCGATGGTCGAAGGCGGCTTATTAAAGGTGCCGTACCAACACTTTTTGAGTGGAATGGCTATAAAGTTGAACCACCGCGGCGTAGTGTTTGGGAGAGAATGGAGCGACGCCCTGAACTAGTTCCTCCTGACGATCAAGAAGAGCACAGTCTTACAAGAGATCATGACTACTGCTCAGTCCCTGAGCCATCTGCATTGGACATATCTGCATCAGCTGCAGAAGACCTGTCCGAAGACGTGGAGACTCTGAGGAAGGAAATACAGGAGTTACGTGTCCAGCGAGAATTTGGGTTACAGCGTTTTGCTGGCTCCGACACTGACATCCGATTCTATACCAGGTACATCTAAGTTCTATTCAAGCTAACTGTTTAAAATATACCAAGGTCACCATCAGTTAAATTTCGAAAGTTTTTCCAGTCTTAATGAAAACAAAATAGAAATTTACTTTTTCTCTGCTGATTGTATGTTTTATGTAGATGCTTTAGTATTTAAACAATATCCTAATGCTACAGGTAAAATACAACACCAAATACTCTTAATCAGACTATTTTATACAGCATTCCATTAGCATATTTGTCACAGTTCACATTATTTTTATGTCAGTGTGTAATGTTAATTAATGATTGACATGATGTATGTCTCTCTCGTGAATAGATTTCCAAGCTAAGATAAGATAAGATAAGATAAGATAAGATAAGATAAGATAAGATAAGATAAGATAAGATAGAACTTTATTAATCCCTCGGGTGGGTTCCTCTGGGAAATTCGACTTCCAAAAAAAGCACAGCAACGACCAAAGTTACAGTTACAGAACTGTTATATATATATACACACACACACACACACACACACACACACACACACACACACACACACACACACACACACATATATAAATACAGAGACAAATATAAATAAAATATACAAAGGGGATAAATAGAATAAATAGGAATAAAAAATAAAAATACAAGTGAATTGCACATTTCAAGTATTGAGTCTATTGCACTGTTGACTATTTACAAAAAGTATTGTTCCCCCCTCCTTTGTCCTCCTGTTTCCCCTCCCTCTCCCCTCCAGAGAGGAGTTAAACAGTCTGATGGCGTGTGGGACAAAGGAGTTTTTAAGTCTGTTAGTTCTTGTCTTGGGGAGAAGCAACCTGTCACTGAACAGACTCTTCTGGTTGTTTATGGCCGTGTGCTATGATCATTTGATGGCATTCTGGGTTTTGATTGAGCCTTGCATCTATAAAATGATCCGGGTTTCAAGAGCCAAGTTGACACCTGCACGCACATCAACAGTAGGTTATGGGTTTGTTGGTAGTTAGAACTAGAGGTGTAATGTTATTGTATTTATGTACAATAACATTACTTTATGTACAGTAGCATACATACACAGGTGTATGTATGCTAGACTCAGTATCCTTTACATACATACACCTGTGCACTACAGCACCTCATTGTTTACCCCATGGTACAGTATGGTATGCCTAACCATTACAAAACATTTAGCCAAGAAAAGAATAATTTTACTAGTTCATAGCTTAAGGAGTAACATTTTCCCTTTTGTTTTCACCTTCCAGAGGCAGCTGCTACAGCCAATTGATGAGTTTTTTTCTTTTCCTGGTTTTCCTGTCAGTTGGTTTGAAGGAGAGGGACCTGGCACACCGATTTAACATACACCAGTCCACAGTGAGCCGCATTATTGCAACATGGACAAATTTTCTTGCCACTGCACTGGGGTCTCAGTGCATCTGGCTTACACGTGAAGAAGTGCAAGCTTACCTCCCTGAGGAATTCAAAGATTTCTCAGACACCCAGATGATCCTTGACTGTACAGAGCTGAGGTGTCAGACACCATCCTCACCACTTCTCCAAAGTGAAATGTACTCTTCGTACAAATCCCACTGTACGATGAAAGCCCTGGTTGGCATAGCTCCACATGGTCCAGTGACATTCATCTCTAATCTGTATGCTGGTTCGGTTAGTGACAAGGAACTATTCAAACAATCAGGCATTGCTGAGAAGTTGACTGAAGACATGGCAGTGATGGTAGATAAGGGCTTCCTAATCACTGATTGTTGTAAATGCAAAGTGTACTGCCCACCTTTTCTATCTAAGCAGAAGCAGATGCCAGCATACCAGGTTAAGGAGACGCAGGCCATAGCCAGACTCAGGGTACATGTGGAGCGAGTCATTAGGAGGATCAAACAGAACAAACTTTTTGATAGCATCATTACCATGTCACATGTTTATAATATCAACCAACTGTTTGCAGTGGCATGTATGCTGTCAAATTACCAGAACACAGCATTAGTTAAAAAATGGGTTAAGTGAGACAAGATGGATTTTTCCCAAGACACCAGTGCCAGTACAAGTAACTTATGGAAAATGACCTGCAGCTGAGGCCACTACAGTTGAATTTCTTCCTTCTCAGCTGACAATACTTGATTACAGAACTGGTACTTGAGTGCCGATAGTTGAGTTTCAGTTATTGATAATTCAAATTCATTGCAAATGTTTAATGTTAATAATACTGTTTAATTATACTACTATTATTACTATTCAGATTCAACAAAACTATTTATCAAAATTATAAAGTAAATCACTAAATCGTTTTAAAACCATAAGTGACATTGAACTTTTGTAACATCAAAAATACCATTTGTCATTTTCTACAGTTCAGTTGTGTTATTGTCTAAATGTATATCAGTATGCTAGGCATGGAGTTTTAAATACTTACCATGTAAATAAGTTCTGCACAAATTCAATGTTTTAATGTGTGTTTTTAAAAATTAAATTGATGCCATTGCTTAAATAACAGTTTATTGATGTCACATAAAAGTAACATGTAACAACAAAAGAATTCATGAAATATATTGAAAATAAAACATCAGTTATTTTGTTCCAGCCAGCCTGAAGGATCTGTTTTTCTTTTTGCTGTTTTCACTGTTCATTTTTTCAAACACGGGTATCTTGGCATATATATGTAAAAAAAGAAATAGTCTGCCTTTTCTCTGATTGCATTGTGCACATCTATATCCATGTATATTCTTTGCACTAGGTAGTCCTCTTGTGCCCACACAACAAAGTCACACCACTGCATCCCACTGATGAGCAGTTGTCCTTGCACTTGCCAGTAATATGCGTGGCTCTTTTTTAGTTTAGGGGTACCACATTCCATCTGCACATATTTGCAGTCAATAAAGTTTTGTACATTGGGACATTTGAATTCGACGAAGCCAAACTGGGGGTATTCATTGGGGTCAAAAACAACACCATCAGGAGATGCGGCAAGCCAGGGGGCAATGGGGTGAATGACCAGACCACAGGGTGAGTAGTTAACATTCATTAGCCTACTATACTCTGCTGCTATTGCAGGCTCCATCTCAGTTCCTCTCCTCATGTCTGCTGTCTGCCTTGTTCCCTTCAATATACGCTCTGCTAGTGACTCGGCCGAGCTCTGGCCTCTGACGTGACACACCTCCCGAAACCTAGAGGCAGTCACTCTGGGCCTGCGGAGCTGATGCCACTCAGACGAAGAGCTTTGCTCACGTGTAGCTTCCTCTATTTTGTGAGCCATTTCCAGAGTTACAGACAAGCTTTTCAGATGCAGAAGCTCTTCTTCTGAGCACACAAACACACAATCTGATGGCAAGATGTCATACCCCTCCAGAGGCAAGTGCGGTGTTGGTGGTGCATCGCGGTGTAGTGTGATGTACCGGGTTGTCAAAACCGGCTGCTGATATGACAGAACACTGCCCTCCTGCACCAGCCCAAAGGCACTTTCCACAAGGGGCTTGTCAGGTCTCATGTTCATTGTGGTCACAAGTGGCCTGTCCTCAATATTAAATTTTGCATATGCCTCCGTTATTCTGAACAAGCAGGGATCTGGTAACGGACCCACCATGCCTCTGTAGAAGCCACTCCTAAAGAAAACATCAATGACAATAATGTAAGGGAGAAGGTTATTATACTGAACAACAACTAAACTAAAAACTAAAAGGTGTAAAACAGTGGTGCATAAGTTAGAGACTGGGATGTATATGTACATGACTGAGTTAGCCGTCTTCAGAAAGTGTAATGTTGTATGTAAATTAATACCTATTCTGACACATGTATGTATGAAAAAAATAGCAACATACATTTGTAACACATGAAACCAAATTTTACAAATGTAATTACCGTACTCCAGTCTGGGCCATCCTATTTGGTACTGGCTTAGTGAAGATCATGGAGTTGATGGGTCCTGGCCTCACACCCTAACAGAAGACACATTTACTATGGATGGTGTTGCTGTTCATATGTAAACATGGACTAATTCAAAAACTTTAACCTCATTTAAATTACCACTGTCCGTGGCTTGTGCCATTGCTGTTCAGATTCCGTGCAGCTATGCACAGGGGGGACAACCGGCACTCTGAGTTGTGAGTAGTGTGCTGTTTGGAAGAGCAATGCCACTGTGTGATTGCACATAACAGCGCCTGCCACACAGGAGCACTGGCTATGTGTCAGTATCACCGGCGATGAATCCAGAAGCTTAATCTAAGAAGAAAGAACGAAAATTAAAAATGTAACATCTTCATGGAAGAGCCGAACAGGAACATAGTTCAGTGTTATGGTTACGTACCCTCCTGAATGCTTAGTGTTTCCTTCTCTCCCTATTAAAACAACTTAACCATGCTTGATAACTGTAATAACTTAGATTGTGTATATTTGCAGTATTAACTTGTTGTCAAATGTTTCTGATCACCCAAACACACGTTGATTTCACTATCTGACTAGTCAAATTAGGAGTGATAAAGCAGGGAGACAAGGAAAACATTCAAGTTGATGGGCCTTTAGGAATGAACTTAACTAATGCTTAAATGAACTGAACCCCACAGAACGGGGATTAACAACTTTACACAGCTTCCTGCCTACACTTAGTCTGTGTGGTGCCTCACTCTTCCTCATCGACCTGTAGCACAGGGCTCTCACACCGACCTCCCCTGACAACCTGTCTTTATTGGACACTGAATAAAGATACAAGTACCATTAGCATTATTTCTGTATTACTCATTTCAGCATGTCTTAAACATATATATTTTACACTTAGCAAGAGTAGCATTAGGTAGTTAACTACCTCCATAGTTAGCCAACTACCTAACGCTAATATAACAGTGTCTAACAACAAAAGTGACATTAGTTAAGAAAACCTCAACTATAGTTTAGGACGACATAAAACACCGTTTAAGAAAACATGTAATGTAGAGAACTGACATCAAATGAAGGACATAGCGGAGTAACGTAGCGTTTGCATTTGACGTTAGCTAGCGTTTCTTTGTCGGTTAATTTACGTTTTCTTACCTTCGTAGTTGTGTATATATGATGCAGCATATAACTTAAATCCTTTATCTAATTTGCTGGCGGGGGTAGTCGTCACTCTGCAAATCCGATGAACATCGGTGATGTTCAATTTTGGGAGCTCTTGTAGGCATCGAGTGTAGAACGTCGCCATGGTTTAACCGCACCGGAAGCACTGGAGCAGGACTACATAGAACGCGGAAGTGTTAGTGCAAGTAGTCCATTAGCTTCATTCCTCACGGCTAAGTGAGGAGGGTAGGCCATGGCCATGAGCAACTAGTCCCCAGCTTTTGCCCCTGTGTCAGGAGCATGCACAGCAGTCAGAGAGGCAGATCAGTGAGCACTCTATTTCTGTAGAAGACATAATCATCATTTTTCTTGCCATTGTTCTCATTTTTCCAGAAAAAGCAAAAAAGAAAATATAGGTATTCTTGATTTGTTTGGGGTTTTTTTTTTTATACACACTTTAGTATGCAACTTTATATGTGTAGTTGTTTTAGTGAGAACTTCATCAGAAATACTGTACTGACTCAAGAATCTGCCTCTTACTGTTGTGCAAGCTCTGTACATGAGGGAAACTGATTATTTAAGCAGAACTGGTCGGTCTTGTTAGGGCCACAGTGCCAACTCCTTTTACTATGATTGCTGTGGCCCTCCTTTTTTCCTTTTTGTAATGTATATTTGGCTAGAATCTACACATTTATTTATTTATAAAAAAGAAAAGCAATTGCTCTTTGGATGTGGTCCTAAAGATCTGTGATCTTTAAGTGTTTGTCTGATGCCTTATTTGTGCATGCGCGCTGTTATTTTAATTTGTTTCATTATGGCTTAAATTTGTTTGAATTTTGTGCATGCTCCTTTATCAGCCTTCCTGCATGGACAGCTTGTGTGGTTATTGGCCAGGAGGGTTTGCAATTATCTCAAAACTTGAGATGTTTGTTGTTTTGATTATGACTATGGCTACTTATAAATTGCATAGTCACACTATTACAATAATATGTTATTAATATCTGTATATTGGTTTGATTTTGCTGTTGGACAGTGGAGTGAATAGTAGCAAGGGTTATGTGTGATTTCTTTCTTTCTTTATTTTTACAGACTTTGACATAAGAACAGTGTATATTTCAAAATTCATTTCTATTTAAAATTTGATGCATGCCAGAAATATACTAGTAGGAATCTTTTTTTGAGTTTGTAACAATTAGAATTGTTACTTTATAAAGTGATGTCAGGGTCTTTTATTGTAATACAACAGCTTTTAAGGCTGGCGTAAGCATCACAGCAGATGTCTTTATGCCAAAGTAACTGAGGATAAAACACAGAAAAAAGGAGATTTTCCTAGAGTGGCTTTTTAAATCAGATAGCCTTAGAAATATTCTGCAGTTGAACAAAAACTGAAGAAAACCATGAATCAATATATGAACATTACCTGATGCTGCTGCTGAAGTAAAGCAGAGCAAAGTTACAGAAATTTTTTTTAGAGGTTTTATTAGTGAACAAGGTGAGTTTTTTGCAATTTGGCACAAAAAACAACTGACAACAGCGCTAAGCACAACTGTACACTGATGTATAATAAGCAAGGGAATAATGTGGAAAACATATTTCAGATGAGGAAACTTTTCTTGAAGTATACTACGAGAGAGCTGTGCAAGAAGTATGATGTTTTGTTTTGGTTATTTTTGTCTTTTTTTCAATCGTGGTGGAAACAAGACAGGAAGAGGGAATTAATGACAGTATTTGTCATGGTCCCTGTGCCCCGCTGGTCAATCCTCTATGGGGCAATATGTTTGTGGTTTGTTTGCTCTCTCGCCCTCTCTCTCTCACTCTCTCTCTCTCTCGCCACGGCGATGCTCACTGCGGGCTCCCGCTGCTGGCCCACACACCTGCTCATCACCACACCGGCCGCTGATCCCAGCTGATTACTGCACTACTTAGATGGCGAGTCTGCACTAGTCTTCGCTGGATCGTTGAGCTATCAGTGTCAGTTAGACTTGTGTTTCTGCTAACCTGTACCTTGAGAATTTCTTATAATTATCCTGCTAACCCGACGTTTTGTGTGTAGATCATTTTTGGAACCCGATGCGGAGAGGAGTGATTGAGGGGGAACGTTTTTGTACAGAAAGTGTGGAACACCCTTCTCCCAACCCTGTTTCCCACGGACCCTGGCGACCCGGACCCGTTTCCCCTGCACGTTGTATATAGCCACTTGGTGTATGTGTTCACTGTAAATAAACGCACTGTCCTTCGCTTAAAGGAAAACCCTGGCCTGCGCCTGAGTCTCTTTCGGAAACCTTATCAGAACGATCCAGCCATTATGGACTCAGCAGGACAGGACCCCGTGGGCCGGGCTCTGGCCGCCCAGGAAGCCGCGCTGGCCCGCCATGAACAAATGCTCGGGCAGCTACGGCAGGATGTCGCCGCATTGACCCTGGCGGTGGCGCAGTTAATACCGCTGGAGGGAAATGCGCAACCAGGGAATCCCCAGCCACCCAGCCCGGCTCCCCAGGCGGCACCGCCCGCCATAGCGTCAGGTAGCTCACCGCGGGTCGGTACGCCGACTGACGGACCTTTACCCACACCGGAACCATTCTCGGGTGAGTCTGACAAATGTGCCGGATTTTTGGCTCAGGTGTCTCTGACGTTTCGCGAGCTGCAGCGTTTTCATAGCAACGATGGGGCGAAGATCACTTATTTAGTTCAACTTCTGAGGGGCCGTGCACTAAAGTGGGCCCAGGTTGTGTTAAACTCTGATCCTGTCATCACCTACGCTGACTTTCTCTCCAAATTTAAGAGTGTGTTTAACCCAGGCACCGGGGCAGAGGCCGCTGCTCTCCGTCTCCTCAACTTCAAACAAGGTAGGAGAAGCATGTCTGAATACGCTATCGACTTCTGGATTCTGGCAGAAGAGGCAGGGTGGAATCAGGAGGCGCTACGGAGCACGTTGCTGAACAATATCAGAGAAGAATTAAGGGACGAGCTAATCATGCGTGATCTCCCTGCCTCCTTTAATGAGCTAATGTCCCTGTGCATTAAGGTGGATGAGCGGCTACGGGCTCGCCGGTCGCAGCGGAACTACAACTTCCATGAGGCTGGGGGAGTCTCTGGCACCGGCGCCATGGCGGATGCCGGCCCCTCCCGGACTCACGAGAGCGGGGATGGAGAGGAACCCATGCAGCTGGGCGGCTCCCATCTCACCGCGGCGGAGCGTCAGCGCAGGATTACGGCCGGTGAGTGCCTCTATTGTGGTCACAGGGGACATGTTGTGGCTACCTGCCCTTCGCGGGCAAAAGGGCGCGCCCGCCAGTGATGGTAGGAGTACTGGTGGGCGAGCTGAGCCAGGAAGAAGCTCCTCCCCGTTTAACACTACCGGCCACGCTTTCCATTCACTCTAAGAGCCGCTCCCTATCGGTGTTGATCGACTCTGGGGCGGAACAAAACTTTATTGACTGTCAGTTAGCCCGGCAACTTGGGTTACTATTGGAACCCCTGCCTCATGCCTTACGTGTTACGGCGTTGTCAGGTCAACGCCTTCCAGACATCACTCTGGTGACGGAGCCTGTCGAGCTCACCCTCTCTGGCAATCATTCTGAAGAAATCTGTTTTTTGGTGTTTAAAGCAACTCGCACTCCACTAGTTCTCGGCCATCCTTGGCTACAGCAGCACAACCCTCACATAGATTGGCTAAAGGGGCGTGTCACTGGGTGGGGGGAGGACTGCCACATGACCTGCCTTAAAGCTGCCTCGCCTCCAAGCACTGAAACGCCCTCTCCTGGGGAATTGAAATCAGCTGATTTAACTAATGTGCCCTCTGTTTATCACGACCTAGCTGAGGTGTTTCAAAAGGCCCGCGCCCAGTCACTTCCTCCGCATAGGCCCTATGACTGTGCTATCGAACTGCTCCCGGGAGCTCCTTTACCCACCAGTCGGCTATATAGCATCTCACTTCCAGAACGAGACGCTATGGACAAGTACATCACGGAATCCCTGGCTGCCAGCCTCATTCGGGCCTCCACCTCTCCAGTCGCGGCAGGCTTCTTCTTTGTCGAAAAGAAGGATAAAACCCTCCGGCCATGCATCGACTATCGCGGATTAAACAACATCACAGTAAAAAATAAATACCCTCTGCCGCTCCTCAGTTCGGCCTTCGAGCTCCTCCAGGGGGCTACTGTTTTCACCAAACTGGATTTGCGAAACGCATACCATCTGGTTCGCATCCGTGAGGGCGATGAGTGGAAGACCGCCTTCAACACCCACCTCGGCCACTTCGAGTACCTTGTCATGCCCTTTGGTCTCACTAACGCCCCTGCGGTGTTCCAAGCCCTGGTGAATGACGTGCTCAGAGACTTCATTAACCGTTTTGTTTTTGTCTATCTAGATGACATCCTGATCTTTTCCAGAAACCAATCCGAGCACGAGACCCATGTCAGACAGGTCCTGCAACGACTCCTCGAAAACCGATTGTTCGTCAAAGGAGAAAAGTGTGAGTTCCACATCTCCACCGTCGCATTCCTGGGGTACATAATCGACCAAGGAAATCTCCGCCCGGACCCTGTGAAGGTAAAAGCCGTTGTTGAGTGGCCGGAACCTCCTAATAGGCACCAACTGCAACGTTTCCTTGGGTTTGCCAACTTTTACCGGCGGTTCATTCGGGACTTCAGCCGAGTTGCCTTGCCGCTGACCCAGCTAACCTCTCCCAAGCTTCCTTTTCAGTTGAACAAAGAAGCTCAGGTAGCTTTCCAAGAACTGAAGAAACGATTCGCCTCAGCCCCCATCCTGATCCAACCCGACCTCATGCAGCCATTTGTGGTCGAGGTCGACGCGTCCGACTCAGGGGTTGGAGCGGTTCTGTCGCAACGAAAGGACGGTAAGCTCCACCCTTGTGCCTTCTTCTCCCGCCGTCTGTCCCCTGCAGAGAGAAACTATGATGTCGGGGATCGGGAACTGCTGGCGATAAAACTAGCCCTGGAGGAGTGGCGGCACTGGTTGGAGGCACGGCTCAGCCTTTCCTCGTCTGGACAGACCACAAGAACCTGGCATACCTGCAATCAGCTAAGAGGCTCAACGCCCGACAGGCCAGGTGGGCCCTGTTTTTCACCCGTTTCCACTTCTCCATCTCTTACAGACCCGGTTCCCAGAATGTCAAACCCGACGCCCTGTCCCGTCAGTTCTCAGTCTCGGAGGACGCCACTGAGCCCGCTCCCGTTCTCCCCGCCACCTGTGTCGTGGGCACCATCTCCTGGGGGATCGAAGCAGCCATTCGGGAGGCTCAGGTGTCGGAACCGGATCCGGGAGGACGGCTCTACGTCCCTCAATCAGTACGTTCTCAAGTACTTCAATGGGCCCACACTGCCCGCTTTACGTGCCACCCAGGGGTCCACCGCACTATCAACTTCCTCCAGCGCTGCTTCTGGTGGCCTTCTCTGACTAAGGACGCTCGGGAGTACGTCTCCGCCTGCGCGACCTGTGCCCTCCTTCCAGGCCCCCTCCGCCCGCCCGGCTTGTGGACGGCTTGCCCGCCTATTCCATCACGCGGATTATGGACTCTCGCCGCCGCGGGCGTGGCTTCCAGTACCTTGTGGACTGGGAGGGCTATGGCATTGAGGAGCGGTCCTGGGTTCCGCGGGCCGCTGTCCTGGACGAGCGTATGCTGCGGGCCTTCCATCTGTCTCATCCTGGTAAGCCTGGTGGGTCGCCGGGGGGCTCCCGTTGAGGGGGGGGTACTGTCATGGTCCCTGTGCCCCGCTGGTCAATCCTCTATGGGGCAATATGTTTGTGGTTTGTTTGCTCTCTCGCCCTCTCTCTCATTCTCTCTCTCTCTCGCCACGGCGATGCTCACTGCGGGCTCCCGCTGCTGGCCCACACACCTGCTCATCACCACACCGGCCGCTGATCCCAGCTGATTACTGCACTACTTAGATGGCGAGTCTGCACTAGTCTTCGCTGGATCGTTGAGCTATCAGTGTCAGTTAGACTTGTGTTTCTGCTAACCTGTACCTTGAGAATTTCTTATAATTATCCTGCTAACCAGACGTTTTGTGTGTAGATCATTTTTGGAACCCGATGCGGAGAGGAGTGATTGAGGGGGAACGTTTTTGTACAGAAAGTGTGGAACACCCTTCTCCCAACCCTGTTTCCCACGGACCCTGGCGACCCGGACCCGTTTCCCCTGCACGTTGTATATAGCCACTTGGTGTATGTGTTCACTGTAAATAAACGCACTGTCCTTCGCTTAAAGGAAAACCCTGGCCTGCGCCTGAGTCTCTTTCGGAAACCTTATCAGTATTTATCAAATGTGAAGCGTAGTTTGGATCTTCTTTTGCTGCTGGTTCAGTTAATTTTGAATTTTGATTGGAGAGTGATGAAACCTGGAGCTTCAGAATCTGTGAGCTGTCTTTCAGAAAGCAATGGAGCAATCTCAGAGGACAAAGAGCTCAGAAAGTTGTTGAACATTTTAGTTTCGTTTCACAGTAAAATGAGTCAGAGCATCATCAGGACTTAATATTGTACTCTGATTCTTTTGAGAATAAAACACTTGAGGAAGAGCACTACGATTGCGATGAACATGCTAAAGATTATGTTATCATGAAATTTCTGTTGACTAAAGGACTGATGAAACTTTGTGCTATGGCCAGCAAAGAGCACCAGGTTGGGGTGTCACTTTGAACGAGCTGGGTGTGGGATATGGGGGTAATGCGCAAGTTTATTTATCTTTGGTTAAAAAGTCCCCGAAAATGCAGACAGTCTATGCAAATTCTAACTGATTTCAGCATTCATGGTTTCTGTCAGGCAATATCTTCCTTAAAGTTTTGCAAGGAAACCAAGGTCTCTCATTGAAATTAGCACGTAGAAAGCAACTGAATTGAGACAAGTTTTGCTTTACACAAGCCCAGTTCTACTGAATAATATACCAAGCCAAATGTATAGATACTTTATACTGTTATCTGTATCTACAAGAATTCATCTAAGTCCTGATTTGTATATTGATAACTGACTGTGATTATGCAGAGGATGTTTTGAAGCAGTTTGTGAAAGATTTTGCTTTGATTTATGGTCTTGACTTTGTTGGTTATAATATACATTCTTTAATACACCTAGCTCAAGATGTACGGAAGTTTGGCCCTTTAGACAGCATTTCCTGCTTCCCATTAGAAACCTTCCTTGGTGGAATTTATTTGGATTCTGGAAGCAGATTGGGAAAGGGAAGCGGAAAAGGAGGTAATTGTGTTGAAAACACCTTAAAAGCAAAAATTAGAAACCTTCCTTGGTGGAATTTATTTGGATTCTGGAAGCAGATTGGGAAAGGGAAGCGGAAAAGGAGGTAATTGTGTTGAAAACACCTTAAAAGCAAAAATTTATTGAGATTATAAGAAAAAAAAAACCTGACAGTTTCTTTAGCAGACACTTGCCTTGCTGCTCATCAGGTTCAGATATGATTTCAAAATAGCGCTTTATAATTTGTTGACTTTTAAAAATCTGTTTTAGACTTTTTTTTGATGCCATTATATACATTAATGTTTTTAGTTTGTAGGACTAACCAGTACCCTAAATTATGTGTTTGGATTATTATTTATTTGTGTGTGTATGTTTGTTGTATTTTGTTTGTTTGTTTGTTTTAAGGCCAGTGATCCCGTCGAGCTCTGATGAGGATTGGGACAACACTGCGGAACAGCCAGAGACCTCACCACCATCAGCAATGGAGAATAGACATTCAAGTGAAACTCACTTCCTGAACATCACTCATCCATTTGTTCAGCCGCTACAACCCTCAACTCCTTCACCTGTGGTTTCACAACCAGTTCCAAGACAACTTCTACAAGCCACCAATACGAGCATGTTTGTACGTGTTCTAACCCTCCTGGAAGACATTAAGGACACTCAGAGGGTCCACAGTCGAATGCTACAGTCTCTCCTTACACAACGTGATGGACCAGTTGCTGCAGTATTACCCGAGGGTGCTGTATTTCCCATCCGGACAGTAGCAGATGTGGCAGCACTGGAGCAAAAACTGGCAGACCCTGTCTTCCTAAAAGAAGTGGTAAATAATAATGATGTAATAACAATATTCAATGATTAATGCCTCAATCAGTCTGTGTTTCATGCTAGCAGTTATGATCAAGGAAAGTTGCTGTTTGTTCGAACATGGTCAGTGCAATGAAGGAGTGGAAGGAGAGCTGAACAAAAGTTGCTATTTTTGTTAATAAAATAACTTCTCCAAACATTACCTAGTTATAAGTTGTGCCATGCCAAACCCAAAACTTAAGAAATTACTTTTGGTGAATCATTTAGCTCTTTGCATTCACATCAGACAGTGTTTGACTTTGACACCTAACTCTTTCTCAGTCAATTAGCATCAATATTATAGAGCCTAATTACTGTGTAGCTGTGCTTGCTTTCTTTTAGGTGTGACTGATGGTACTACTGTCAGTAAAATTATTGTCCTTGCGTGTCCTAAGGTTGCTGTTGTGGCAGAGATCAGAGGGAGCACTGTTGATGAAGCCACAAGAAGAATGATGGCCTTCATTATGGACAATGCTCTTTCCAGGCAATATAACTTCGTTGGGTGCCATGCAAAGCGGGAATTTCGAGGGCTTAAAGTTTTTGAAGTGCTATATGGTAAGTTCATTAGTTGTAAGATATTTTGTTGATGTTTGAATAACGGATGCTCACTACAGCTGCAGTCATTCAGAAACAACTTTTCTCTCCACCATTGTGAGCGGCTAGCTTCGCAATAACAGAAGTTTGACTTGATTGACGCAGGAATGTTCCCAGTTAGCCTAGCGGTCAGCAAGGAGGCTTCAGCGGTGCATTATGGGATCTGTAGTTTGTATATTATTAGCGCCTCATATCGCCGGGCCATGCATAACAATAATAGTACATCTATATAAAATGATCTTGCGGGCCGGATATAAATGTATGCCGGGCCGGATGTGGCCCGCAGGCCTTGACTTTGACACGTGGTTTAGATAGACTGTACAAATTGTGGAGATGAAACCATCAGCTCATGTTGTTCTGGAGGTTGGTGGCTGCTGGCAGGAATGACCACGTTTCTTTCTGGCTTGTAGCATACTTGAAGAAGTCTCTCACTAAACAGTTTTTTGGTTGCTCACAGAATGTGAATAAGCTCCAGGAACTCCAGAGCCAGCCTCTATTTTTTCCAGTGTAATTAGTAACACACTGATTTATCTGATGGCCCTATTTTTGATTTACATGAAAATAGGGCTGCCACAAACGATTATTTTGATAGTCGACTAGTCACCGATTATTTTTGCGATTATTCGACTAATCAGATCATCATCCATTGGACGTAAAACAACAGCTTATTGCACCAGCAGCATCTGCTCTTATATAACTATCATTAGCTTACAGCTTTAAGTGTTTAAGGTCTGTGCTAACTAAAAATAAAGACAAGATGATAGTTTATTAAATTTTAATGAAATTTGCAGATTGTTTCGGTGAAGTTTAATAAACTCCTTGCTATCTAAAATATAACAGGACACCGGAGTATATTCTGGAGCATCTCACACTTCTGATAATCAGTTGTCTGCTTGACGTTTATTCAGCTGTGTAAAAACTATAACTTTAATCTCAGACAAACTGATTTACTCAGGAACAAATAAAATACTAAAAAAAAAAGCCAAACAATAACATTTTAAGTTATCTAAGTGACTCATATATATTTAACCTGAGTAGCGAAAGACAGCGGTGGGTTTGAAAACGATTTGCGGGGAGTCCGGTGTTCTCACGGCGCTAGTGAGCCTAGCCCCCGGCTCGCTAACGAGCTAGTGGGTAACAGATGTCTCCGAAAACGTCGGAGCGCTTTTGAAAATATGTGGTGTCCTGATAAACTGAGCAGATATTTGAGGTTTACACAGCTACATTCTCGCCTGAGAATATGTTAAACGTTTATTTTGTGACCCAGAAAGAATAATAAGAGTAACATTAAAACTAACTAGCTGCCGCCATTGTTGGAAACTGCGCTGGGCCGCGCTATGAATTCTGGGACACAGCTGCTTCTTCTTCTTCTTCGGGGTTTAACGGTAGCTGGCATCCTTGTACATGCAATGCTGCCATCTTCTGTTTCAGTCCGTTATTACACTCTTAAATCCTGCCACTTATTCCTGCGTCTTTTGTGATCTTACAAAGCTTCAAACGACGCGTCGACTATTAAATCAGTCGTCGACGATTTTGATAGTCGACGTAATCGTGACTAGTCGACAAATCGTGGCAGCCCTACATGAAAATTATTGGCGCCCGCCTGGCACACACCTCAAGAAGTGGAATCTGTTTTCTCCTTGGTAGATGTAGCCCTTGTTACATTTTACTATTTTGTTTTGTGTTCATTATGAGGTGCTGTACCATGCAAAAAACTGGTTAACCACTTGCCTGTTCTAAGCTCTGTGCCAATCACTGAGACAGCCCACAACACCAGTTATCATTGTAACTATGTAGACATCTTTTAAACATTTGTCTTAAATGTTTTAAGGTAAAATGTTTCACATTAATTTAATTTTTGAGTGCCTACTTGGTAAATCATTTTGTAAATAGCTTTTCTGTTTCCATGAATACTCATGGTCTTCAAAGAGTTCAATGTAGGAGGTCAAACAACTTGAACAGCACAACCTCCAAAACAACTTCAGTACTATCGCAAATCTGATTTTGTTTGTGAAAATGCACTAATTTTTTATTTTTTTTTATTTCTTTCAGGACCAATGGATTGGTGAATGAGTGAGAAGCTGTGGTTTGCTGCATTTGTTTTTCCTTTAAACTGTATAACATTTATTTGTTATTGTTTTGTGTATACTGTGGACATTTTTGTCAACTTGTTCTCCAAACAAAAAATGTATTATATAAAAAAGCATACTGTTTTAAAATTTCATAGTAATCAGTATTAATAAAAAAGATAAACTGGCTTTGTTGTACAGGTGATTTAAATTATAGCTTACTTACATTATCCAAAATTCCATCTGGGCAAACACACTTGGGGCCACCATGGAAACTGACGACAAAAATAGCTGGGTCTCAGGTTGGTAACCCAAGTGGGCCCCAAGTATCAGACCTGCTTCTATCCATCTGGGCCCCATACTCATTTATTGTCTGGGGCTGATTTGGGACCCATCATTAACCCATCTGGGAAAACACATTTGGGGCCATCATGGAAACTGAGGACAAAAGTAGCTGGGTGCCAGGTGGGTAACCCAAGTGGGCCCCAACCATCAGACCCGCTTCTACCCATCTGGGCCCCATACTCATTTGTTGGCTGGGCCTGATTTGGGGCCCATCCGGGTCCCATCAATAATCCATCTGGGCAAACACATTTGGGGCCACCATGGAAACTGAGGACAAAATTAGCTGGGTCCTAGGTGGGTAACCCAAGTGGGCCCCAAATATCAGATCTGCTTCTACCCATCTGGGCCCCACATATTTTTTTTTGACTGGGCCTGATTTGGGGCTTATCTGGGACCCAGCATAAACCCATCTAGGAAAACACATTTGGGGCCACCATGGAAACTGAGGACAAAATTAGCTGGACCCCAGTTGGGTTTCCCAAGTGGGCCCCAAATATTAGCCCTGCTGCTCCCTATTTGGGCCCCACATATGTGTGTTGACTGGGTTGCTATCTTAAATATAACAGGACACTGGCGTAAATTCTCAACCGTCTCACATTTCTGTTTAATCAGTTTTCTGTTTGACGTTTATTCAGCGGTGAAAAAACCAAGGAGGAATCCACCCGGGGGATTAATAAAGTTTTATTTAATTTAATTTAATCTAATAACTTTAATCTCAGCCAAACCGGTTTACTCACGAACAAATAAAACACTGAAAAAAGACAAACAATAACATTTTTAGGTTGTCTAAGTGACTTATATATTCGTTCAACACACACGTCCTTCAAATTCGGGGAAAAGGAGGACGCATTTGTCGGCTGCATTCGGAGGAGTCTACAAATTTGGACAGCCTTCGGCGCGTCGCTGTGACGTAATCGGTCTACAAATGCGGCCTCAGGAGGATGCAGCCCATGAATTTGGACACGACAAGCGTTAATTGGAACACAGCCTATGAATTTGGACAGCCTTTGGCTGCAGACAGAGGAGAGCTTTGACCAAGTACCAAAGCAAATCATTCGTACTGTACAAATAATGTAAATATGACGGTGTATCACAAAAGATTTATATCAAACGGATCACTTGGCCCATATTACGTTACTTGCTCTTCGAGTGAATCAACAAATGGCAAAATGAAAAGCCGAACAACAACAATGCTGTCTTTTTTAGAGAGTCTTAGCTTACATGTGTTTTTATTTCATATTTCCAGTTGTTACCCTCCGCGGCTGAATAAAGCACTTTAAATTGGTTTCAGTTATGTACTGATGAACACAACAATAAGGGGCTTCTTTCAAAGAAAAATCTCAGGTAGATGTTATTTTATATATTGTGGAGGTAAGCATCAACGACACAGAGCTCTCAGTTCTCACTCCTTCTTTATTCCTCTCCAACATCAACTGCACATATCGCGCCACAAAACACAGGAACACACTTCGTTAATACTGGGTGTGAGTGGAGCCCTCTAGTGGTCCACCATACATGCCCCCACCGAACACCCAGCAGAACTAGTCCAGGACCCGGGGCTTAAGCAAACGGCCGGAACGGCTGAACCGGGGGGGTGGGGAACTGACAGAGGGCAACCCATCATATGGTGGACGCAGAGGAGTCCTATGGGCATCGTGCCTGGTATCGAAACACGGGGGGGGCTCTCAGGTAAGAATTCCCTTGGGACCCGGAGGGGTTGGCCGAGGACCAGTTCAGCTGGGGAAACCCTGAGGTCTTCTTTAACCGCAATTCCACCAAAACCCACAGAAGACGGTCAACCCAGTCGCCATCTGTTAAGGAAGCCCGGAGTGACCTTAAGTGACCGGTGAAACCGCTCGCGCATCCCGTTAGCTTGCGGGTGGTATGCTGGACCTTGACCCCCAGGCCGTCAGCCATAGCAGACCAAAGCTCAGAAACAAACTGGGGCCCCCTGTCCGAGGTAACACTGGGTGTGAGTGGAGCCCTCTAGTGGTCCACCACAATATTATGCTTTGTATGTTGTTCAGTATTTTTCTATGCAAAACAAGAGGAATTTCAATAAACAGCAGTATATTCACAGTTGAAACCAGATATTTACATACACTTTAGGGAAAAAACATAAAAACTTTTTTTCTGTTAAACATCAATTTAGAGTAAACCTGTTTGTTTTAGATAAATAAATATTGAAAGATCTTTTAAATTAGTTAAATGTCAGAATAAAGAGAGAGAGAGCTGTCTCTTTTTTATCACTTTCATCAAATTTAGGAGTACATATACACTAAGTTTATTGTTAATTAATAAGATAACTCCAGACGATTCCATTCTGAGCTTCTGATAGGTTAGTAGAGTCCATGGGAGTAAATTGGTGACACACCTGTGGATGCATATAAGGCACACCCAAAACACAGAGCCTGTTTCTTTGTCATGGGAAAATCAAGAGATATCAACCAAAACACCAGGAAAAGAATTGTGGACCTCCATAAGTGTGGCTCAATTTTGAATACAATTTGGGTGCCATTTGCAATTAAGAAATACATACAATTTCTCTCTTTACTTTTAAATTTAACAAATATGTTTTTTTATATTTATCAATCTAAAAAAATAAACATTTAGTCCGATTTGATGTTTTACAATTAAAAAAGTGTTTGTGTTTTTATCTGAAGAGTATGTAAATATTAGGGGTGCAACAATACACAAAATTCACGGTTCGGTTCGGTTCGATAATTTGGTCACATGGTTCGATATTTTTTCAATACAAAAAAAAATGTTCATGTCTTTTTAATTTATCATTTATTAAAATTATAAATATATATTTTAACTCAAAAGTACAGTTTTTAAATTTAATGTTGCTGAAACAACAAAATAAAAATCTTTCTGATCTTTGGAAAATCACTCATCTTTGGAAAAGAGAGTTTATTTCAGAGAAATAGCTCTTTCCAAAATAAAAGCTATACTATACGCTTCTTCTGGGCTATATTCTCAGCAGCATATTAAACATATCAGGTCCCCATAAGCAGACTAATGTGCTAACGGCTGTCTAAATGACTCGGGTAAAGTTTGTAGCATGCTTGCTTGTTGTTTTTGTCTGCTTCCACTTGTCTTTGCGCTAGGATGATGTCGGCGTAAATGTGCTGTCATATTCGTTGTGTTCCCACTAGTGCTGTCAGCGTTAATCTCATTAAAATGACAAATCTCCGTTAACAAGTTACCGAGGATCGCCCCGTGCATGGGGCTGGACGGCGTCAATGCGTTAACAAGCTAACTGCGCTAACGCACTAGTTCCCACAAATTGACCGTTGCGTGGCACATCCGACATACTGTTTTACTTTTTTTTTTTTTTGTGTCCATGACGCACTTACTATCGGGGTCATGCTTCACATGAAAACCAAGATAGTTCCAAATGCCTGACCTGAATGAGGGTGGGGGAGATTCAGTTTCGGGTAGCGTTGAGGGAGTTGCCATGTTGCAATGAGCTTAGCTTCTGTCTTGCTAGCTTGCGCTGCACTCAGTGGATCTACACTCGACAGTGCAGCCTAGGCGGAGTAGTCGAACGCAGATCCACTGAGCGATCAACACAGACAGCATCGTCAGAAGAAAAGTTGACAAAACAAATAAAAAATGTTGTATTGTTCAATACATATGCGTACCAAACTGAAAGCACTGTATCGAACGGTTCAATATCGATACGAGTATCGTTGCACCCCTAGTAAATATCCGGTTTCAACTATATATTTGATGATGTTGGTGTTTGGCTTGATTGTCAGCACAAAGAGGGAGAGAGAGGAACAGAGAGGGAGATGGAGAGGAGAATGAGGACAGAACAGAGATGGAACAAGAGCCAGGTGAGACAGACCTTTTACTCAAAAGGTTGTTTGCCAAAACTCATCAGAACATGTATTTAGTACCTTTCTGAATCTAAATAGTGTACTTTGGTAGAATTAAAAAATAAGTGTAGTGCAGGTCTATAATGATTTTTAGTGCTACTATCATCTAGTTTTGATTCTGGTTCTGTCTTGGTTAAGTCCTAAGTAGTCCTGATTTTGAACTGTTGTAGTCCTGTTTTACTTCCAGATCAGTTCTGGGTTCTGGTTGAATTGGGGTTTAGTCCTCGTGTTTTGATACAGCCCCGATTTTGTTCTGTCTTGCTGCTTAATTAAAAAACTAGTTTAAGGTGTCCTGCATATGTGATATATATATTTTTCCTATATGAGGTCATTCTTTTTTGAACAAAACTCAAAACACAGCCTAATAAATCTTTCAGTCAGCCCCAACCCCCACATGCATACTACCCTTTAGGGCTAAGCCCCTGGTGTATAAAATGTCTGGCTCTGCCTCTGGAGTCAACAGTATCCATGACACACAACGTAACGTTCTATAATGTGTCATGCGCAAAAGCGTCAGCTCTAAGAGCCGTGCTTAGAGAGTGCTTTGTAGTGAATCAGAGTCGACTCCCATTGAGCGAGAGCCGGCTCCTCACTTAATTTCCTTTCGCTGTTCAGCTCTCACACAGTGGCTCAGCTATGCTCCAATCCCTCCATATTGTGGCTAATCACATGCGAGGATATAGGATAATATCATTATGTGAAAAACAGAGAGGGTGAGAGATGCGACAGTCGAGTGGAGCGTGCGTCTGTCCTCTCAGTAAGTGAGTGAGACAGTAGACAGCAGTGAGGAGGGATGTGCGAGTGCTTCGCAAAAACACATATATATGGCTGACACCCGTAAACGAAGCAGCATCTGACTGCAGTTTAAAGACTTTTTTGTCTCAGTCTTGGTGTTGGTTTTGGTCTCGCCTGGACTTGGTCTTGGTCTTGTCTTGGTCTCAATACCCTCTGGTCTTGGTATTGTCTTGGTCTCAGTTTAGGCAGTCTTGACTACAAGTCTAGTAAATATGCTTCCTGTTTCTGTGACTGCTGCTGTTCAGCTTGGCGGGTTTAGAGTAGGAAGTATGACGTGAGTGTCTCAAGTTTCTCAGGAAGCAAGCTGGCACAGCTGTAAGCAGGTGTTTTTATGACACTCCAATCAGCAGCAGGTGACTGACTCGTCATCAGCGTGGTTCCAGCAGATCTAACCAGGTGTGCCCAACCTCTGACTTTATCCCAGCTGTGACAGGCTCCATGTTGCTCAGAGAAATTGGTTTGTGGGGCAACAATCATGTCAAAGGGTATGTCTGGAAGTAGTCAGGGTGTGGCATTGAGACTGAACTCAGCTTTTCACAATATGTGTTTAATTCATGATTTACCAGCTCTGCATGGGAGGACCAAGGAGAGCTGTCTCCCTCTCTCTGCTGTCCGAATGTAGCCTAACGTAGCTCAGTGTTTCATCTCTGCCCAGAATCTGCATTTCCTTCTGTTCCTCATCGTGATCTCCCTCGTCCCTCTGTGTGTTCGTCTTTTTAGTGTTTCCCTACTTTCGCTGCTCATCCTGTGAATCCAGGATTAAAGCTATTTGTGTTTAGTTCTGCCTGAGAGTCCTGCATTTGGGTCCCACCCTAACTTGCTTCACGCAGCGTTTTATGACAATATATGAAAATTAGTAACAAAACAGAACTTTTTCATGATATTGAGATTTATTGAGATTATCTAGTGTATGTGAGTTCTGTTTGTACTCTTTGCATGATAACTGTGAGGTCTTTGTACTGCAGACTGAACCTGGGCCAGGAGACTAAGAATCAGGCCAAAAGCTTCTCAGCTGAAGGACGCAGAGAGGACACTTTTGTATAGGAATTTCTTTTATTTATGTATTAATCACATTATTTTATTGTATGATGCCTTGGTGCTACTGGATTTAAACATGTTTCACACTCATACTGTAAGACAAATGGTGGGGCTATAGTAAGGAAGTTGGGGGAAGCAGACAACTCCACAGGTAGAGTCTTTTGTCTCTTCGAGGACTCTGGGAGGTAGCAAGGGAGTGTAAACCTTAAGGTGTGAAACAGCTGTGTACTGCCTTTTGTTCCTGGAGAAGGTATTTAACTGAGAGCCATGTTAGGCTCGGGTGAGACTCTGCTGACCGTTTGCCCCGCGATCATGCAGGCTCTCCACCAAGCTTCGGTTTTCTGTTCTTTGTTTGTGATTAAAGAATGTTAGCTATCGCTCACCGCTCGTCAGCAGGCTTTATTTAATGGAAAACTTCCACAGCACTTTCCATCATAATAAATCAGGATCAAAGTTCACAGTCACATGACAGTTATTCAGAGCTCTGACTTGGATCACAAAGACCTCAAGATGATCTACCTGCCACATACCAAACCAGAGTTGTTGTTACAGAGCACCAAGCAGGAAAATACATTATTTCAAGAAAAAACAGAAATGGTATTAAATGAAGACATTTTCCTCCTGGGAGACTGTACCATTGACTGAATCAAAGAAAAAAAAAGGACAGGACAAATTTTGTCTCTGATTTTTTGTTTTTGTGGTCTGACCCAGATCAGAGAGGAAAATAAAGTGTGATAATCCACATCAATGTACATCGATCACATCTGCACAAATAATCCAGAGCTCTGCTCCAAAACAAGCCCGGTCAATCAGTCAGTGATCACAAGCTCATCACTGCCACTGTACGAACAAGATTCCTCAGAGGCAGGAACACACAAACAGATCCCCGATGTGAATGCTTCCTGTTCACTCATCATCACAGTCTTGGGCTACGTTCACACTGCAGGTCTTAATGCTCAATTCCGATTTTTTGATCAAATCCGATTTTTTTGTCTGCTTGTTCACACTACAGATAAAATGCGACAGCAAACGCGCTCTAGTGTGCACCCTCAAAGCGGCCCGCATGCGCAAAAGAAGATGTCACACACAACGCGCTCTGTTTAGACCCAGACCAAACAGTATTGTTTGACTGATGGCCCTTAATATAAAGACTTCGGACTTTACGTTTCCCAATTTTTGCTTTAAGTTATTTTGTTATTTACATAATAATGTAAATAACCTAATAATTATCCTTATTGCTGTTTTAGAGAGGAGCGGCGCTTCAAAGGATAGTTGCAGATTTCTGTCAGAATCTGCAGATTATACAGTACACATAAAATGTTCAAGTTGTCTTCCCAACTGTTTCACTAACATCTACATGGGATGTCTTCTCGGGTGCTTCTCCGGCGCTGATAATTGGCGTCTGTCTTGTGTCAGTGACGTAAAAGACAGATTTAATGCGACATGACCATTCAAACAGCAGTCGCTTTCTAAAACATCGGATATATATTGGATACTGTATATACCACATACGAAAGTGACCCAGATTGGATTTGAAAATATCAGATTTGTGCCGTTCACACTGTCATACCATGATCGGATATGAGTTGCATGGGGTAAAAAAAAATCGGATTTGATGCACTTTCGCCTGCAGTGTGAACGTAGCCTTAGTGACATGACCAATCAGTGCTGAGAGATGAATCACACAATAACCTCAACAAGGATCAGATCCAAGACGCAGGAAATACAAGAGTACCTCAGACCCACGCTGAAGAGCTACAAATGGAGTTTTCTGTTTTGGTAAAATATTCATCAAGGCTTATTTTTATTGTTATTAGTATTATTATTATTGTTGCACGAAGAGAGGATGCCCCGTGTTTATGACCCCTGTCAAATGATTTATGACAGATGAAGTAACAAAAGTTTATGAATGTCATAAAATCACGAAATTCATAACTCTGTAATAATGAATAATCATATCCCCCAAAAATTATGATAATGAAAACATAGCAATGGAACAGCATGATGAATAAGATGTTTGAGATATAAATGAAAACTATGGAATAATAATTCAGAACGGGGTGCAGCTGTCATTTTAAAAAAAAAAAGAGGTCTTATGAAACTTTATTCTTATCCTTTCAAACTATGTCAAATTTCCATGTTATGCTTTTTTTTTTGTGTGTGTGTTATTTTCTATAGAAACTCTGTGTGTATAATCATGTATATTTGATACATAAAATATTTAATCTTGTATTTGTCTATTTTGTGGTTATTGAATATAAATTCGTCACGTCTTCCTGATAGACAGATGGCTGAAACAAAAGCCACCAACGTTTAAATAAGAAAACTCCAAGAGGAGACAAGCAGCACTGAGTCTGCATGCAAAACAAGAAAACCCAACAGCATTCATATTTGCTCTTTCACAGGTGGATTTCTAAAGCCAAGGTCAGTGCTGCTGTATACACTCTCAGATGGAAACACCGATGAATCTACAGATTCACAGATTTCATTAGACCATCTAAGTCTTTAGATTTTGTTGTTTTTTTGTTTTACATAAAAAATGTCAACATTTTATATTTTCCAGTGAAAGCATAGTGCAGGAACTCCAGCAACACTTAAGGGAAGATGAACAACTTTAATAATTGACCAATGCGTTTCAGCTTGTGGCCTTCATCAGGGTCATCACATTCGGCCACAAGCCGAAATGCGTTGGTCAGTTATTAAAGTTGTTCATCTTCCCCTAAGTGTTGCTGGAGTTCCTGCATTGTGAATTATTTCATCCTCTCCGTGCACCTTGGAACTAGGTGAAGTTGTGCCAGAAATAATTTTTCAGTGAAAGCACAGTGACATGGGAAGATATTTTTCTTTAGTGATGTTACTGCAACAATCTCAAATACTTCTGAGATTTTATGGTCAAACTATTTGATTTTGTGGCCTTTCTCTGATGATGCAAATGTCAGGACCAAGAATCATTCAGGGTTAACAACACAGGAGAAAACAGTTGATGTAACTGTCCCTGAGACAGTTAAATAAAGGTGTTTGTTTTATATGTTTCTGTGATAAATTCATGTTTAATTTAGTTCATTTATTTGTTGGAAAGTGTTAAACATGTCTTAGATAAGATAATAAAAAGGATAACATTAATTAAAAACTTAAAATGAACTTAAAACTTAAAATACGTGATTACAAAATAAGCACTTTGTTAAAGCTGTAAAGTTTGTTTGAGGTAGAGTTTGTAATTGTCTCATGACCAGAGTTTAGCTGAGAGCACAACCATGGCATTGTAGGTCAGAACTAACATGGGTACAGAGCTACAGATGCAATGATATGCTGAAAGCGTTGCTGCTGAGTGTAGTTCACACCTTCTTACACATACTGATGTCGCAGAGTTTTGCTCAAATGGTCTGATCACATCATTACAAACGTGTGTGTTCAGTATTGAGTTGCTGTGTGTGAAAGGTGACAGCTGTGTTGGAGTTGTGTTCACATTTTTCCAGTGCAAGTGTGAAATGTATTTAGTGACTGAGTTTCAATTCAATTTTATTTATATAGCGCCAAATCACAACAACAGTCGCCTCAATGCGCTTTATATTGTACCGTAGATCGTACAATAATAGATACAGAGAAAAACCCAACAATCACATGACCCCCTATGAGCAAGCACTTTGGCGAGAGTGGGGAGGAAAAACTCCCTTTTAACAGGAAGAAACCTCCGGTAGAACCAGGCTCAAGGAGGGGCGGCCATCTGCTGCGACCAGTTGGGGTGAGAGAAGGAAGACAGGATAGAAGACATGCTGTGGAAGAGAGACAGAGATTAATAACAGGTATGATTCAATGCAGAGAGGTCTATTAACACATAGTGAGTAAGAAAGGTGACTGGAAAGGAAAAACCCAGTGCATCATGGGAATCCCCGGCAGCCTACGTCTATTGCAGCATAACTAAGGGAGGATTCAGGGTCACCTGGTCCAGCCCTAACTATATGCTTTAGCAAAAAGGAAAGTTTTAAGCCTAATCTTGAAAGTAGAGATAGTGTTTGTCTCCCAAATCCAAACTGGAAGCTGGTTCCACAGAAGAGGGGCCTGAAAACTGAAGGCTCTCCCTCCCATTCTAATTTTAAATACTCTCGGAACAACAAGTAAGTCTGCAGTGCGAGAGCAAAGTGCTCTAATAGGGTGATATGGTACTACAAGGTCATTAAGATAAGATGTGATCTGATTATTTAAGACCTTGTATGTGAGGAGCAGGATTTTGAATTCAATTCTGGATTTAACAGGAAGCCAATGAAGGGAAGCCAATACAGGAGAAATATGCTCTCTCTTTCTAGTCCTTGTCAGTACTCTTGCTGCAGCATTTTGGATTAGTTGAAGGCTTTTCAGCGAGTTTTTTGGACATCCTGATAATAATGAATTACACTAGTCCAGCCTGGAAGTAATAAATGCATGAACTAGTTTTTCAGCATCACACTGAGACAGGATATTTCTGATTTTACAGATGTTGCGCAAATGGAAGAAAGCAGTCTTACATGTTTGTATAATATGTGCATTGAAGGACATTGAACGGTTCAGAAATACTAATCCAGACCTCCGGCCCTTCACCGCTGAAGGCCTCCGTAAACACTCCAGCAACAACAAACGCCGCCGCTCGGCTAACCAATCCTTTCGCACGCTGTCTGTAACGTCACATCCCGTCAGCGCGCTGGGCTGGGTTAGTCCTCCATCTTGGCTAGCGTAGCGGCTAACGGTGAGGCTGCCGTAGAGGATGAGGAGACCCTGACTGAACCGAACCGGTACCGTGTCCCCGAGCCAGAAGCCACCACACGCCACCGGACAGGCTCCGCGTACGCGCACACCCGGTAGTGCCGGGCTGCTAGCAGCTAGCCGCCAGCAAAGAGGAACTGGTGCTCCGGTTCCGTTCGGGTCGATGCCGGTTACAGAAAGCCGGACAAGAAGCCGAGACGAGCCAAGCCGGGACAGATAACCCGCCCGGCGTGCAGCCAGGACCGGGGCCGGTGATGCTGCGTGGGAACCTGCTTAGGTAAACTCAGGCTGACGTCACGCAGGTGTTCCGGAGCGGAGCGGGGGCTTCATGACCGAAACTAACGACCCTGGCTCACTGTGACCCTGGAACATGTCCGCCAGGACCCCGCTGCCCACCGTGAACGAGCGGGACCCCGAGCACGTGAGTGCGCGTATGTTTTTCGTTTGGAAAAGTTAGACAACAACAAACAAACAGATCAGTGAGTTACTTAGTTTCTAGTTCAGTTTCTATTTAATAAAACTGTTTGTTTACTGATAAATGTAAATAACATACTCGTGACTGCAGAAATCTGACCGCTGACCTTTGACCACTGCTAATATTACCTATATATGGTTTGCATCACGGGGTTACCTGAAGCTCAGACTTCATCATTAAATAGGTGAACATCCTCCTGAGTGAGCAGCTCCAGTGTTTCTAATGCCAAGAGACATAATAAAAACATCCCAATAAAGCGCAGATGTAGGTGCTGCGATGCGATATGGCAACCTTGCTTCTGTCAGTCTGCCCCAGGGCAGCTGTGGCTACAACTGTGGTTTGCCTGCACCAGTGAGTGAATGTGAGAGTGAACGAATAGTGGAATTGTAAAGCGTTTTGGGTGCCTAGAAAAGCGCTATAGAAATGCAATCCATTGTTATTATTGTTATTATTATTATTATCATCATCATCATGATCACTGATGTCATGTCAGTGAGCATGACGTTATGTCACTGGGCGCTGCGATGTCATGTTAGTGAGCGTTGATGTTATATCAGTGAGTACTGTGATGTTCTTTATTCTTCATCATTTTGACCTATGGTTTTGGGATATGTCCACAATCCACTGCTACCAGGTGCTTGCTGGATAAAAGGGTTGGAACATGAACAGATACTTTGAGCTGGGACCATGCTCCATGCTGACTGTGTGTTTATTTCCCAGCATGCCTCGGTGGACGACGGGCGCAGCGAGGTGCCATCCCGCTCTGTCCGTTCCGCCCGCTGTAAAAACTCGTCGGCGTCTGGCACAGACGAGTCACCGCATGTGGGAAACTACCGGCTGCTGAAAACCATCGGGAAGGGAAACTTTGCCAAAGTGAAGCTGGCTCGACATATCCCAACAGGATGGGAGGTGAGATGAGTCCCGGGGACTGCTGGGAAATATCCCAGACCCCCTACAGAGCACTGATCACCTGTGTGTGTCTGACAGGTCGCCATCAAGATCATCGATAAGACCCAGCTGAACCCCAGCAGCCTGCAGAAGGTGAGCACTGTCACCTGACAGGAAGTAATGTGCTCACAAGTGTCGCAGCAGAAATTACACTGAAATGGTTCAAATTATTATTATTTAGAAAGAGTCAGGCTGAAGCAGAGAACGGTGTTTTTAGGTTTACCTGAGCAGGAAACATGAAAACACTCATCTGGAGCTGGTTTACTGACTCGCTGCTGAAGTTCAAGGAAAAACGTGTTTTTAATATGTGATTCTGCCATCAAATCTCAGCCTGTGCTTTGTGCAGACTACCAAACCTGTGGTCACAGATCATACATGCGTCCTTAGTCTGAGCTCACCGCTCAGAATTCACCCTAAAAAAATAAAGCTAGACTAACGTCTGACAGTAGCCCGACTCTGTGTTCTTAATGGCGCAGGGAGCTGACGTTCATCATAATTCACATCAAGATGATGACCTTTCACCTGGATGTTTTCAGGCTGGTCTGAAACAGTCAGGTGTTATAGGTGAGTTGACCTGATGTACCTTCAGTTGCAAGTGTCTGCGTGCTGCTGGGATGATTTTAATCAGGAATGGTTTTTACAGGAGCCGTGCTGAGGCATTGATGTGATTTTTAACGTTATAATTATTGATCATTGTTCCGTAATCACACAGCTCACTTTGAAAGAAATGGTTAGAGCGCTGCGTCATCTCTCACACGCAGCTGACCTCTGAAAGACAGGAACTTTGTTTCGTACCAAACTGTTCCCATCGTTCTTGATGACGTCTGTGATTCATCCTGGCGTTCCTGACGCTGTCTGTTTCCTGTCTGTGTCTCAGCTCTACAGGGAGGTCCGAATAATGAAGATCTTAAATCACCCGAATATCGGTGAGTACCTCCTCACGTCATCACTGTGACCGACCAGAGTTGCTCAGATGCCATATTTGTAATTTTCCTGGGGTTAAACAGGTGAGGGGCAGAACCTCGTCACACGGCTGTTTCATATCACCTCGCTGCTTCTATCAGGTGGTTCATGACTTTGTTTTTCTTTGCTGCGATCAGTTTGGTTTCTGTTTCTGCTCTAAGAGCCTCAGTACAAGGGAAGTTCTCTGCACTGAGCCTGAGTTCAGTGCAGAGAACTCCCCTTGTACTTCATGGAAGTACAGCCTAATGGCTTCACGCAGGGTTCAGATAATGTAAGAGAGCGAGCTGAGCTCTCTTACATTATCTGAACCCTGTCTGTCTGTGTGTGTATACACATGTACGTGTTTGCAGTGAAGCTGTTCGAGGTGATTGAGACGGAGAAGACTCTGTACCTAGTGATGGAGTACGCCAGCGGAGGTTAGTTCTTCATATATTTTAAACCAATCAGAGGCTGGGACAGGTGTGACCTTTGAACCCTGTGTGTGTGTGTGTGTGTGTGTGTGTGTGTGTGTGTGTGTGTGTGTGTGTGTGTGTGTGTGTGTGTGTGTGCGCGTGTGTGTGCGCGCAGGTGAAGTATTCGACTACCTCGTAGCTCATGGTAGGATGAAGGAGAAGGAGGCCAGAGCTAAATTTAGACAGGTAACATGTACACATGCACACACTGCCGTTACCATGGTAACACATTGGCAGTACTATCCATCGCATAATACCCAAGTGTTTCAGGTCCGTGTGTGTCTCCACAGATTGTGTCTGCAGTCCAGTACTGCCATCAGAAGCACATCGTTCACCGAGACCTCAAGGTAACGCCCCGGGCGGTTATTCTGAAGCCCCACCTAAACTTTATATGAGAGGTCTGCAGGTGTGGAATCACCTTCACATCTGAAATTTAACGTTTTCAGGTGTTTTCGATTTCCTCTTCTGAAGTTATCAAACTGTATGTAAAAATGGAAGCAGCTCCCTAAAAGCTGCATTCTCTCTGATGTCTAGCATCGGGGGTGATTCTTCTGGTTGTGGAAAAGTGAGAAATTGAGCGTCCTGCTTGGTGATCCGTTTCCTGTCAGGTCCTGTTAAAGACGGATAAGAGCAGGAAGGAGGGAGGGTTCAGAGCGGGGCTAACATCGGACGCCCCTACAGTCATCGCATAAATTTAAAAACAGCAGGAGGATGAAAACGCTCGAGGCGTCAGACTAACTGCAGTATTTTTATTTTCTCTCTGGTTTTATTTTTCGTTTATTAGTGTAGGAATAGGTTAGCACTTAGCATTAGCTGCTCACCTATTTCCATGTTTTGATATACAGGCTACAGTCATGTACAGTGAGCCAACCACTCTGACTCTCCATGTTAGCTCCTACAACTGTATTACTACAGAGTGTAGTTACACACACACAAACACACACAGGCTGACTTTGAAGCATTGAGGTTTTCCTCTGTTTTAGAGAGCTGAATCCAGCTTATGTCTGCATTGTGCTTACTGTCACAATGCAGACTTCACTCCAGCTATAAACAGGCTTCCATGTGTTCCTAACAAATGGTCTCTGCTACTCTGCAGGCGGAGAACCTCCTCTTGGACGCCGACATGAACATAAAGATCGCAGACTTTGGATTCAGCAACGAGTTCACCGTTGGAGGAAAACTGGACACCTTCTGTGGGTCTCCTCCATATGCTGCACCTGAGCTCTTCCAGGTACGCACAAAGGTGTCTGTGGTGTGTGTGGTTTTCTGTGAAGCTGCAGAGTATAGAGTGTGTGTGTATTTGTGACGTATGCTTGTGCGTGTTTGTTTCAGGGTAAGAAGTATGACGGTCCAGAGGTGGATGTGTGGAGTCTCGGGGTGATCCTTTACACGCTGGTCAGTGGCTCTCTGCCGTTTGACGGGCAGAACCTGAAGGTGAGGAGCAGGGAGGTCTGAGGATGTCCTGCAGCATCAGGACATGACAGTGATTGGTGTGTGTGCAGGAGCTGAGGGAGCGCGTGCTGCGAGGGAAATATCGAATCCCCTTCTACATGTCGACGGACTGTGAGAACCTGCTGAAACGCTTCCTGGTGCTGAACCCGGGCAAGAGAGGAACACTGGAGGTGAACCACTACATCAGCAATATAATCAATACATCATCTGTACATAATCAATACATCATATATGCATAATTCAGTTCAATTCAGAGTGAAGGATAAACAGATGAAAACAAAAACATGAACTAAAAACCTATCGACTTGGACGAGGGTGCAGGAAGTAGGGCTGTGCGATATGACCAAAATCTCATATCCCGATATAAGAATTCTATCGTCCCAATAACGATATAAATCACAAAAATGTAACGTTTTCTGTAAATTCTGTGAATCTCGGGCAGCTCAATTTGCGTGAAGTGTTTCCAGCTGCGTGTCATGTAGCTGGAGTCGAGTGTTTTAACCGATGCATGAAACGATACATTTTTAGACACAAGTTGTAACGGCCACCGTTTTCTTTGTGAGTATTTATTACACGGCGTGCTGCGGGGAAAAGCCTGTTCTAACGTTTGAGTCTAAGGTCTATTTTTTAGCACCTGGCGGCTCTTTTTTACTTCTCATCCGTAAATAATCTGCTCTTTCACGTGATTCAGTTTATTTTGAAAAGTCTCAACAGGATCTTGAGCTTTATTGTGAAAGGTTTATGTGGAACATAAACAAGCGGACACGCGATGGTGTTACCGTCGTTGTTGCTAACCATAACGCATAAAAACAGGCGCTTGTCCGTCCGTAGTGTGGTTATATTAAATATAAGAGAAATAGCGAACTTTAAGAAATTAATATAGCCAAAACAGTGACCATCAAAACGATGAAAAAATATTGCCGTAAACAATTTATTTTGCGACACCACGAAACAAACGATTGTGTAAAATGAAACGATAGACGTTTTTATATCGTCATCCGATATATATCGTTATATCGAACAGCCCTAGCAGGAAGTGCACAACGCTGACTCGTTTCAGGTTTTTACTTTAAGTCTCTGAAGCCACCTGTGCATCTTTCATGTTTCAGTTCAATTAAATTTTATTTATACAGCGCCAAATCACAACAACAGTCGCCTCAAGGTGCTTGTAGACCCTACAATAATACATACAGAGAAAACCCAACAATCATATGACCCACAATGTGCAAGCACTTTGGTAACAGTGAGAAGGAAAACCCCCTTTTAACAGGAAGAAACCTCCGACAGAACCAGGCTCAGGGAGGGATGGGTGGAGGAAGACAGGACAAAGACATGCTGTGGAAAAGAGCCAGAGATTAATAACAAGTATGATTCCGTGCAGGGAATCAGCATATAGTTAGGGGTCCACCCCTAACTATATGCTTTAGCAAAAAGGAAAGTTTGAAACCTAATTTTAAAAGTAGAGATAGTGTCTGTGTCCTGAATCCCAACAGAAAGCTGGTTCCACTGAATAAGGGCCTGAAAACTGAAGGCTCTGCCTTCCATTCTACTTTTAAATACTCTAAGAGTAAGTGTGAGAGCAAAGTGCTCTAATGGGGTGACATGGTACTACAAGGTCATTAAGATAAGATGGGGCTTGATTATTCAAGACCTATGTGAGGAGCAGGATTTTAAATTCTGGATTTAACAGGGAGCCAATGAAGGGAAGCCATTATAGGAGAAATATGCTCTCTCTTTCTAGTCCCTGTCAGTACTCTTGCTGCAGCATTTTAAATCAACTGGAGGCTTTTCAAGGAGTCTTTAGGATATCCTGATAGTCTATACATCTCTGTCCTCTGTCATGTGCTGCTTAATGTTGAAGAATCTGTCTTGAGGTGCGACTCGGTATAGATAGAACGGCACCTTCCTGTGGTTCGTGTGCTTGTCAGAAACCTGATTACCTAATTATGCATTGGTGTCATGAGCTGCTGGTTACTGTGGCAGCTTGGTCTGTTTTCATGTTTCCACTCAGTTTGAACTGAACAACGCGCACAGCTGACTGAACTTTAGCTGATTACAGGAATCAGCTAATCGTGTGTGTGTGTGTGTGTGTGTGTGTGTGTGTGTGTGTGTGTGTGTGTGTGTGTGTGTGTGTGTGTGTGTGTGTGTGTGTGTGTGTGTGTGTGTGTGTTTCCCATTCTTACATATGATGAATGGTGTGTGTGTGATCACGGTTCCGTGAGCCTCCTTGAATGCTGGTTTGACACAGTTTGATCTTTAGCATCAGAAACATGATATCTGTAAAAATATTGGCTCCTTTGTTGCCATGAAATGTTTACTCTGTTGGTCCTGTGACATTAGCACAGAGTGAGATGACATCATTACACCACAGCTCAGGTCCCTCACACAGGACAACAATTACTGGGTCCTAGTCAATATAGCCATGATAAATAATCAGTACAGCAGTGATAGTGAGGGTACTAATTATGTAATTATCTGTTTATAATGACTAACCCTCACCGGGTAACACGTTACCTGAACGTTACGTTGTTTCTTTTATCAGCAAATCATGAAGGATCGGTGGATCAACAGCAGCTCTGATGAAGACGAGATGAAACCCTTCATCGAACCAGAGCTGAACATCAGAGACGAGCAGAGGATCGGTACACACACAGACACAGACGCACACACATAGACGCAGACAGACACACACTGACTGTCAGTATTGATCTGTCAGACCTGATGGTGGGGATGGGCTACTCCAGAGATGCAATCACTGATTCGCTCTCCAAGATGAAGTACGATGACATTACGGCCACCTACCTGCTGCTGGGACGCAAGACTGTGGAGGTAAGTGGTTACAGTGTTGACAGCAGGTAACGTTGGCAGGTGTAACAGGTGTAGCTGTGTCTGTGTTTCAGGTGGAGGCCAGCGACTCCTCCCTGCTCAAACCGCGGCCGTCTAGCAGCAGCCAGTCTCCGGCGCACGTCGCTGCCCCACGTAGCTCCTCCTCCAAACAAAGGCGATACAGCGACCAAGGTAAACGCCCACTCCTACACTGGGACCTGGCTCCAACCCATGGCACACTAACACCTCCTTCTTCCTCTCCTCCTCAGTGTGTTCTGTCATGGCTCCTCCCACCAGGAGTCAGGCCACCACGTCAGCAGAGTGTGAGGTGAAGCTGGAGGGCAGAAGTCAGAACACGAAGTCCAGTCCTGTGGAAACAGGAAGTCCTCTGCTGGGGAGCGCCAACAACCCCAATGTGGCCGATATCCCAGAGAGGAAGAAGAGCTTAGCTACACCCCCTGTAAGTGACACTGCAGCTTGCAGATGAGCTTTTGTTGTGCTTTTCAAAGCTCATTTCCACCTACTGCGTCTCAGTTATTGGTTGATTATTGTCTATGGTCTTCACACTTTTCATTGGCTGTGTGTCACAGGGCGGGTCCTCCAGCATGACGAGAAGGAACACGTACGTGTGCAGCTCTGCAGAACGCCATGCTGCGGTCCATAACGGCAGAGACGGCAGGTACAGTCGCCAGGTGAGTCATGCCTGCTGATCCATACGCTTTGTATCTAACTTTTGCCATCCTCCACGCAGCGCAGTGACCACGCCCCCCCAGCGATCAGGGGGTGGAGCTTCCACTCACAGCGTCAGCAGCGGAACAACTCCTCCCGACAGGCTTCATTTCCCTCGGGGGACAGCAAGTCGCAGCACATTTCACGGTGGTCAGCTCCGAGAGAGACGCACTGCCACCTACAATGGCCCCCCTGCTTCCCCCACCTTGTCACATGACGCTGCACCACTTGCCCAATCACGGGCCAGAGGCTCCACCAACCTCTTCTCCAAGCTCACCTCCAAATTCACACGCAGGTATGTAACAGCGAGGCATCATGGGAGGTTTACCGGGCAGCTGACAGGGGGCGCTGTAACGACCAGCACCAGACCCTCCAGTGTTTTCTTCTTCTGCTACAACCAACTCTGCTTTCTTCCTCCCTTGCTTCCTTCTGCCTTTCCTTCTTCCTTTCCTGCTGCATCCATGTCACCCTTTTGCTCTTGCTTCCTGTGTCCTTGCTGTCAGAGGGATCTCAGAGCTTGAGAGGAATGGCAGAGCTGAGGGCTCCAGGTGAGTCAGATGATGTCATCATCTCTTTATTGTGATTGGTTTGGAGTGTTGACGGTAAACACAGAGACTTTCCAATCAGAGAGCAGCATGTTTGTCAGCTGATACTCTTCTGTCCATCTGCAGCCGTAACATGTCGTCGGAGCAGAAAGAGGAGCCTGCGTCCCCCGCTGCTCCTCTGCTGAAGGATGCCAAGCCTCGCTCGCTGAGGTTCACGTGGAGCATGAAGACCACATCCTCTATGGAGCCACTAGACATGATGCGCGAGATCAGGAAAGTCCTTGATGCCAACAACTGCGACTACGAGCAGCCCGAGCACTTTCTGTTGCTCTGTGTCCATGGAGATGGCCACGCCGACAGTCTTGTCCAATGGGAGATGGAGGTGTGCAAGCTGCCCCGCCTCTCACTCAACGGTGTCCGCTTCAAACGGATTTCAGGAACGTCCATCGCCTTCAAGAACGTTGCTTCCAAGATCGCCAACGAGCTCAAACTGTAGCCGCGCAGGTACGTGCGACCTCATTGGCTACTCAGGGCTTGCAAAATCGCTAGCCCGACGTCCCGGGGCTAGCAATTTTTCCAGTCGGGCTACCAAAATCTATCTCTTCCCTGCCCGTCGGGCTATTGTAGGAAGGAAAAATATATGTCAATGCTTTTGCATTCTTTCGGAAATGTAGCTGGGTAATTATGTCATTGGCATCGATGAGCCACTGTCAATATGTGACATATTGAAATCGCGTTTGAATTTGCGCTTGTTTTTTGCTTTCACTTTGCAATCTCGCGAACTGTGTATAGAGAGCGACAGTACTGATTGGTGAGTGATGATAATTTGCGCACTATGCAAACAACGCGCGTTTCAACTTCTTATCTGGTGCGCATCTTTTATTTTGACAGTGAATGCGCACATGCGGACCACTTATGTGCACCCGTGTAAATAACATAATGTTCTGCCGGGTGTGTTGTTGGTTTTCTCTCGATTTCTGAGTCGACAAGTGCCTTTGTTACTGGGACCAGTCATTTTAAGAAAGGCCCCCATTAGAACCCATGAGAAATGCAAGAAATGCATTGCTCAGTCTGCAATATCTTTCCCAGAACAAACACCAATTGCAAATAACATACTAAAAATAAACCTGAAAAATCTGTTTAGAACAGCGTACTAAGAGGGAACTACCACTGGCAAAATTTAGCAGTCTTTGCAAACTTCAAAAAGCAAATGGCCTAGATCTTGGTTCCACTTGTCTCTTACCCGTGACTTCAGTGGAAATTTCAAATTCAGGATCTGACACAGACGGATTCATGTCCTACACAGTTCTTACAAGTTCATAGAAATTTCTGTTCAATTAGAACCAAGTATTTGAGTTGATGATTGTAATTTTTATACAATGTTGTAATTTGTTTTTCAACAATTTTTTGATTAATGTTTTGTTTCCTTTACAATATTATACTTTAATGTATAATATTGTAAGGGAAACAAAACATCAATCAAAAAATTGCTCTCTTTTTTATTCGGGCTACTTAAATTTATTTTGGGCTACCAAAAACTGAAGAGTCCCTGCCTGAAGGGCTACCAGGGATTTTGAAATTTTGAGAGCCCTGCTACTGATTACTGGATGCTGATGTCACAGGTTGCTCTGATGATGATGACCTCTTTCTATGCACAGGGTTTCCTGACATCCTGTCAACAGCAGGGTCAGCAGTTTGTCACTGCTCCGGATCAACAGACTTGACAGCTGCAAAGCATCCTGGGAAGACATAGGAACTGTACTGCTGTTTTATTTTTGAAAGAGCCTAGCCTGACCCCTGGAGCCTGGCAGAGAGGGCGGGGCTTGTGGACAGTTCAGTGTTTGTGAATGTAGATATTTTCATTAGTTTTGTACGTGTGAGCGGTCAGCTGGTTCACCTGTGTCTCATTAAACACCTTGAACGCAGCTCAACTTCCTGTGTGGCGTCTCTGTGGAGCTAGAGGAACCTAGAGGGGCCACACCCCTGTCTCACTGTAAGCTGAGATCACATGACAGGCCTGTGTCTCGATTTAAAGGAGCCTTTGTTTCCTGCTGGTTTCCAAAATAAAAGCTGCTGAAAACCCTAAGAGTAAGTCCAGTCCTGTGGAAACAGGAAACCCTGGGAGTGTTTCAAACGGGTGTTGGCGCTGATGGAGGCTGGTGGGCGGGTCAGGATTCATAGCCAGTTCATGGTCAGAGTGAACATTTTTCTTTAACTGAGATGGAAAGGTTCACATCCTGGTTAGAGCAACGCATGTCATGCACATCTATGTGACAGCGCAGCCACAGCTCTGACCTGTACGTCCAGGTGTGTCATGACATCTAGGTCACAGCTCACTTCCTGTAACCACAGGAAGCCCGCCTTGTGGTTTTTAGCCCACGTGATGTTCAGGGGGGCTTAAGGGGCGGGCGGAGCCAGATGAAGTCCAGATGTGCCTGCAGACTGAGCTCAGTCGTGTTTTCAGGTCGTTTTCGAGCACCTGGAGTTCACTGTTGGTCTCCATAGAAATGTGAATATAATCTCACCTGGATAACCTCAGCAGGAGTCGAAGATAACGGTACGTGCACGCTTTGTACGCACGACTGAGTTAAATAAAGATCCAGCTGTTGGGTGGTGCTGGGCGAGTGGGGGTGTTGTTATGCCGTACCACAGCGTACCTGTTACATCATCTCAAAGGTGGAATGTTACAGGTTAAAATCTCGGTTTGTGTTTGAAGTGCGTCTGAAACGAACTGCCACCGCTGCGTGATTAGCTGCATTAATCCTACCGACTGGGGCAGGAACACACATGCATTTCCTGCTTCAGTACCACTGGTCGGCTTGCGGTGAGGGGGTGGAGTCCTGTGACTCTGTGGAGGGTCAGCTGGATGTAGCTGGTGACCGTCAGAGAGATGGAGGTGCTGCTCAGGACTTAAAAGCAGATGCCAATCAGGGAGCAGATTAGGCATAAAGTGTGCGTGCAGGGTGAAAACTGTGAACTCAGACATGCACAGCAGATTCTTGCTTCACAAACACTGGAAGGGTTACAATGACAACAGGGTTACCCACACCCTGCTTACTGGGGGAAAAATACTGTGTGTATCTGACACGGGGGAGGGGATGTTATGGCGTGGGCTTTGGCGTCTCAGCAGTATGAAGTATAGAATAGAATAATCCTTTAATTGTCCCACAAGAGGAAATTTGTTTGTAACAGCAGCCAGAAAGACACATATACAACAAACAGTACACAGAACAGAAACATACACAATTTTTCTTTCATATTTACATCAAGGACAATGGTTACTATAAACAGAGTACTGTAAATTAAATCAAATTAACTACAGATAAGAGGCAAACCAGGTTGTAGTGCGAATCGGTTGATTAAATTATTGCAGTTACAGTGCAGATGTAAACATCTATGATTGTTGGGAGCAGTTTTGATTGTACAGTCTGGCAGCTGCAGGGAGAAAGGACCTGCGGAAACGCTCCTTCATGCATCTAGGACAGGGGTGTCGAACTCCAGGCCTCGAGGGCCGGTGTCCTGCAGGTTTTAGATATTATCCTGTTTCAACACACCTGAATCAAATGATCCAGCAGTGAGCCTGTGCTGTCCTGTAATTTAGCCATTTGAATCAGCTGTGTTGGATTAAGGACACATCTAAAACGTGCAGGACAACGGCCTTCGAAGCCTGGAGTTCGACACCTGTAATCTAGGATGCAGCAGTCTGTCACCGAAGGAGCTCTGCAGTTCAGCAACATTTACATGCATGGGGTGGGAGACTCTGTCCATCAGAGATGTTATTTTGGCCAGAGTCCTTCTGTCTCCAACCACCTGCACTGGGTCCAGGGTGCATCCCAGAACAGAGCTGGCCGGTACAGAGCGGGGTACAGAGCGGGGTACAGAGCTGTACTCTCTCACACTGAGCTCCACAGAGCAGATGATGGTGAGCAAAGCAAACTGTAGCAGCAGCCCAAGAAATGAGATTTTCATAAAGTCAGTGAGCTGATCTCAGGCCAGCGGAGCAGCTTTTCACTGATTAAATCCAAACAGGAGCAAAGAGCCTCAAACCAGCAGCAGCTGAAACACAGCATGTGGTCCTCAGGAACTCACTGAGTGCAGAGGATTTTCATCCAAGTATTGAAAACTTTACATTAAAGTGTTTATATTTAAAACGTGTTGTCTGTCCAGTTACTTTAGAGCCTGTAAAAGTAGAGAACTGAGTGTAAAAAATAAAAAAATAAAAATTTCTGAACAGTTGGTGCAAAACTTTATTAAAGCTGAGAGTCTGAAGTTCACTTACAGACGAGACGGCAGAGTGAAGGCCTTACCTTTACTCCAGGGAGAAAACGGTTCCTTCATCAAGTCCAAAATTCCTCCATCCGCACAGTCACACACCTCCTGACACCATCAGGAATGCCCAGCTGATTAGTGGGTGTAACAAAGGTCCCCACGACTCCAAGGGTGGTGTCAATGTGGCGAGTCTTATTTTTTTTCACAATGTGCAACTCTGCTGTCCATCTCTTTGGGCCCCGAAGGCAAATATCACACTTTTCTACTCCCGGAGCTCTCAAAGCACTTTATACAGCATGTGAGGGCAAAGGCAGGAAGTGAACTGACAACACAGTAGAGCCCTCCACATTCCCAACCCACGACATCATGAGCCAGCTCTCAGGTTGGATCTCTCGCTGTGTCACCATCACTACGGACCCATACAGGTGGGGCAAAAAGGCCACTTTAAAGTCTTGAAGAAATGCTGGAAATATGAACATTTTAAGGTACACTACCTGTCAGTCAAAGAGGCCATGCCCCTGATAATAGAAACAGTGGATGTGTAAAAACATTCTCCCCTCGTGCAGCTGTTATGGGGCAAATTATTTTGGTATCAGGCTGTAAATATGTTTAGCACGGGAGTCTCTGAGGTCTGATTCAATGCTGCCTCTGCTGAATGCTAGAGGAACTGCAGGTTTAGAACTTCAGCTTCATGCTTAAGCAGAGGTTAGCTTGGCCTAAACTTGAACCATTGTTGTATTTAATGTTGAATAAAAGCCACGGGAGGTCAGGGGATCTGAGGAGAAGCTGCCCAGGTGTACGTACTGCAGCGTCAGCCACACGTTGCACAACCCGAGGTTACACTTTGGGTTTCTTGTAGAACATTCAGCTGGACTCTAACCAGGATTCAGCTCTCAAGGTTAGGAGCACATTTGGAGATTAAAACCTCTCCACTCTGTTTAAATAAGGGCACAGGAAGTCAGAGGAGGCTCACCAAGAACAAGAAGCTGCCTTCAGTCGTTCTAGGTCTGTTACTGTTTCCTGATCACAGATACTCCTCCTGTGGTACACAGCGATGTTAAACGAGGGGAATTCATGACACAGACTTTACATATAGCTTCAGGTTATTTTAAAGAATGAATCCATCCAGAATAGTCAGAACAGACAATGTTTCTTTAATGAGCTATAAAGTGGTTTAATGTGATGCCCTGAGTCTCGTCCTTCAGCTGAAAATGCCCTCTGACTTTTTACAGAGATGGAAAAACCTGTAGAGGAGCAGCTGCTGCACATGTTGCGGGAATTGGATGAGGAGGATCTACGATATTTCCAGTGGATCCTGCAGAATGTGCCTGTAGCTAGTTTCCAGGCCAGAAAAAAGATCCGTCTGGAGAAAGCAGACATAATGGGAACAGTGGAATTGATGTTCCACACGTATGCTTCCAAAGATGCTGTGAGGGTGACAAGAATAATAATGAAGAAGATCAAGAAGAATAAAGGTCAGTGAGAGGAAGGAGAAACGTATCTGGACCACTGATCATTGATCAATGGCCATGAGTACCATTAACAGAGTTGGGGAATGGCTGCAATCACAGCATTGTAACATGGTGTCTTACACCTACCAGGCCAGTCATTTTCCAATGATGTGAGAATGTACACATTCTCTGCTGGTTTGAGCGGGGAATCAAGGAGGCCATTTACATGAAAAGGGAAAGACTATCTCTGAATCGAGGAGGGGGCCTAAGGGTACTGAACTGAAATGAATTAGGCGATACCTGAACCCTACAGAGGTTGCACAGGTAGTCCAACTCCTCCAATGGTGTGAATCTTTCTGGCCAAAAGATTCATGAGGGCGTCCTGAGGGCCAGGCTTCCTCTAGTGGGTTTGTGGGGCCTTATTGGGATTTTCCATAGAATACCAGATTTGGTAGATCCACCACTGGCACCCTGTGTTTCTCATGGATTAGGGCAAGTTCACCCTTAGCACATGTGACAGACTTGAAAGGGTCTGTAGAAAAAGGAGAGTATTATGCGCCATCATTAAGACACATACAATGGCACATACAATTCAAGACACATATACAAACCTCCATCTGAAGTGATAATTCCAATTATTGGACTTTCACTACACACACACAGCCAGTTGCTGTTTACAAGCAGCTGAACATCTGCTTTCATTAAAACCAGAAAGGAAGTGACGAGGTCAGAGTGCATGTTTGTGAAGTCTCCGTTAATAAGAGTCTGGTATTTGGCCTCTTTTCTTTAATTACAGCTTGTGCACTACGTCATTAATAACACTGTGTAGATATACGGAGGTATCACTTATATTACCTTTCAGGCTTTCAGCATATAAACTGGAGCATCAGGCTAAAAACACCTCTTTAATAGCTAAACATAAACAGATCTTTATTATGTGCATAGCCCTAAATCACTACAACTGTCAATCCAGAGTGTCAACAAATGTTGTTGACACTTTTTTAAACATGGGTAACACCGTTTGAATAATCAGCGCTGTTAAAGATTTACAATGAGCAGGCTACAATAAACATGCTTACAATTTGAAAGGATCACAGGATGTTGTGGGGCAAAAAACAGTCACAACGCTGAGCATTGACGAAATCTTTCTGCAGGGTATCTGATACACATTTACCTGCAAAGACATGGGCATGCTCCGTTTCACAAACTAACATGGCAACAGTAAATAAAGTGGCCTCCACGTTCAGACCTCCATCTTGTCCACATCAGTCTATGTTCACATAATAGAACCAAATACTTGTCATATACTTGGAGTAACAAACATCAGAGAATTAGAACTGAATAATAAACATCAGGACACCAGTGTGGGACACACATGAACAAGCTCACCCACCCGGTCATGGAACATTTGCATCTAACCTAATTTAAAGAACTGATTTCTGCTAGCTAGCTTCATAGATAAAAATAAAACGGGTCTCTTTTACATAACAATGAAAATGCACCAGCATACACTGAGAAGCTCATACTTCCCTTGTTACGGTGACTTCCTTAAGTTTATCTAGTGGAACAACAGCCAGCCACCTCTCCCATGTGTCCTCACTCTCCTCCAGATTCTCCTCTCTGTGGCCCAAAACACCTCACCTAGGGGGAAGTCCAGGAGGCATCCTAGTTAGAGGCCTGAACCACCCCAACCAAGGACCAGTAGTGGCTCTACTCTGAGTTTCTCCCAAAGGACCATCAAACACCCTCAGAGGAAACCAATTTCGGCCGCTTGTATCCATAATCTTATTCTCATGCTCAGAAAACTGGTTCATGCATTTATTACTACGAGGCTGGAGTATTGTAATTCATTATTATCAGGCTGTCTAAAAGTTTCTGAAAAGCCTTAAGTTGATCCCAAAGACAGCTGGCTTACTTGTTGTTCCTAGAGTATTAAACCCATTAAAACTAATGGGAGTGTGGACGCTCGTGTCGGTTTTAGGTCATACTATCTCTTCAAACTTTAGAGTAACTCTTATACCAACTAAGAGTCCAACGGTTCCTGAAAGCATCCGCTCTGTGCTTTTTCAGTAATATTATGATTGTTACGGTAATCCCAGGCATGACGCCACATTCAAATCTTGGTAAATAACACAGAAAAAAGAAGCCAAATGAAATGTCTGTTTTCCATAGAGCTCCATTAAACACTCACGGTCTTCTCTTAACCAAACTTCATCTTTGTGGGGCTGCTGCAACCTAGGATTACCGTAATGACCCTAATGTCACTGAAATGCTGCACCTGACAGCAGTGACAGGTTACGCTTTAGAGGGTTAAAAGAAAATGGGAGGCAGAGCCTTCGGGTTTGTTGTCTAAGGTGATTGTTGTGATTTGGCAATATAAAAATAAAACTGAATTCTCTCGATCACTAGCCACAGGTCGTTACCATAGGTGAGGTTACGTACGTAGATAAACCAGAAAATCAACAGTTTCACTTTTACGCTTAGCTCTTTCTATACTACCATAGACTGGAGCAGCATCTGCAATGATGCAGATACTGCAATCCATCTCTTAATCTTGTGCTCCTGTCACATTAACAAAACCCCAAGATACTTAAACTCCTCCTCTTAAGGTAGCAACTTGTCCCTGACCTGGAGTGGGCGTTCCAAGTGTTAATCCTTTATATTCATCAATCAACAAAATGCAGTGAATGAACAAAAGAGAAATCTAAATAAAAACAATATTTGGTATGACCACCTTTGCCTTCTTCTAGGTATACTTGCACACAGTTTTTGAAACATCTTGGAGAACTAGCCACAGATCTTCTGTGGATGTAGGTTTCCTCACATCCTTCTGTGTCTTCATGAATCCCAGATACACTCGATGATGTTGAGATTGATTGATCCCTCGGGATAATTTATTTATCTGAGGGAAATTGTTTTAAAGACTGCCAGACGATATGGCACCATCATGAGCACCAATGTTCCCCCTAAGCTGCGCGTGTGCACAATCGCACAGAAAATCTGCGTTGTGCACAAAAAAAAATCTAACCTGAGTTGAAATTAAAATAAATACGTTAAAAATCATTCTGTTTTGCAGTGTGAGTCAGTAAGTGACCGGTGACTGGCTACTCCAACCAATGATGCGATTCACATTTATATATACGCAGCTAATCAACGTCAATGACAGGCTATGACAGCGTCCTTATGGGCAGACACCGGTGTTTTAGCTAGCAAAGCGGCGTGGCTGATGTGGAGTGAAGCCACATCAGCACTCGAAAGCACTCTCTACCTGTGAGCAAAAACAAAACCAAAAAACCCCCCACCCTTTCCTATTGGTGGAAAAATGTACCATGTCAACCAATCAAAAAATTATATGGCAACATGGCATTTAGTTTTTTAGCAAGGAGGGAAGTTTTAGGAGTGACAGCGGCGTTTTAAGATGTGTGAGATTCGCGACATTTAGCGTGTTTGGAGTCTAAAATGAGTGTGTTGTCTTGTGTAGTTAGTGTGTAGTGTAGTTAATAGTTTTGTTGTGTGTGTCAAAACAATGAGGCGACTGCTGAATGTTACAGGTGTTAACAGGAGTGATATATCTCCTGTTGTCAGACCTACAGGTATCAGGCTTGTGATGTTCTCTTTTATCTCATAGTCGACAGAAATTACTTTTTGGAGAGGCACAAATAATTTGTGTGGCATTAAATTTGATGCAGAAAACCTGATTGTTCTGTAAATAGTTTGAAATGTTTATTTAGAAAAACCGCCTTGGCTGCATTTTTAGGTAAATAGCTGCAAAAAACTTTGTTGTTTGCAAAACTCAGTTACTTTGTTTGAAGTAGTAACTATGTAATTAATTGCCCAACATTGGTCATTATATACTGTATTTTGCAGACAGAGAGTTACAGGACTCTCTCCCAGAACACGGACTCATACTCATAATGCAAGTCAGAGCTTTATTTTTTTTATTTTTTAAAAAAGAACAGTAAGTTGTGTTTTCAAAATTCGAGTTCAAGTTATTTTTACTTCCAATAGTGTTTACATACACAGGTCATGAACAAGTTTTTTTTTTTTAAATTTTCATTGTAAGTGGGCTAAAGCAGTCAATTAAAAGTAGTGTAACATAAATGTAAATGCTGTAATTTGATTTTTTTTTTTTTTTTTTTTTTTTTGTGTGTGTCCCATTTGGAGCTTTAGCCATCAGAATTGTTGTCTTAAGGCCAAGAAAGATGCCAAGCGGATTTATTTTACCAAGTGGATCATCATGGCCTTGCCATATTTGATTGACCTTTATTATAATTATGTATTTATTTTATTTTCGGTTGCTACAAACGGGACAGACATGACTTGGGGATAGGACAGGGAGAAAGAATGAAAGAAAGAGAGGGAGAGAAAGAAAAACAGAGGGGAGAAGAGACGGTGAGAAAGGGGAGAAGAAAGAAAGAAAAACAAACAAAACACCTGGATCACCTGTATGGAGAAAAAAAAACAGAAGAGAAAGCAAACAAAAAAAGAGCAACATAATAAATACAGCACCATCACAATAAACTAGCTAGCAGTAGATAACAGAAGATACTAAATATTAAACGCTATTGTGCAGCACTCAAGATAGACAGCGCACAATGTGCTTTGAGGCAGCAGCCAAGAAAGGTGTAGTCCGCGTCTGTGAACACCCGTGTGTACACCTGTGTGGATCAGCATGCTTGTATTCCAAAGGTTTCTCCATGTAACGATCTGCTAGGGAGTGTGGGGAGCCATAGCCCCGTCCCCCAGGGCATGAAGCAGGTATGGAGGAGATCCAGGCCCCAGACATCCAGAGGCCCCAGAGTACGAGGACCCGAGGAGGACCACTAAAAAGGGGGGGAACCGTGCCACCCTCCTGGGAAGAGCTGAGTAGCGCCCCAAACGAGAGGTCACCCAGCAGCTACGGAGCAGAGGCCAGAGGGGGTTGCAGTGGCGTGCCCGCAGGCTCTGCCGGCAGCCAGCTGTGCCAGAGAGGACCGAGCTTCAGGCCCAGAGGCCTGAGGGCACCCCACCCCCCGGAAGGGGCCCAGCCGGGCCACAGGCGCCAGGCCCCGCCAATCGGCCACTAGGAGTGAGCCGGTACATACATGAGTGCCCAGCCCCAGTCGACAAGAACCACCAACACACCAACGTCTGAGGGCATCAGCCACCGGCAGGGAGTGTGGTGAGGGGAGATAGGCCTCCGTACTTTGGAGGGCCTGAGATGTACCCAGAGAGGTTGAGTCTAAGACCCCACCTGACATATAGACACAGACGAACAGGCGCACGCGGACACAAACGTGCATTCCCACCCCCATATACACAACCAAATACTCGGCACTCACCCAACGTGTAGACAGACACAAATAGACACTGCACAGACAGTCACACTCCCCAAACATACTCTATATCCCAGGTCCGGGTAACCCCGCCCCCAGAGGGGCAAGCCGCACCTAGACCCAGGAGATGTAACCCTTCTCTCTGGGGTGGAGGCAAGCGGACCACCTCCTTATCTGCAGTAGCAGGGAGGCCCCGCATCCCAGACCCCAATCTGATGGCCAGCACCTCCTCCCAGCCCCCCAGCCCTGACGGCTAACAGAACCGGGGTGAGTGAAGACCCCAAACCTCCCTACGCCCGCTCATATGTAGTGTTGCTGTGTGCTGTTCTAAAGTACATTTAAAACACAGGAGAGCATGGCTCCTCCTGAAAACCCTTAGTGTCTATATGCATTTAAAATTGAGGGTAGGGCACCAGCGCCAGAGGTGGGTTGGAAAACACCGACCATCCTCTGGATGTTGTAAAACGTGCCCACCCCCAAGGCCCTATATGTATGTGTTATGTGAGAGAGTGAGTAATGTGGATGTCTAGGTTGCAGAATAAAATTGAGGCACAGGCGGCCAGAAGGGGACAGAGGGGACAGTGCCTTCCCTGCACCCTGGTGACATACCTGCACCCCAAGTCCTGTGTGTGTGGGTGGGTGTGGTAGAGCGGGAATAGGGAGGCAGCTGAGGATGGGGAGGGAAGAAAGGGAGGGGCAAGTGTGCCCCTCCCTGGGGCCAGCTCCCCCGCTGACCCCAGTAGGAACCCCCACACTCTGGAACCCACCAGGGCAAGGGGGCCCAGGCCCATCCAGACCGGGGCCCGCAGCAGCAGTACCGCCCAGCCCCACAGAGTCCGGGGCAGCCCACCCGACTCCACCCCAGAGAAAACTGCACCCACCCCATCATCCAATCATCTCCCAAACTACACAAGACAATAGACACCCAGGTTGAGTTCATTCTCTACCTCTCCTATATCTCTCCCCCACCTGCAGAGTGAGCTCCTGTAGAGAGGAGACCACCTGCAATGATATATCAACCTCCCCACCAGTTAGAGAGCCCCCTAGTTGGGCCGATGCACCAGAGGTCCCCTGCACTGGGGCTGAGCCCCCCTGCACCCACCTACCCACAGCTCTGGCAACACAACAGCCAGGATCCAAGCCCCCAAGGCCCAGCCAGCACCCCAGACTGGGGGCGGAGCACCCCCAGACCCCCAAGCCTCCACGCCCATCCCGGACCCACCCATGGGCAGCCAGACTACCAGGCCAGTAACCAACATCCGCCAGCACAAACCCTCCCCCATCTCCGCTGTACGTAGCCACAAGGAAAACACCATCTAAGAGCCACCAGAGCCCCTAACCAGGTCATGGCCACATCCCCCGGGTTAGGCCCTCCAGGGAAAACATTCCTAGGGACTCCCCAGACGCCCTGAGGCCTTCCCTACCCCCATATCAACCACAATAGCGAAGGCAGGACCAAACCATGACCCCCCACCCCCACTAGGTGATGAAGCCGATCAAAGGAGCCCAAAGGGATTGATCAAATGTGATGGCAGAGGCTGTATCAAGACTAATGTGATCTATTAGATGGTTTTTATATTGGTTAGAATTAAGATTATTTTTATTTTTCCAGTTAATGAGGACCATTTTCTTGGCAATGCATAGGGCCGTAAAAACAATGTGGGCTGTGTTTATTTCTGCAGTGACCTCATCCAAGTTGCCCAGCAAGCATACTAAAGGGGAGGCTGGAATCTTACATTTCAGACACTTTGATAAGTCTTCACATATCTCACGCCAAAACTTCTGAACTGGTGGACAGAACCAAAGAGCTTGGATGTAATTGTCCGGTGTATTTGCTGTGCAGTGTGAGCAGTTGTTGGAAGGCATATAGCCCATCTTGAACATCCTATGACCAGTATAGTGCACTCTATGTAATATTTTGTATTGTATTAATTGCAAACTGGGATTTCTGATCCATTGAAAGGTTTTTAAGCATATCTGAGACCAAAGGTTTTGGTCTAAGCTGATCGATAAATCTGCTTCCCATTTTGCAATAGGAAGGGATATTGATTCATCTATTTTAGAAAGTGTTCTGTATATTTTAGACAATAATTTGGGGGGGGGGGGGGGGGTTTAGACTAAAAAATTGTACCACACTTGGTCGTGTTTGTAATTCAGCTTCACTGGGATTAAATTTCTTTTTTACTAAGGATTTAATTTGTTGATATTCCAAAAATCGTTTCTTGTTGATCCCATATTGTGTAACTAGTCTGTCAAGTGAAATAAAGTCTGTTCCTTCCAATATATGTTCCAAGTATTTAATTCATTTGCAACTCCAATCTGGAAAGTTTATCATATTATTGTTTTGTAATATGTCCGGATTGTTCCAGATAGGTGTACGTTTGCATAGGATTAATGAAGACTCTGTCATTTTTAGAAACTCCCACCATGCTGTCAGAGAAGAGCTGATGTTGATGCTTTTAAAGCATTCATGTCGTTTAATGTTTGAGCTGATAAATGGTAGGTCTGAAATTTCTAGGTTATTACATAGTGCCTGTTCTACATCTATCCAAGGTTTGTCTAAGAGGGTGTGTTTAAACCATCTAGAGATGAACTGAAGCCTGTTGGCTAAAAAATAGTGATTAAAGTTAGGCAGATCTAATCCTCCTTTATCCTTGGTCTTTTGTAGTGTTTTTAAGCTGATACATGGGGGTTAGGGGTGCAACGATACACAAAATTCACGGTTCGGTTCGGTTCGATACTTTGGTGTCATGGTTCGATATTTTTTCGATACAAAAAAAATGTTCATGCCTTTTTAATTTGTCATTTATTAAAATTATAAATATATATTTTAACTCAAAAGTACAGTTTTTAAATTTAACCCTAACCCTTGTGCGTGTTTTTTATTTTGACAGCGAATGCGCACCTGCGGACCACTTATGTGCAGCCCTGGTTATTTAGCTCGTCATATTGCAGCCACAGAAATTATTTTGTCCATGAAACCATAAAGCTGCACTTTCTTTTTGCCTTATAGTCTGATTTGTCATAACTTCTCCGTTTTGCGGTAAGCTTTTCTTTGGCTGTCACTTCTTCACCCTGACCTGTCTTATTTGGCTCAGCAGAACTGAAATATATATCCTGCTGCTTTTACACATGCACTCACATAAGCTCAGCGATTCTCTGCGCGATGTTAAAGTTCATTCGATTTGGGTAAGAGAAGAAAGCAGGCTGAGTCCGGGGTAGGTGTCAAAAATAGTGATCTTTATTTTACACACTTTGCGCAGTCAGTGTGGGAAGACAATTTGCAATACAATCCTTCCGCGAATGGACCGTCCCGCATCCTTATATTGCCATGATGACATCACAGTTAGATCTTTACTGGAAATGATAACAATTCCCCACCTCTCAAAAAGTTCTCCTTATATGGACATCAACTGCTACTTTTAGAGAAAAACAAGTGTGTATTATATTGTGCATTTTGTGAAAGTATATCTATCAGAAAAACTGTCCTCAGACAACCCTCCTATTTTACTCAGTGTGTGTGTGAACGTGCGTGTCTTACATAAGGGTGTGCATGTTGTTACAGGCCTGAGTACGTGCCGAACTGCCTGTACACAGGCCTGGGTCCAACAGGACCCACCGGTCCGAGCGGTTAACTGCTTAAGCAAATAGAAAGAATAATACAGAACAGCAATGGACTGACTAGAGTACTGATAATCTGTGTGCATTAATATTTGCTCAGAGTAACATAGATGTGATTCAAAGATTATTCTGTCAACTGATTCAACAATGGTAAATGATTAATCAATGATAATTCTGATTATAACTGTGGTCATAAGAATACAAAATAAAATATCTCCTGGGCACAGCGATCAACCTCTCACATGTTTAAGCTTGCTGCAGGAGATTTCACTTGTCATGTTTGCATAGTAAGCTAACGATTAATAAGAAGATGTCAGAGGAATTGGTGCACAAATTATCATCACTCACAGATCAGTGCTGTCGCTCTCTATACACAGTTCGCACGATTGCAAAGTGAAAGCAAAAAAACAAGCGCAAATTCAAACGCGATTTCAATATGTCACATATTGACAGTGGCTCACCGATGCCAATGACATAATTACCCAGCTACATTTCTGAAAGAATGCAAAAGCATTGACATATATTTTTCCTTCCTACAATAGCCCGACGGGCAGGGAAGAGATAGATTTTGGTAGCCCGACTGAAAAAATCGCTAGCCCCAGGACGTCGGGCTAGCGATATTGCAAGCCCTGTATCTGATTGAGGAATCACTCATCTTTGGAAAAGAGAGTTTATTACAGAGAAATGTCTCTTTCCAAAATAAAAGCTATACTATCCGCTTCTTCTGGGCTATATTCTCAGCAGCATAAGGAGAATCATGAGCTAACAGCTGTCTAAATGACTTGGCTAAAGTTAGTAGCATGCTTGTTGTTTTTGTGTAATGGGTAAAGATTTCCATCTAGCCAGATCGCCTTCTACTGTCTTTAAAAGTGGGATGTGGTTTAATGTAGTTAATTCTGAAAGCTTAGGAGAGACATTAATACCTAAATATTTTATATTTCCAGATTGCAGTGGGGAAGGAGAAGAATTATGGAAGGAGCAATTAATCAGAAGAACTGTAGATTTTGACCAGTTAATTGAATAATCTGAGACACTTGAGAAAGAATTTATCAATGCAATTACCCCAGAGAGATTGGTTTGTGAATTTTGGAGAAAAAGTAACACATCATCCACATAAAGGCTGATTTTATGTTCTACATTCTTACATTTTATGCCCTTAATTGTTGTAGCCTGTCTAATTGCTGCTGCTAGTGGCTCAATAAAAATTGCAAACAGTGAAGGGGAGAGTGGGCATCCCTGTCTGGTGCCCCTCAGGAGAGAGAAGCTGGAGGATGTTTGGTCATTTGTTCTGACACAAGCTGTTGGGGAGTTATATAATATTTTTAACCAGTTTATGAAAGAGGATCCAAAACCAAATTTGTGTAAAGTTGCAAATAGAAATTTCCAGTTAACTCTGTCAAATGCTTTTTCCGCATCTAAAGAAAATATTATGGTTTCAATGTTTTTACTGCATGAGTAGTCTATTAAATTAAGTAATCTACGTGTATTTGTTGATGAGTGCCTACCTTTTATGAAACCAGTTTGGTCAGGATGAATTAAAAGGGGGTTATTTTCTCTAATCTTTTTGAGAGAGCTTTGCAGATTATTTTAAGGTCTAGATTAATAAGGGATATTGGACGATAGCTTGAGGGAAATACAGGGTCTTTCCCTGGTTTTAGTAAGAGACTGATATTTGCAGAGTTCATATTTGGTGGTAGTCTACCATTTTCTTTGATTTCCTGCAACATCCTGTGAAAAACTGGTGCCAGAATCGTCCAGAATTCTTTATAAAAATCTGTTGGAAAACCGTCTGCACCTGGAGCCTTATTATTGGGCATACTTATCAGAGCTTCCTGGAGTTCACCTGGCGTTAGTGGCGAATCCAGTGCCATTCCTTGGGTGTCTAATAATTTTGGAAGAGTTATGTTGTCGAGAAATTGATCAATTTCATTTTTAGATGGGTTTATTTGTTGTGTATATAAAGTTTCATAGAAATCACTAAAAAATTTGTTTATTTTCTTAAGATCATATATTATATTCCCAGATAAATCTTTAACAGCACATATAGTTGTTTTTTCTTTATTGATTTTTAACTGGTTAGCAAGAAATTTTCCGGATTTGTTACCGTGTTCATAATTTTGCACGCAAAGTCTTTGTACTAAGAATTTAGTCTTTTTATTAATAATTTCATTTAATTCTAGTTTTGTCTTACGTATTTTGTTTAATATTTCTTGATCTTGGTGTGACACATAGGCTTTTTCTAAGAATTTGATGTTTTTTTCTATTTCCTGAATATTTTTGTTTTCTTCTTTCTTCTTATGTGATGAGAAAGAGAATATTTTACCTCTAATCACGGCTTTCCGTGCTGATGCTGTTCCAGGAATGTCATTAAAGCCTAAATATAAAGTCCATTCTTTTTTAAAGTATTTGATAAACTCTTCATCTTTAAGTAGTGATGTATTAAATCTCCAGTTTTTACTTGGTGTAGTATTATTCTTCTGTATTAGTGTTAAAGATACAGGAGCATGATTGCTGACAGCTATAGGATGAATCTCAGTGTCTGAAATGTTACTCAGCAGTGAGCTGCTGACCAGACAATAATCCAGACGAGAGTAAGAGTGATGAACATGTGAGAAGAAAGAATATTCCTTACTGTTGGGGTGAAGGGAGCGCCATGCATCACAAAGACCAAAGTCGCTCATATACTGTTTGATTATATTTGTGGACTGCCAATTACGCTGAGTTCCTGCTGTATTGAGCCTATCCATTTCTTCATTTAGTCCCAGGTTGAGGTCTCCCCCAAGAACAATTGTGCAATCTAGGTGTTCGGAGAGTGTACTAAAAAAACCGTGAAAGAATGAGGGGTCATCAACATTTGGACCATATATACTTACGATACATAGCTTTTGGTTAAGTATAGATAGTTTGACAATTAGGAATCTGCTCTCTGGATCTACAGTGGGGCAAAAAAGTATTTAGTCAGCCACCGATTGTGCAAGTTCCCCCACTTAAAATGATGACAGAGGTCAGTAATTTGCACCAGAGGTACACTTCAACTGTGAGAGACAGAATGTGAAAAAAAAATCCATGAATTCACATGGTAGGATTTGTAAAGAATTTATTCGTAAATTAGTGTGGAAAATAAGTATTTGGTCACCTCAAACAAGGAAAATCTCTGGCTCTCACAGACCTGTAACGTCTTCTGTAAGAAGCTTTTCTGTCCCCCACTCGTTACCTGTATGAATGGCACCTGTTTGAACTCATCATCTGTATAAAAGACACCTGTCCACAGCCTCAAACAGTCAGACTCCAAACTCCGCCATGGCCAAGACCAAAGAGCTTTCGAAGGACACCAGGAAAAGTATTGTAGACCTGCACCAGACTGGGAAGAGTGAATCTACAATAGGCAAGCAGCTTGGTGTGAAAAAATCAACTGTGGGAGCAATCATCAGAAAATGGAAGACATACAAGACCACTGATAATCTCCCTCGATGTGGGGCTCCACGCAAGATCTCATCCCGTGGGGTCAAAATGATCATGAGAACGGTGAGCAAAGATCCCAGAACCACACGGGGGGACCTGGTGAATGACCTGCAGAGAGCTGGGACCAAAGTAACAAAGGTCACCATCAGTAACACACTACAACGGCAGGGAATCAAATCCCGCAGTGCCAAACGTGTTCCGCTGCTGAAGCCAGTGCATGTCCAGGCCCGTCTGAAGTTTGCCAGAGAGCACATGGATGATACAGCAGAGGATTGGGAGAATGTCATGTGGTCAGATGAAACCAAAGTAGAACTTTTTGGTATAAACTGAACTCGTCGTGTTTGGAGGAAGAAGAATACGGAGTTGCATCCCAAGAACACCATACCTACTGTGAAGCATGGGGGTGGAAACATCATGCTATGGGGCTGTTTTTCTGCCAAGGGGACAGGACGACTGATCCGTGTTAAGGACAGAATGAATGGGGCCATGTATCGTGAGATTTTGAGCCAAAACCTCCTTCCATCAGTGAGAACTTTGAAGATGAAACGAGGCTGGGTCTTCCAACATGACAATGATCCAAAACACACCGCCCGGGCAACAAAGGAGTGGCTCCGTAAGAAGCAAGCGTCAGGGTGGGCATGACCAAGATAACAAAAAAAGGCTCTAGAATCTGAAATGGAACTAACTTACCTTACCTTCAACTAATGGTCAGTGTCTACCTGGAACTTACATAAGCACAAACAGCAAAGAAAACGAACAACGCCACCCTCAGGTGTGACCAGTGTTGGGAAGAAACGGAATACATGTACTGCCGTTACGTATTTAAAATACAAAATATGACTAACTGTATTCCGTCACAGTTAACACCATTACACCTTTAAAAAGGTGGTATTCAGAATACAGCTACTTTGTTAAAATAAATGGATTACACAGCGGTCTTTTGCTGTTTCATATATTAGTCTACGCCCTCTCTATTTTTGGTAATTCCACGCCAGTGGAAGCCCAAACAAATTATGATTATGACACCTGTTTATTTTACGTGTAGTTGTTTTTTTCCCTGTGTAATAATATTCAACATTGCTATCAATACATTTTTCAAAAAATGCCTCTCAGTGCAAAATGGGTTCAAAGACATAAACAACTGTAGGATACTGTTTGTCCGTGATTTAGACAGGGGGAACAAATCGTGGCAGGATCAGCCTGATATTATTTGTATCCCACTATAACTTTACTGTATAAAGAACTAACATCTCCAAAATGTCAGCAGTAGTTTGTCATTACAACAAGTGTTTGGGAACTAAAAATCAAGAAGGTGGGATACTGTTTGTCCCTGATTTAAACAGCCCAGCGCTGCTCCAGATGAAGGGAAAACCAATTATGCAGGAGAGACCTACCCTGGCACTTGTGCAGGTGAAGCCAAAGGGAACGACATGCTTCACCATATTTTCTAGTCTTTGACTTAGAATGAAGTTGGTTTGGAAACATATTCAGCTATGCTTCATCTCCTGCTTTGCGTTTGTGTGGGCGCCCCGTGCTAGCAGTGTCCAAGCGTTGTTGTTTTTTTTTCCTTTTCATACCGTGTTCCCCCTTCAATGGCTCTGTGCCCCCCCTAGGGGGCGGACCCCACACTTTGGGAAGCTCTGCTTTACTCTCATTGAGTAACGTAACGGAATACGTTACAAAATACACTTTGGAGCATGTATTCTGTAATCTGTACTGGAATACATTTTAAAAGTAACCTTCCCAACACTGGGTGTGACGACCAAAGACAACACACAAAATCATGACCTGGGACATAACACTTAATGAACTTACACATAAGCTTCATATTATCTAAATATGTGTTGTTATTTTACTCAGAGTTTCTTCTAAAGTGTCAGCCTAACCTGAAGAAGAAGATCCAGTTTGTGTTTGGAGGAATCGCTAAAGCAGGAAACCCAACCCTTCTGAATCAGATCTACATAGAGCCCTACATCACAGAGGGAGGGACTGCAGGGGTCAGTGATGAACATGAGGTCAGACAGATTGAAACAGCATCCAGGAAACCAGACAGACCAGAAACAACAATCAGACAAGAAGATATCTTTAAAGCCTCATCTGTTAAAGATAAACCAATCAGAACAGTGCTGACAAAGGGAGTGGCTGGCATTGGGAAAACAGTCCTAACACAGAAGTTCACTCTGGACTGGGCTGAAGACAAAGCCAACCAGGACATCCAGTTCATGTTTCCATTCACTTTCAGAGAGCTGAATGTGCTGAAAGAGAAAAAGTTCAGCTTGGTAGAACTTATTCATCACTTGTTTCCTGAAACCAAACAAGCAGGAATCTGCAGCTTTGAAGACTTCCAGGTTGTATTCATCTTTGATGGTCTGGATGAGTGTCGACTTACTCTTGACTTCCACAAAACTACAATTCTGACTGATGTTACAGAGTCCACCTCAGTGGATGTGCTGCTGATAAACCTCATCAGGGGGAAATTGCTTCCTTCTGCTCGCCTCTGGATAACCACACGACCTGCAGCAGTCAATCAGATCCCTCCTGAGTATGTTGGCATGGTGACAGAGCTCAATGGATTCACTGACCCACAAAAGGAGGAGTACTTCAAGAAGAGATTCAGTGATAAGAACCAGGTAACCAAGATCTTCTCCCACATCAAGACATCACGAAGCCTCCACATCATGTGCCACATTCCAGTCTTCTGCTGGATCACTGCTACAGTGCTTGAGGATGTACTGAAAACCAGAGAGGGGGGAGAGCTGCCCAAAACCCTGACTGAGATGTGCATCCACTTCCTGGTGGTTCAGGCCAAAGTGAAGAAAGTCAAGTATGATGGAGGAGCTGAGACAGATCCACATTGGAGTCCAGAGAGTAGGAAAATGATCGAGTCTCTGGGAAAACTGGCTTTTGATCAGCTGCAGAAAGGAAACCTGATCTTCTATGAATCAGACCTGACAGAGTGTGGCATCGATGTCAGAGCAGCCTTGGTGTACTCAGGAGTGTTCACACAGATCTTTAAAGAGGAGAGAGGGCTATACCAGGACAAGATGTTCTGCTTCATCCATTTGAGTGTTCAGGAGTTTCTAGCTGCTCTATATGTCCATCTGACCTTCATCAACTCTGGAGTCAACCTGCTAGAAAAACAGCAAACATCCTGGTGGTCTAAACTTTTGCAAAATAAACCTAAAAGGAAAAATCTCCACCAGAGTGCTGTGGATAAGGCCTTACAGAGTCCACATGCACACCTGGATTTGTTCCTTCGCTTCCTCTTGGGTCTTTCACTTCATACCAATCAGATTCTTCTACAGGATCTACTGACACAGACAGGAAATAGCTCACTGAACAGTCAGGAAACAGTCCAGTACATCAAGAAGAAGCTCAGTGAGAATCTGTCTGCAGAAAGAAGCATTAATCTGTTCCACTGTCTGAATGAAATTAATGATTGTTCTCTATGGAAGGAGATCCAAACGTCTTTGAGTTCAGGAAGTCTTTCAAAACAAAAACTGTCTCCTGCTCAGTGGTCAGCTCTGGTCTTCATCTTACTGTCATCAGAAGGTCTGGATGTTTTTGACCTAAGGAAATACTCTGCTTCAGAGGAGGCTCTTCTGAGGCTGCTGCCAGTGGTCAAAGTAACTAGGAAAGCACTGTAAGTGTTTAGAGATCCTGTTTAGTCCTGGTGATTCAAATGTGCTGGTACTGACTGAAACTTAATTTCTTCTTTCTTTTTCTTTTTCTTGTCATTTTCTATTCAGTCTGAGCTTTTGTAAGTTTACAGAGAGAAGCTGTAAAACTCTGTCCTTAGTTCTCAGCTCCCAGTCTTCTAGCTTGAGAGAGCTGGACCTGAGTAACAATGACCTGCAGGACCCTGGCGTGAAGCTTCTGTCCGCAGGACTCAAGAATCCACAATGCAAACTGGAAACTCTGAGGTCAAGTAACATTAAAAAGATAACTGAAAGCTAATTTTCATAATTTAAAAAACTTCTACCTTGGTTAGGATTGTCTTTTCTAATGTCAATTGTCAAATGACGGTTTACTAAACTTCATCACTAATTTCTGGATTTATTTCCATTATTTTTATTTTGTAATTAATCTATCCATCCATTTTCTTCATTACCTGTTTAACTTAAGTGATTAAAATAAAAGATGGAGGGATTATCTTGTGAGGTACAAGTACCAAGCACTCCCACTTATTGTTTTTTTTTTTTTTTCAATTTAATGCTTAATTCTTTATTGAGGAAGTGGTATATGTTTGGCCAAACAAATCTGCCAAGCTTAGTGTCGGGACTTAAAAAATATTTTTATATAACTGAGTCACCTTGTTTTTTTATTTTATTTTTATTTTTTATTTAAGAAGTATTCAGAAAGGACTCTGAAGTTTTTCTCTGCTTAGTATTTATTTTGATGGAATCAACCTGTTTGATCGAATGAGAAGAAAAGTGAATTAAAGTATTTTCTTTTGCTTGTGTTCGAGGAGTGAACAAGAGTCTTGTGTTGTTTTGTTTGCCTCCAGTCTTTCAGGTTGTCTTATCACAAAGGACAGCTGTGCTTCTCTGGCCTCAGCTCTGAGATCTAACCCTTCCCATCTGAGAGACCTTGACCTGAGTTATAATCATCCAGGAGACTCAGGAGTGGCTCTGCTGTCAGCTAGACTAGAGGACCAACAATCGAAACTGAAAAACCTTAGGTATGGGAGGTCTGGTACAGCCACAGACAGTGTGTGATAGTCAATCCCTTTCCTTTACTCAGCCTGTCCATCATGCTGAACAAACGTGTTACATGAACAATCACACAAGTAGCAAACGTTTTTCTTTTCATGACAGTAAAAGTACTAATTGGATATGAATGTATGTGTGTAGCATGTCTTCAAGCAACTCCAAGAACAAAAATTGGCTTACTCAGTTTGGGGTGATCCATATATGCTAAAAGAAGACTCCAGGCTGAAGAATACCTCTTTTGTATTTTCACTTCCTGCAACTTTTATTAGTGTTATTGATTAGGATATAATTATTTCAAAAGGTCATTTAATTTGTCATTATTTGTTAGATTTATTTTTATAACGTTGCCTAATGGTTTGCCAGAACCTCTTCAAGGCAGATCAAAAGTCTTTTTCCTCTGCGTCACCAAAATCGTCTTGCTACTTTGCTTCAGCTACTGCCGAATCTGCATTCCATTTGGCCTCCTTGTACCTGTTACCTGCCTCTGAAGTCCCACAGCAGAATATGGTCCATTCCCTGCCAGCTGTTCCCATCACACCCTCACTATACATTTAGGAGGGCGAGGTCTGTCCAGCATCCTCCCTTCCCACCTAATCCAACTCACTACCAAGTGGTGATCAATTGACAGCTTGGCACCTCTCTTCACCAGAATCTGATAATACGATTATTATTGTTGTTGACGGTCAGCGTTTGTTATGGATAAAGTGTAATTTGCACAGAAGTCCAATAACAGAACACCACTCGAGGTCGGATTGGATCAGGCAGGCCTTTCCCAACAGTGACTGTTGGGAAAGGCCTGTATCGGGCATCCCTGCCGACTGAGGGCTACTCCAGACTGGAGCAGAGTTCAACCCCTTCCCAGGAGATTAATTCCAGAGCCCAAGCCATGCACTGCAGTGAGCCTGACTATATCTAACTAGTATCTCTCAACCTCATGCAGCAGCTCAAGTTCCATTCAAGTCAGCCTTAGTAGCTGGGTACAAAACCACAGGGCCCCGCCACTGACTGTCACCCTACACACATTTCACCTGACCCCTCAAGTATATAGTCCAGAGTAGAAGTAATAAATGCACAAACTAGTTTTTTAGCTTCACTCTGAGTGAAGATGGTTCTAATGTTAGAGATACTGATCAAATGTAAGACTAGCACAGTCTTACATTTGCATGATCGTGGCTCAAGAGTTGGGAGTTCGCCTTGTAATCTGAAGGTTGCCGGTTTGAGCCCTGGCTCCGACGGTCTCAGTCGTTGTGTCCTTGGGCAAGACACTTCACCCATTGCCTACTGGTGGTGGTCAGAGTGCCCGGTGGTGCCAGTGTCCGGCAGCCTCACCTCTGTCAGTGCGCCCCAGGGTGGCTGTAGGCTACAATGTAGCTTGCCATCACCAGTGTGTGAATGTGTATGCGTGAATGGGTGGATGACTGGATATGTAAAGCGCTTTGGGGTCCTTAGGGACTAGTAAAGCGCTATATAAATACAGGCCATTTACCATTTTAGCACAGTCCTAGCATGGAACCCTGAACTCCATAATTACCTTAGTGTAATTTCCCTCTGATTGTGAAAAAGAATCCCCATTTACATGAACACAATAGAGTCTATTAGACAACCATTATTGCATTGTATGTATTACAAATACATGTAATGTTGATGTGTGAAATACACTGAGGTGGTCTGACCCCCCTCCTACCTTTAGGTTGAGGCCTGCTGGAGTCCGATGGTTGAGACCAGGTCTGAGGAAGTGTAAGCGTGTTTTTGATGTGATTCATGAATACAAAGCAGCACACATTCAACCATCTTTAAACTGTCACATCACTCATTCACATCTGTGATGTCAGTAGTCATTATCAAAGAGTCAATCAATGAACAGATGATGGATGAGTAACTGCAGCTGTATTGTGTTTGTTCTCCTTAGATATCTGTGAACCCACACCCAGCGCAAACACAATACATACAAAGATCAAGCTGTCTGACAACAACAGGAAAATGACATTGGTGAAGGAGGATCAGTCATATCCTGACCATCATGACAGATTTGAGCTTCCTCAGCTGCTCTGTAGAAATGGTCTGACTGGTCGATGTTACTGGGAGGTGGAGTGGAGAGGGAAGGTTGATTTATCAGTGAGTTACCGAGGAATAAAAAAGAAAGGAAGCAGTAATGGATGCAGGTTTGGAAGCAATGATCAGTCCTGGAGTCTGAGGTGCTCTGATGACGCCTGTTACCATGTCTGGCACAATGATGAAACAGCATTCATCTCCTCCACCTCCTCCTCGGTCTCTCACAGAGTAGGGGTGTATGTGGACTGTCCTGGTGGCACTCTGTCCTTCTACAGAGTCTCCTCCGACACTCTGATCCACCTCCACACCTTCAGCACCACATTCACTGAGCTTCTGTACCCTGGATTTGGGTTCTGGTCACCTGGTTCTTCAGTGTCTCTGTGTGCAGTTGAGTATGAGTAGCCTCATCCATTAGAAAGGCCGTAGAGCAGATAATTCTGTCTGCACATGGGTCTCTTTCACTCAGAAACACGTTTTCTAATTCACAAATACATAGACTATCCACATCATTAAAGTCCCTTTATTTTATCTTCCTCTTTATTTAGAAATTAAAAATGCATTAATTAAAAATCTCTGTTAAAATATAGCTACTCTCAATGCAGTCACAGAAAGGAATTTGAAGGGCAAACTGTTTTGGTGTGCAGTCTAATAGGTTAGAGGAAAGGAGCAAGACCACAAGTTTATGCACGGAGAGAGAGGATATGCAGATGATTGGAGTGGCAGGGAAGGATGCTAGGGATAGTGTGAGATGGAGGCAGATGATCCACTGTGTCAACCATAAAGGGAGCAGCCAAGATTAGAAGAAAAGAAAAAAACAGCTTTGGTGTGCAGCCATCCTGCTAGCACCTTTGGCAGCCATACCCTGGGAGGGTTGATGGGCAGTATTAGTAGTATCCTATGGGCATCGTATTGTTAATATTTGATCTAATGCTTAATATTTTTGCTACAGACAAAGAGTATTTACATTATGTACTAAATCATTCTGTCTGCCTCTGTGTCTATGAGAACAAAGTTGAGTAATTCTTCTTCCCATCTTATATCCTGATACTAATGTTGTGCCTTTATCCTTTTCAGGATGCAAGAGGTAAACTGACTTGGGATAGAAAACTTTCAGACAGGTAATCAAATAAATAAAAATTCAACTGGGTTATGCTTGTTAAACTGAAGCATAGCTTATCCATACACTTTCATTCAGACTTCATTGAACAGAGGAGCAGTTTGCTCAACACCTGTTGATCTAACTCATACTTTGTGGGTATATTGCTGGAGACCTGATAGAGGGCAGTAAAGACAGTGAAGTTATTTTGATGACCAGTTGGCACACTCTACATCAACAGTCCATTCAGGTTTTACTTTGAGTGGGCATTGTGGATTCTTGTTTGTGTGTTGTTTCTATATTTTCTGTGTATTGTACCTTGTTCTACATCGGTGGGCAAAGTGGTGATGCTCCATTGGCTGATGGAGGGAGAGGAACTGGCTGAAGGAGGGAGAGGACCCCAGGCCTTCCTGGAAGTTTTTCAGGCCACTGTAGAGGTTTGCTTCCAAACTGGAAGCTGGTTCCACAGAAGAGGGGCCTGAAAACTGAAGGCTCTCCCTCCCATTCTACTTTTAAATACTCAAGGAACAACAAGTAGGCCTGCAGAGCGAGAGCGGAGCGCTCTAATAGGGTGATATGGTACTACAAGGTCATTAAGATATGATGGGGCCTGATTATTTAAGACCTTGTATGTGAGGAGCAGGATTTTGAATTCAATTCTGGATTTAACAGGAAGCCAATGAAGGGAAGCCAAAACAGGAGAAATATGCTCTCTCTTTCTAGTCCCTGTCAGCACTCTTGCTGCAGCATTTTGGATTAGCTGAAGGCTTTTCATATAGTAAAGACTGCAGTCAGCTTGTGCCTGAGGCATCCCTTAATTCTGGGGACAGATTTAATAACCTGTTGGGGCAGTGTGTGGGGATGCGTTCACGACCTTTGGTGGTGTGTAGTGTTTGTGCTGTGCTCAGTGGTGACATGTGGTCGCCCGACACTGACTCTAGGGAGGAGGAGACAGCAGGGCATTCTTGTGAGGCCCGCTGCCACCGGTGATTCACTCCATGGAAGAGTTTCCACTAGAGCACTCTCATGATGACACCCAAACAAATCCTATGACCAAGTGATAAAACCAGTTGTCATGCTACATCAATAGTCCATTCAGATTTTACCTCCTGGACCAGTTAGGCACTGCTTGCCACAAAAGTGCAATAGAAAAGGGCAACAAATCATTTGGAGTTACGCTCCACAGAAAACTCCATGTATAGGCGAATCCATAAATACTGAACCACGAATAGGCGGTGGTTGACTGCACTGGTTATTTGAGATCCTCATTGGAAGATTTAATAAAGTTAATTCAAACGAAATTGTAAACATACACGGCAGACCCAGTGGCATTTTGATGCTTTTTATTAAAGCTTTGACGGTTGCTGTCCACAATACACACAGAGCTGCAGCTCTTCCGCTGCCTGCTCAACACTATCACAACAACAACGCCAACCACAGGACCCAGTACAATATTTAATTCGGCGGGGCGTGATTGCAGATGCCGTGCAGGTGCGTCCGCCTCCTCTGCACGGCACCGCAGGCCACACCCCACCACAAAAATGTAGTCAGTTTTCACTTGAGCCTTTACCTGTTAGTGTGCTTGTGTCTGCAGTGTCCCAGAGAGGTCGAGTACAACTTCCAGAGACACACGTGAGTGCTGAAACTAGTACTGAGTTCTGTCATCAATAAATCTAGTTAAAAAGTGTGTTTTTGTATTTAGTTTAAAGCTCTGGAAAACACATTCTCCTCACATGTTTAAGATCGAAAACCATGAGAATACAGTCACGTTAAGAACAGTCAAGGTTAGTCCGATAATCTGAATGTGTGTATTTCATGTGTTCTTTTTTACAATGATCGTGGCTCAAGAGTTGGGAGTTTGCCTTGTGATTGGAAGGTTGCCGGTTCGAGCCCCAACTTGGACAGTCTCGGTCGTTGTGTCTTTGGGCAAGACACTTCACCCATTGCCTACTGGTGGTGGTCAGAGGGCCCGGTGGCGCCAATGTCCGGCAGCCTCGCCTCTGTCAGTGCGCCCCAGGGTGGCTACAATGTAGCTTGCCATCACCAGTGTGTGAATGTGTATGGGTGGATGACTGAATGTGTAAAGCGCTTTGTGGTCCTTAGGGACTAGTAAGGCGCTATACAAATACAGGCCATTTACCATGATTTACTTGATGGTTCAGCTTTGATCTTAATGAGTGAAATGTATTTTCAAGTAGAAGGAAATGATGCATAAAAAGCTGCAAAACCTTTGTGATGCCAGCTTTTTGTCTTCTAACCTCAGTGGACTCGGGATTCGAGCTGGATCATACCACAGCAGAAACAGATCAAGAGGACGTGATGGAGGTGTGAGAACAATGACCAGGTCCTGACGTTCCTGATCATAGATTTGTAAAATACCTGCTGCAGCTTGGTGACAAAGAGGCCATCAGCAATGAAAATTCACTCACAGTAGAAGTTGGTTTTATTCCATCACTGCGCAGATGTTTGTGTTACCAAGCTGCTTTTAGCTCTGCACCTGTTCCAACTTGAATGTGTAATTCCAGTCCTGTATCCTTGTGAACAGCATGCTAGAGTTAAGTTTGTTTCTTCACTCAACACTCAGTCAGGTTATTGGTCCTAAAAGTCCTGATCATGTTCCTTTCTGAATTCTAGTCTCCAACAAGCTTCCAACATGCAGTTCAAACTGAGTCTGCACGAATCTTCTACAGGTAATGACAAGAAATCCACACCTCCACCTTTTTACAGCCCATCAGGTAATGTTTTCTTTAAATTAGACTAACTTCAGCACCCTGATGTGCCATTATGTTCCTGTTAGACGATCATGCAAACAAAAAGTTGAGTGGACAGTTCCTGCCATAACACGATTGCATTGTATAAACGTGGTCATTTTTCTCCCCACAGAATGAACACAAACAACACCTGAGTGTGTCAGGACCTTAATCTCAGCACTGACTCTTCAGTGTTGCTGTGACGTAATGCATGTTGCTAGAGTTATTTGAATTTTCAGCTACACAGTTGCTCACAGTTTTTCTGATGTTTGGCAGCTTGTTACAAGCTCAAAGAAGTCCTGCCATTAATTAATTCTTAATTAATTATTAATTCTTAAATATGATCAAATCATCTCTAATAATTGGCTATGTACCACAGGCCTTCAAGCTGGCTGTAGTTAAACCTTTACTCAAAAAGCCATCTGTAGACCCAGCAGTCTTAGCTAATTATAGCCCAATCTCCAACCTTCCTTTCATATCAAAAATCCTTGAAAGAGTAGTTGTCAAACAGCTACTTGATCATCTGCAGAGGAATGGCTTATTTGAAGAGTTTCAGTCAGGTTTCAGAGCTCATCACAGCACAGAAACAGCTTTAGTGAAGGTTACAAATGATCTTCTTGTGGCCTCTGACAGTGGACTCATCTCTGTGCTTGTCCTGCTAGACCTTAGTGCAGCATTCGATGCTGTTGACCATAATATCCTATTAGAGCGATTAGAACATGCTCCAGGTATTACAGGTACTGTGCTGCAGTGGTTTGTATCATATCTATCTAATAGACTCCAATTTGTACATGTACATGGAGAGTCCTCTTCACACACTGAGGTTAATTATAGAGTTCCACAGGTTTCGGTGCTAGGACCAAATTCTGTTTACACTATACATGCTTCCCTTAGGCAGCATCATTAGAAGACATAGCATAAATTTTCACTGCTATGCAGGCTGTAGTTAAACCTTCATGGACAGCTCTATCTGTCCATGAAGCCAGATAACACACACCAATTAGTTAAACTGCAGGAATGTCTTAAAGACATAAAGACCTGGATGGCCGCTAACTTTCTGCTTCTTAATTCAGATAAAACTGAGGTTATTGTACTCGGCCCTGAAATTCTTAGAAATATGGTATCTAACCAGATTCTTACTCTGGATGGCATTACCTTGGCCTCCAGCAACACTGTGAGGAACCTTGGAGTCATTTTTGACCAGGATATATAAATATGTAAGACAAATTGTTTATGTTTCTGTTCTGTGTCCTGTGTACTGTTTGTTTGTATATGTGTCTTTCTGGCTGCTGTTACAACCAAATTTCCCCTTGTGGGACACTTAAAGGATTATTCTATTCTATTCTATTCTATTCTTCCATTCGATATGTCCTTCAACGCACATATTAAACAAACATGTAAGACTGCGTTCTTCCATTTGCACAACATCTCTAAAGTTAGAAATATCCTGTCTCAGGGTGACGCTGAAAAACTAGTTCATGCATTTATTACTTCCAGGCTGGACTACTGTAATCTTATTATCAGGAAGTCCTAACAACTCCCTGAAAAGCCTTCAGCTAATCCAAAATGCTGCAGCAAGAGTACTGACAAGGAGAAAGAGAGAGCATATTTCTCCTGTTTTGGCTTCCCTTCATTGGCTTCCTGTTAAATCCAGAATTGAATTGAAAATCCTGCTCCTCACATACAAGGTCTTAAATAATCAGGCCCCATCTTATCTTAATGACCTTGTAGTACCATATCACCCCATTAGAGCACTTTGCTCTCACACTGCAGGCTTATTTGTTGTTCCTAGAGTATTTAAAAATAGAATGGGAAGGAGAGCCTTCAGTTTTCAGGCCCCTCTTCTGTGGAACCAGCTTCCAGTTTGGATTTGGGAGACAGACACTATCTCTACTTATAAGATTAGGCTTAAAACGTTCCTTTTTGCTAAAGCATATAGTTAGGGCTGGACCAGGTGACCCTGAATCCTCCCTTAGTTATGCTGCAATAGACGTAGGCTGCTGGGGGATTCCCATGATGCATTGAGTTTTTTATTTCCAGTCACCTTTCTCACTCACTATGTGTTAATAGACCTCTCTGCAGTGAATCATACCTGTTATTAATCTCTGTCTCTCTTCCACAGCATGTCTTTATCCTGTCTTCTTTCTCTCAACCCAACCGGTCGCAGCAGATGGCCGCCCCTCCCTGAGCCTGGTTCTGCTGGAGGTTTCTTCCTGTTAAAAGGGAGTTTTTCCTTGCCGCTGTCGTCAAAGTGCTTGCTCATAGGGGGTCATATGATTGTTGGGTTTTTCTCTGTATCTATGAAGCGCCTTGAGGCGACTTTTGGTGTGATTTGGCGTTATATAAATAAAATTTAATATATAAATAAATTGAATTGACAGCAGTGGTTTCCACACATTTGGAGGTCGGTTGTTTATACATTTTGAAATGAGCCTTTATAATTAAAGCCACCACCATCCATGTGCTGACTGACATCTGCATAATATGCAAATACTATTTAAAAAAACAAGTCATAAAAATCATTATTTCATCTCTCCAGTTCCCTCTCTAGTTATTATATCTATCAAACCTAAAAGACGGCACCTTGGAAGAAACGAGAAACGAGCTTTAGTGGTCACATACATATTCATAAAGAGTACAACATGCAGTGAAATGTGTTGTGTCCGAGCTGCAGACAGGCTGCAGATGTAGCCGTGCCATTCCAGGCCATGGTGTTTGGCGTGGGGGGCCTAGTCAGGACCCTTACTGGATACTGGGAGGGAATCAAACTTGCAACTTCCGCTCCAAAGGTGTGTGGTCTTACCACTACACTATCCAGCTGCCCTTGTAGTAAAGTGTGCAGTCAGTTTGATCAGTATTTTGGAAATGTTTTGTGATTCCGTACACCAAATACCAATATTCCTGGTTAAAGACCAGGAAGAGAGGCTGTATCCCAATTCAGGGTCTGCAGCCTTAAAGTACGTAGCCTCAACGATCCTCAAGGGCCACGTACTCAAAGACCGCTAAGGCCAGAAGTGCGAGGCTTGTGAAATGGGACGCTCTAGCCTCCGTTGCGCTGCCCAGTGCCCAGGTTGCCTAGCAACCATGATACTAACAGCTGGAAACGTGTCATACAGCTTTGTTTGACAGAAATGAAGGAGAAATCTTTTGTTCATTTGTTTGTTTCTTTCTACATGAGCTTTGATCATTCTCTGTAGGATTAAGCTCAGCTATTGAACGGCGTATATTTTAAAGTAAAGGCTTTAAAACCAAGTTAGTACAAACGTCACTAATGTCACATAACTTTGCCGACATGTGGCCAACAGTAATGTTTTAATGTTCTTCATCATTAAACATTTGCACATAAATAAGTGACATAATATTCAGTACTTACTTAAAGTTTACTCTTCGGGCGCCCCTCATCCGCCGTTTTTTTTTTCCGGCAAAATTATCCACACCCACCGCCGCGCTATGCATTCTGGGATATGTTGGGCCACGAAGTCTACACTGCCACAGCCTTAAAATTCAGGGAAATGAAGGACGCATTTCAGGGCCGCATTTCGAGCAGCCTTTGAATTGGGACAGCCTTCGGCGCGCCGCTGTGACGTAATCGGCCTTGAAATGCGTACTTTAAGGCTGCAGACCCTGAATTGGGATACAGCCAGAGACAAGTCCCTGGATGGGAGGAGTTAGAAAGTTCATCCAACAAAAATATCTGTTGCAAATTAGACATGTGGATTGTCCACTGTCGAATAAAGGAGCAACTGAAAGAAGAAGATTCATTTTATGTGAGTCATGCACAGTTTAAAATGTGAAGGGGGTAAAACTGACCCCTTTGCAGTTTAGTTCCAGTTTGGTTACTGTGGCGCTGCAATCCAGGGCAGAGATAAGAGACAATAGTTATTTGGGATTCTCATGGGTAGCATTAATAAAGTTAGTTCAAACTTAATCGTTCTCTTAACCTGGCTGTAGCTCAGGTGGCAGAGCAGGTCAGCCACTAATTAGAAGGTCGGTGGTTCGATCCCAGGCTGCCCCCTGGGTGCATGCCAAATATCCTTGGGCAAGATATTAACCCCATGATTACCTGCTGGTGGTGGTCAGAGGGCCCGGTGGCGCCAGTGTCAGCCAGCCTCGCCTCTGTCAGTGCGCCCCAGGGCAGCTGTGGCTACAGTGTAGCTTGCCATTGCCAGTGTGTGAATGGGTGAATGACTGAATGTAGTGTAAAGTGCTTTGGGGTCCTTAGGGACTAAGTAAAGCGCTATACAAATGCAGGCCATTTACCATTTAACTCTTTAACTGTGGGTGTTGTGCTTGTGTCTGCAGTTTGCAGGAGAAAACAATGAGATCCACAGACACCTGTGAGTACTGAAACTCAGTTATCAAGAACGTATTAAATGATTATAAATGTTTGTGTCCTAAACTCACCACAGAAATATTTATAAGAGATTTAGTTTAAAGCTCTGGAAAAGACATTCTACTCACATGTTTAAGATCTAAAACCATGAGAAGACAGTCACGTTCAGAACAGTCGAGGTTAATCTGATAATTTGATAATCTACATGTGTGTATTTCATGTTTTACGATGATTTACTTGGAAGGTCACGGTTCAGCTTTGATCTTAATGAATGAAATGTATTTTCAAGTAGAAGGAAATGATGCATAAAAAGCTGCAAAACCTTTGTGATGTCAGCTTTTTGTCTTCTAACCTTAGTGGACTCTGGTTTCGAACTGGATCATACCACAGCAGAAACAGATCAGGAGGACGTGATGGAGGTGAGAGAACAATGACCAGGTCCTGACGTTCCTGATATACAGGTTGGGCCATTTATATGGATACGCCGTAATAAAATGGGAATGGTTGGTGATATTAAAGTCCTGTTTGTGGAACATTAGTATATGTGAGGGGGCAAACTCCTCAAGATGGGTGGTGACCATGGTGGCCATTTAGAAGTCGGCCATCTTGGATACAACTTTTGTTTTTTCAATAGGAAGAGGGCCATGTGACACATCAAACTTATTGGTAATGTCACAAGAAAAACAATGGTGTGCTTGGTTTCAACGTAACTTTATTCTTTCATGAGTTATTTACAAGTTTCTGATATGTGTTCAGTGTAGAGATGGACCGATCCGATATTACGTATCGGTATCGGTCCGATACTGACCTAAATTACTGGATCGGATATCGGAGAAAAATAAAAAATGTAATCCGATCCATTAAATATCACGAAAGCACTTCACAAAACTTGCAACACGCCGTAACTCACCTCAGAACGTTAGCACGTCGGAGCAGTATGCATCACGTGATAGAGCGGCTGTGGCATGCGGGACCTGTCGGTGGATAGCATGTGGAGCTTCGCTAGCAACCCGGCATTTCATCTCCGACAAAGTTATCCCCGAGAGAAGTAAAGCAAGTGTGTAAGTCCATCTCTGAATGTTTGTAAAGCATTCCTGCGTTAAGCTTACCAAACGATATATGGAGCGACTGCCTCTCGCTCTCCGGCTGCTACTTCAATCATGAAACTGCTTAATGATCAGCTGATCGGCTTTTCTGTCGCGAGTCCGTCTCTCTGGTTTGTTTTTGGCCCACTTTGCACCAGAAAGAGGAAACCAGCGGCTGAACAACAGCAGCACGTTTAAGCTTGATCAGCTGTTGTTAGAATTTATTTAATATTACTTTCTACTCGAGGATCTTTTTCTACGTAGCTGACGGCTGGTAACTGCAGGGGCGGATCTAGCAAAGTTTAGCCAGGGGGGCCGATAGGGCATTAACAGGGAAAAGGGGGCACAAAGACATATTTTTCTTTCTTATTCTCATTTAAAATGTCTAGCTTTTAATAAATAATTATCCGAATCTTACACCCAAAGTTTTAATTTGATGTAAAATGAATAGAAGTCAATTACTGTATATAGTGACTATTAAGTCTAATATATATACCCTAGTAAGCTATAGTACTTTTTCCTTTGGGAAGGTACCATCTGTGCAGTCTGCAATTTTGTTGAAGAAAGATGTTGAATCTATTTAATATTTCTTGAAAAATAATTGATTTCTGTGCATTTATTTTTTCACACTGCATCAAATTAAGGTTGATTACGTCGATTAAGCATCATGAGGTGGAGCGTGAGGGGTGGTTCCCTATTTTTTATTTATTTATTTTTGTTGTTGCTGGGAGTTGGAACCCTATTAGTTAGGTTGCTTAATATTTACGCTAAGTACTCTTTAAAATACCAGAATAGGGAGGATGGTGTAGGTTTAAGTTTGTTAGATTGATCAGTATTGCTGAACTATGAAATGTATTTTTTTTTGCATACAGGTATAACAGAATAGCTTTAGTGTAGTTGTTGTTTTAAACTTGAGTATGAACTTATACAAAATGCAGCAAGATATTTAAAAAAAAACAGTTTTGTTGATTAAAAAACACTATATCGGATTCATATCGGTATCGGCAGATATCCAAATTTATGATATCGGTATCGGTATCGGACATAAAAAAGTGGTATCGTGCCATCTCTAGTTCAGTGTGCTGCCCATTGTGTTGGACTGTCAATGCAACCCTCTTCTCCCACTCTTCACACACTGATAGCAACACCGCAGGAGAAATGCCAGCACAGGCATCCAGTATCTGTAGTTTCAGGTGCTGCACATCTCGTATCTTCACACCATAGACAATTGCCTTCAGATCGGGAGACCTTGGGGGCCATTCAACTGGCTCACGATGACCAATCCACTTTCCAGAAAACTGTTCATCTAGGAATGCTCGGACCTGGCACCCATATTGTGGTGGTGCACCATCTTGCTGGAAAAACTCAGGGAACGTGCCAGCTTCAGTGCATAAAGAGGGAAACACATCATCATGTAGCAATTTCAAATATCCAGTGGCCTTGAGGTTTCTATTGATGAAGAATGGACCCACTAGCGTTGTACCCCATATACCACACCAAACCATCACTTTTGTTGTTCCAACAGTCTTGGAGGGATCCATCCAATGTGAGTTAGTGTCAGACCAATAGCGGTGGTTTTGTTTGTTAACTTCACCATTCACATAAAAGTTTGCCTCATCACTGAACAAAATCTTCTGTGTGAGCCGAGGGTCCTGTTCCAATATTTGTTTTGCCCATTCTGCAAATTCTGTGCGCCGATCTGGGTCATCCTTACTGCAGTAGCTGGAGTTTGTAAGGGTGCCATTTGTGAGTAGCTAATATCTGCTGAAGGGATGTTCGACTAATGCCACTCTCCAGTGACATGCGGCGAGTGCTACGCTGTGGGCTCTTGCTGAATGAAGCTAGGACAGCCACTGATGTTTCTTCATTAGTGACAGTTTTCTTGCAAATCCAACACTGAACCAGTTTCACGAAACTTAGCAAGCAGCTTGCTAACTGTAGCATGGGAGATGGGTGGTCTCGTAGGGTGTCTTACATTGAAATCTGCTACAATGACCTGGTTACTGCGTTCACCAGATATCAACACAATTTCGGTCTGCTCCTCACGTGTTAACCTCTTCGACATGTCAATGGCTGTGAACAAAGAGAAACTTGTAAATAACTCATGAAAGAATAAAGTTACGTTGAAACCAAGCACACCATTGTTTTTCTTGTGACATTACCAATAAGTTTGATGTGTCACATGGCCCTCTTCCTATTGAAAAAACAAAAGTTGTATCCAAGATGGCCGACTTCTAAATGGCCACCATGGTCACCACCCATCTTGAGGAGTTTGCCCCCTCACATATACTAATGTGCCACAAACAGCACAGACAACCATTCCCATTTTATTACGGTGTATCCATATAAATGGCCCACCTGCAAAGTTCCTGACTTGGTTAGATGTTGTGAAATTGTTTTTCTAACTGTGGTAATAAAGCAGTCATCATGACCTTTAGCTGTCTTCTGTGGTCATTCAGGTGTTTTGTGTGAGTTGCTTAGCTGCTCAGTGCAGATAGTAGGTTTGAGGTTCTTGCTCTCTCTGACTGGTTTATTTGGGTTTTTTCTATTACGATTTTCATGCAGTTTTCCTATAATTCACAGCGTGTACATCAGCTAAATTTGTTTCTTCACTGAACACTCAGTCAGGTTATTGGTCTAGCTAGCTGATGATGTTGCTTTCTGAATTCTAGTCTCCAACAAGCTTCATGCCTGCAGTTCAAACAGAGTCTGCACGAATCTGTTACAGGTAATGAAAAGAAATCCACATCTCCCCTGTTTACAGCCTCTCTGGTAACGTCTTCTTTTCATTAGACTAACAACCACATGACTAGTATCACAATAAAGTAATCTCTGCTTGTAGCAGTTGTTGTATGTTTAATATAAAGCCAACCAGTTATAGAACGTACGCATGTGATATGACGCGAGGTAACAGCTCTAATTTACAGATCCATTTTCAGATATTTGGGTTTAACAGGTTTGCAGTGGTCATTCAGATCCTCTGTGTCACATAGTTTCAGGTGTCCTAGTCCAGGTGTGTTCCTGTGTACTCTGACTGGAGTCATGTTTAATATAAGTCAGGAAGCAGAGCTGCTGTACAGGATTGTCCAATGGGATGAGGACCTCCTCCATCCAGCCAATAAAAAGGCTGCAAGCCCGCTTTTCAATATTGAGAGTTCAAAGGATGCAATCCGTCAGCTTCACCTCCCACACTGTGAACCACAGGAAGGTGAGCAAAGCACTGCTCATGACATGACACAACTGTTAATCCATAGTTCTGATGGCGTCCCCTACTGGCTATAGAATTTGGTATTTTTCTGCTGACTGACCATTGCTGATGTTTGCCTGACAAACATTTTAATCCAGACATCCTGCAGATCTCACTAATATTTTTTATTTCACATCCACTCAGCCACCACTGTTAAGCAGAATGTAGAGAAGCAGGACCTCTACTAAGAGCAGCCATAAATGATCCTCCAACTTTCCCATTGTGGACAGTTAAAATGTCTGCCTAATTATGAACCACACTGTACAATTACAGTAACAATTAGGTGGTAGCACAGACCTTAGGATGGGAGGGATGTAAGGAGAAACATCTGTGCCATTGCAAGAAACAAACTTAATTTTTCAGAATAACTGAAGAAGATTTATTCATTTTTAATAAGAAGTTTCGGCTGCTCACTTATTTCCTGAGCAGTCGGTGCTGTTGATGAATCCACGCTTGATACAAACCTGATTGGAAACCTTTGAGTGGTCTTTTTAAGACCTCTGTAATAAACAATGTGCAGAAGCCAAGGAAACCCAACGACTGATTTCTAAGCAGTGTTTGATTCTTTATCTGACCGTGGACACCATATCAAGGCTTTATATCTAAAATCAGATTCACTGTCACTGTAAGGAGGTTTTGGGAGTCAAACAGATGTCTGATGGCTTTGTGTTTTCACAGCTCTGCTTTCCGACTGTCTGTCTGTAGTCCACATCTCTGCTGGTAAAATGAAGGTCCTCAAGCCTCGAAAGATCACAGACACTCACGTGATCGTGGAAGTTACTCACCTCTCTTCCTTTGGCCTCGTCTGGAACATAAAGAGGTTTTGGAACAAGGACAAACCAGTTTCGGGTCAGGTTTTGCTGTTCCTTGAACCAATAAACTTTAGAACACAGAGACAAAACCTCAATGTGCTTCTCCTGACAAGCAACATCCCAGTGGAAGAGGTAAAGATCTATGAAAAGCTTCTCACTCAGTCCTAACGTTTGACAGAGCTGCTGAGATATGTAGTAAACGGTTTTGTACTGATGATGAATAGGTAACACTGATCTATTTTGGATAAGCCTTCTAATTAAAATGGTCTTTTAAAGGTCAGGGTGAAATACAGAGATGCTAACTTCATCCAAGCGCCTTCCAAATGTAAACTCATCAAAGATCACAGATACACTGTTCTCTGTCCAGTTGCCTATAAAGTCCAGCCTCCAGTAAGTACTTCTGTTAATTAAACTACTCCTTGTGGTTATGAAACTCATGCTGTGGTCCTGCTTTGTAGGAAGAAGATTTTGACCTGGACTTTGGAACAAACTACCCTCCAACATTTCAGATCCGCCTTCCTGCAGACACTGAAGAAGTCACAATAACAATCCAAGGCCAAACAAACACAGATGTCTGGAAATGCACTATTGATCTACCAGGTAAAACCTATATCTACATCACTCCGCCTGACATTCAATTAGAAATTATGAGTGATATATGAGTGTGCCTTTTTAGTATGCCTTATTTCCTTCATTCGTGATTTACTCCCATTTAAAACATGCTGTGATGTTCTTTTATCAACTCTCATTCTGGCATCATTTGCACTGTCCAGGCCCAAAGGCTCCTTTAGATTCTAAATGCCAAGAGTAAGGCACAGCTGAGGGTCCAGAACAGTCCAAATTCCAGAAATTGATCAGTATGGCTGTTAAACCAGAGTGTCTAGGCTCACCAAATAGGGAGTCAGCAGATGACATGCCAAGTTCTGACTGCGATGGTTTTGCAAAAATACAATGAAGAGCACTGCTTTAACTGTAGACGTAAATTAAATATCAGTTAGGTTTTGGAGGGAGGGTGAAGTTTGCAAATGTAACTCTAAGATTATTGTCTAAAATTGTACACTCAAGCTAGTAAAACAGAACAGGACTGGCAGCAGGTTTAAAGTGAAAAGCTAAACTTCATGCACTGGTGGGAATCCTGGACACAAGCGCAGTAAAGTACAGCCTCCATTCTAAATAGGACACCGATAATGAGGCCATCAGCGGTCAGGTGAGTAATCAGCAATATCTCACAGGTGTGCAGCAAAAGAGCAGGAAGTCGGGTGAGCTCTGCCCCTGAAACAAACAGACCACACACACACACACACACACACACACACACACACACACAGATAGAGGAAACAAGAGAAATAGGTGAGGCAAAGTACATAAACAGTGTCAGTCAGTGAGATGTCCACCCGGGTGCCTGATCAACAACTGACTGTCAGAAGGCACCGAAAACAAGAAAACCTAAAGCGCAGAAAACATCTGTTAGTTATCGATGTGTTCCTGTTCACCTGAATCATTTTACTACCAAAAATGAACGCTGTCAGGGCAAACTCCATTATATTGTCCTCTGGAAGTTTTTAGAAGACTAGTCTAATAGTGTGCTGGACATACACAAAAAACCCCAAACATCAAATGTGTTTTTAATACACAAGACACAAGCCGCACAACAGTGTCAGTATGTCACCACTTAACAGCACCAGATGTTTAGCAGGTGTGTATCTGCAGGTTACTCTGTGCACAAAGCAGTATCACATACTCACAAGCTCTGTCACACCTTCACTTCAAGTTACTGAACATAGTTTTCCTGCTTCCTGCCCCCAGAAAGAACACGCAGTCAGTCAACTCCCCAGATCCTCCCACCAGACAAGCATCTGTTTGCAGTTCGGAAGCAGTTTGTGGATCAAGTGTCAGATTCGACTGTGAACCAGCTGCTGGACAGCCTGCTCCAACAGGGAATTATAAATAAGGAAGAAATGGATTCAGCCAGAATCAAACCCAGAGCTGACCGAGCTCGAGATGTGATAGATGTGGTGCGAAACAAAGGAGAAGAAGCCAGCTCATCCCTGATTGATGGCCTCCGTGAGTTGGATCCATACCTTTCTGAAACCCTGCACCTGAGCTAAGATGAGCTGCGACTGTTCTTTAATGAAGTTATTGTAAAGCTGTACTGCTGTCTGCGTTTGGTAAATTTAAAATGAAGGCCTAATTTTTGTTGTTTGTTTCTTGGTTTTGTATATTTTTGTCATCTGTTTTCCTTGTGAGCGTGCTCAGAGAGATAATAAATCAGAGCTCTAATTATTCAGTTGTCTGTCTCTGATATATTTTTATGGTTTCTTTTTGTTGTTTTTTCCTGAACCTGAAATAAAACCACTACCATCATCAGTGTGTGACCTCAAACCATCAGGCACCTCAGAATGAGATGCCATTGAGGCTAACGGATGTGATTGGTCGGTGACCGTCACATAGGTGTGGACTGTGAGAAGGTGTGTGCGTGAATGAAGACAGGTGAGCAGCAGCTGTGATAGTTTGGGCCACAGAGACTTTATTAGAGATTTCAGGTGTTAGGTGAGTCCAACAGGTGAGACAGGAAGTAGAAAACCCTTCACATGTTGGAAGACTGAGGTCTAACTGAACGGCTCTAAACATCCCACAGCATCAGGACGGTTTCTGATTGGTTATAGTGAATGGAAGGGGTGGTAGGTGAGGATGAGGGGGTGGGGCTAGAGGTTACAGTGAAACAGGTCACTTCTGTTCAGGCATCATGTCATCGATGCTCTCTCCGGCCTCCAGCCGCTTCTCCATCTCCACCAGCAGGTTAATGCCATCCACCACCATTTGCACCAGCTCCACCTCTGAGAAACCCAGGCGGTCCGCGTTGGAGATGTCAAAGACTCCACCCACTGCTGCAGTGTCCACACCACCTTAGACACAGACAGGAAGTGATGAATGAGACAGCGAGGACAGGTGTTCCTTCCCGTCTGCTGTGCGTGCTCCTACCTGTTCCTCGCTTCTGCAGCCGCAGCCTCTTCAAGATCTCGCCGAACTTCTCGTGCTTGCTCACGTTTGGCAGCTTGACGTGGACGCCAGCTCGCAGGCCGGTGCCCAGGTTGGACGGGCAGGTGAGGATGTAGCCCAGGTGCTCGTTCCACATGAATTCATGACCTCGCTCCTTAAACAGTTCCTCGATCTGCCAGAGAGAGAGGTGAGACAGGTTAGACGGCTTCAGGTGTGACACTATGGGGTGAGGGAAATAGGAAGTGGCGTGCTGACCTTGGTGAGGCCAGTGCAGAAGCGGGTGAACACCTCCCTCATGTTTCCTCCTTTCTGCATGCTGATGACACGCAGATGATCCTCCTCGTTCACCCAAACCAGGAATGTCTTATTGTCATTGTGCCTGCAGGTGAGTAAGGGGTTATTCTTCCATCCTTGAAAACTGCTTCTTTCACTCCAATTCTCAAAAAGCCTGGTGCAGATCCCAATAATTTTGATAATCTCTGCCCTGTATCAAACCTCACCTTTATTTTGAAAATCCTTGAGAAAGTTGTTGCCTTCCAGCTTCACTCATACCTCAATGACCATAATCTCTATGAAAAATTTCAGTCTGGTTTCTGCCCAAATCATGATACAGAAACGGCTTTGTTAAGGATTACTAATGACCTTCTGATGGCAGCTGACTCTGGTCTTTTAACCATCCTCATCCTTCTCGATCTTAGTCCGGCATTTGACACCGTTTCTCATAATATCCTCCTGAGCATAATTAGCATCCATTGGCATTAGTCACACCTCACTTGCCTGGTGCATCATATCTCTCAGTTTATCCAATTTAAATCACACTCTTCAAGTTTCTTTCCTGTTTCTGCTGGTGTGCCCCAGGATTCAGTATTAGGGCCCTTTTTCATTATCTACATGCTCTCTCTTGGCCAAATATTCCGAAAATATAATATCAATTTTCATTGTTATGCTGATGACACCCAGCTCTACATTTCCTCCAAACCTAATTCATCCCTTCCACCTAACTCGCTCTCGAACTGGAGATCAGATCATGGTTCTCCTTCAATTATCTCAAACTTAACAGTAATAAAACATAAGTTTTACTTGTTGGTAAAGCATCTATCTTAACCAAATCTCACACAGTTTCTCCATTAATATTGAAAATTCCCCCATCCTTCCTTCCCCACAGGTAAAAAGTTTGGGTTTCATACTCGACAGTACTCTCTCATTTCAGTCTCACATTAATTACATAACCTGGTCTGCATACTTTCACTTACATAACATTAATTGACTTCATCCCTTACTCCCCATGCGGATGCCATCCTTGTCCGTAGTCTTATTACTTCCCAGGTCAATTATTCCAACTCCCTTTTATTTGGTCTCCCCAACAAGTCCCTCCATAAACTTCAACTTTTTCAGAATACTCCAGCTCCAGGTCATAACTCATACTCCCATATTACCCCAATTCTTTAACAGCTTCACTGGTTGCCCAGGATAAATTTCAAAATCTTAGTTCTCACGTTTAAGTTTATTTATAACCTTGCCCCTCCTTATTTCTGTGATCTGCTTCATATCACCACTGTGCTGGTGTAGTTCTTCTTCCCAGCAGCAAGAGTCGCTACAGTTCTTTCATGCCAAGATTTGTTTGTTATTAGCTGTAGAGTTAGTAATGCAGCACACTTTGAGAAAAGACTGACTCAGCATGTTGTTCAGATAAACATCTGCATCCATCCTCTTCGTTGTTTTACAGAAACCATCGCTTGTGAGTATTTAAGTTGAACAAGAGTTAATGCAACTATATTTGCTATTATTTATGCACTTTTATGGTTAAAGGTGTACTGTATTCAGATTTACTTTCTTTCCAATGTTAGCTAGTTTAGCCAACTGATTTGCATTATCGTGTGAATCTATAGACTGAATATTGCTTATTCCTTCTGTTTGTAGTTTCACTCTGTTGATAATTGAAGGCAGCGTCAATAAAAGGGACGATACACCTGTCAGTTGTCGAGGAGTTTATCTACCTGCATAACTGTATCCAGTGTAGCAGTGAGGGCAGAATAACCACTGTTTCCCGCTCTCTGACATCTTCATCTGCCACTCATCTTGTTGTTCCTTCTGCTCGCCTTATCACTATGGGGCACAGAGCTTTCAGTCACTCTGCTCCTCGGCTCTGGAACTCACTTCCTTCAGCCTTCAGAAATATAGATTCCCTTCCCTTATTTAAGTCACAACTCAAAACCTACTTGTTTAAACTGGCTTACTCGCTTTAATACAGATTTTACTTGCTGTCAAATGTTGTTGTTTTTTTGTTTGTTTTTATTTGTTGTTTTTTGTAATTTAATTTATTAGAATCTATTTGAATCTACTGTTTTATTGGTAACTTTTTCTCTTTGACCTTGGGTTTTAGAAAGGCGCCCTCAAATAAAATGTATTATTATTATTTTTTTTTTAATTTTATTATTATAATGACAGGAAGTCCAAAGGCCAATGGGAAGTTGGCTTCAAGTTTTCTACACGTCTTGCCAAAACAAAAGCTTTTCTCTTGGAAACATCATGATTTAATTTCATTTTAACTCAGAGTCTCATCTTGGAATGATTTGGAATGTAACTCACAGAACCTGTCGACTTGGATGAGATTGCAGGAAGTGCACAATGCTGACTCGTTTTACGACTTTAAGTCTCTGAAGCCACTTTGGCATCGTTTAAAACCAGAGTTGGCAAAAGTACATTCTGTACTTAAGTAGAAGTATAGATACTTGTTCAATTCAATTCAATTCAGTTTTATTTATACAGCACCAAATCACAACAGTTGCCTCAAGGTGCTTTATATTGTAAGGTAGACCCTACAAAAATACATACAGAGACAAACCCAACAATCTTATGACCCCCTATGAGCAAGCACTTTGGCGGCAGTGGGAAGGAAAAACTTCCTTTTAGCATGAAGAAACCTCTGGCAGAACCAGGCTGAGGGAGGGGCAGCTATCTGCCGTGACCGGTTGGGGTGAGAGAAGGAAAGCAGGATAAAAGACATGCTGTGAAAGAGAGCCAGAGATTAATAATGACTAATAATTAATTGCAGAGTGTGAACTGAAGAAGACTGAAGAAGAAATACTCAATGCATCATGGGAATCCCCCAGCAGCCTACGTCTATTGCAACATAACTAAGGGAGGATTCAGGGTCACCTGATCCAGCCCTAACTATATGCTTTAGCAAAAAGGAAAGTTTTAAGCCTAATCTTAAAAGTAGAGATAGTCTATGTCTCTTGAATCTAATCTGGAAGCTGGTTCCACAGAAGAGGGGCCTGAAAACTGGAGGCTATGCCTCCCGGTCTACTTTTAAATACTCTAGGAACAACAAATAAGCCTGCAGTGTGAGAGCAAAGTGCTCTAATGGGGTGATATGGTACTATAAGGTCATTAAGATAAGATGGGGCCTGATTATTCAAGACCTTTTATGCAAGGAGCATGATTTTAAATCCAATTCTGGATTTAAGAGGGAGCCAATGAAGGGAAGCCAAAACAGGAGAAATATGCTCTCTCTTTCTAGTCCTTGTCAGTACTCTTGCTGCAGCATTTTGGATTAACTGAAGGCTTTTCAGGGTTTTTAGGACATCCTGATAATAATGAATTACAGTAGTCCAGCCTGGAAGTAATAAATGCATGAACTAGTTTTTCAGCGTCACTCTGAGACAGGATATTTCTAATTTTAGAGATATTTCGCAAATGGAAGAAAGCAGTCTTACATATTTGTTTAATATGTGCATTGAAGGACATGTCCTGGTCAAAGATTACTACAATGACAAGGTAATGAATACAGAGTAAGAATCTGGTTAGATACCATATTTCTAAGATTTTCAAGGCCATATATAATAACCTCAGTTTTATCTGAATTTAGAAGTAGAAAGTTAGAGGCCATCAAGGTCTTAACATTCCTGTAGTTTAACTAATTGGTGTGTGTTATCTGGCTTCATAGATAGATAAAGTTGGGTGTCATCTGCATAGCAGTGAAAATGTATGCTATGCTTTCTGATGATACAGCCTAGCACTGAACCCTGTGGAACTCCATAATTGACCATTTACACGAACAAATTGAAGTTTATTAGATAGATATAATACAAACCACTGCAAACCAGCGCAGTACCTGTAATACCTACAGCATGGTCGACAGTATCGAACGCTGCACTGAGGTCTAGCAGGACAAGCACAGAGATGAGTCCACTGTCAGAGGCCATAAGAAGATCATTTGTAAACTTCACTAAAGCTGTTTCTGTGCTGTGATGAGCTCTGAAACCTGACTGAAACTCTTCGAATAAGCCATTCCTCTGCAGATGATCAAGTAGCTGTTTGACAACTACTCTTTCAAGAATTTTTTATATGAAAGGAAGGTTGGAGATTGGCCTATAATTAGCTAAGACAGCTGGGTCTAGAGATGGCGTTTTAAGTAAAGGTTTAAATACTGCCAGCTTGAAGGCCTGTGGTACATAGCCGATTATTAGGGATAGCTTGATCATATTTAATATTGAAGCATTAATTAATGGCAGGACTTCTTTGAGCAGGCTTGGGGTCTAAAAGGACACATTGATGGTTTTGAGGAAGTAATTACTGAAGTTAACTCGGAAAGAACAATTAGAGAAAAAGGCTCTAAATGAATATCAATGGTACTTTACGGTAGCTGTAGATAATGTTACATCTGTGAGATGATTATGAGTAATTTTTTCTCTAATGGCTAAAATTTTATTTGTGAAGAAGTTCATGAAGTCATTACTAGTTAACGTTAAAGGAATGGTTGTCACAAACAAGGATGCGGTGGACTCAAAAGCAGACTCAATTACTCGAACTATGTATAATTTATTAGAAGGAACAAAAACGTGAACAGAACTGGGTTTAACAGAAACCATTCGCAGAAACTAAGGGAAATCTGTGGGTGGGGAAACAGGCGTAGAGCACAGGGAGAACTCGAACGGGAACTTTCTGTAAACACAGGAGAAGGGTGTTACTGAGTGACAAACGAGTAAGGGACAGAGGTATGGAGTGCCAGTGGATAGTCTTGGGCTTACTTGGAGACCCTGGTTATTAAGCGGGGGAAAAGGCTGCCATGGGAGCATTCCAGAGAGGATCGAGAGTGTGGAGAGTCCGGTCCAGATTCCAAGGAGGTGGAGAGTATGGACTGAAGGGCAGGCTGAGGAGAAGTTGTGTATGTGGTCCTTGGGTTCCGAGGAGACGGAAAAACAGGATGGAGACGGAACCAGCACTACTGGTGAGTGCGATGGGTGATGAATCACAGATGGTAGCAGGACGAACTGGCGAGGAGTGGCAGGCAGTGCTGGCTTAAAAACCCTCTAGGTGGAGCCCCGGAGATTGAAAACAGGTGATGAGCTGGCCAACTCCACCCCAAAGGACGGATGACAGGAACCTGGACCATGCCTGACCAGACACTCCCACAGCATATGACAGTACCTCCCCCTCAAGGGTCACCACCCGGCGACCCCCTGGACCGGGCCCTGCGAGGGGAGGAGCGAAACGCAGCAATCAGGGACGGGTCCAGAATGAGCGACCGAGGAACCCAAGAACGCTCCTCAGGCCCATACCCCTCCCAGTCCACCAGGTACTGGACACCACGACCGCGGCGAAGACGTGAGAGAATTATGGGCGTATTCCACCCAAGGCAACTGAGACGACCAGGCAGCCGGGTTCTGAGATGAGACGCAGCGAAGAGCGGATTCCAACTCCTGGTTCAAACGTTCAGTCTGGCCATTGGTCTGCGGATGGAAACCAGAACTCAAGTTGGCTTTGGCACCCAGGGCTGTACAGAAGGCCCTCCACACTCCGGAGACAAACTGAGGCCCCCTGTCAGACACAATTTCCGAGGGTATGCCATGAAGTCGGAATACATGGTCCATAAGGATCTGGGTGGTCTCAGCAGCCGTCGGCAGCTTGTCTAGGGCTACGAAATGAGCCGCTTTGGAAAACCGATCGACTATGGACAGAACCACCGTCTTCCCCGAAGAAGCCGGGAGGCCGGTAACAAAATCCAAGGCGATATGAGACCAAGGCCTATGCGGAGTACTAAGCGGTCGGAGTAAGCCAGACGGGGGCCGATTGGAGGACTTATTACGGGCACAAACAGAACAGGCAGCCACATAAGCCTTCACATCCTTGTCCATGGAACGCCACCAGAAATACCTCTTCAACAGAGCCGTGGTCCTACTCACTCCCGGGTGGCAAGTAAACCGGGCTGTATGGACCCAATGGATCACAGCCGACCGGGCAGCAGAGGGTACAAAACGCCGACCGGGTGGGCCAGTTCCTGGATCGGTGTCTTCTCGTAGTCCTTGGCGTATGGCCTCCTCCATATCCCAGGTGAGGGAGCCAATTCTGCAGGTGGAAGGGAGAATGAGCTCAGGGTCCCGGGAGTCCAAGTCCGAGGAGTACTGGCGAGACAGGGCATCGGGTTTAAGATTTCTGGAACCCGGGCGATAGGAAATGTCAAAATTAAATCGGGCAAAGAAAAGGGACAACCGAGCCTGGCGGGAGTTCAGTCTTTTAGCCGATCTGAGATAAGTCAGATTCTTGTGATCTGTCCAGATGATAAACGGATGTTCCGTCCCCTCCAGCCAGTGGCGCCACTCCTCCAAAGCCAAATTAATGGCCAGGAGCTCCCTATCCCCAACGTCATAATTCCGTTCGGCAGGAGAAAGGCGCCGAGAAAAGTAGGCGCAGGGTTGGAGCTTGCCACGAGGACCAGAACGCTGAGACAGCACAGCCCCCACCCCCACGCTCGAAGCATCAACCTCCACCACGAACTGCTTACTTGTGTCAGGATGGACCAAAACAGGAGCCGAAGAAAAAAGCCGTTTGAGCGTGGCGAAGGCCGAGTGAGCCTCGGGAGACCAAACGAAGGGGACCCGGGAGAAAGTAAGGCGGGTGAGAGGCGCAGCCACCCGTCTGTAGTCCCTGACAAAGCGCCTGTAGAAATTCGCAAAGCCAAGGAACTGCTGCAGCTGTCTGCGTGAATCAGGAACGAGCCACTCCACCACTGCCTTAACCTTTACAGGGTCCGTCTTCACCTGCCCTTCCGCCAGTAGGTAGCCCAGAAATGAGATAGACGAGACGTGAAAGTCACACTTCTCGGCCTTCACATAAAGGAGTCTGCGCTGCGGGACTGTTTTGATCACGCGGACTGAGAAATGTTTCACGTGGCCGCCAGAGACATTGATGAATACACAGACTCAGTCTGTGGATTTATCAGGAAATGCGTGGAAGATGTCGTCCCATCCAGAACAGTCAAATCCTTCCCAAATCAAAAACCCTGGATTAACGGAGATGTTCGCGCGGCACGGAACACCGCCTTTGCCTCCGCGAACACATCGGACTACAAACACGCACATTACCAACTCCGGAAGACGATCAAAGCAGCCAAACGTGAGTACAGGGACAGGGTGGAGCAACAGTTTGACAACCCTCGGAGTATGTGGCAGGGACTAAACACGATCACAGACTTTAGAGGGAAAACCAGCACACCGCAGACCACGGCCTCTCTGTGTGAGGATCTAAACGTATTCTACGCTAGATTCGACACAGCAAACACCATGAGACCGGACAGTGTGCGCACCGCGGATGACGTCAGTGCGCACACTGTGTCTGAGGAGGATGTGCGGAAGTGCTTCAGGAAGGTGAACGCACGCAAAGCTACTGGTCCGGACGGGATTCCCGGCCGCGTCCTCAGGTCACGCGCGGCTCAGCTGGCTGGAGTGTTCACGCACATCTTCAACCTTTCCCTCTCTCTGTCTGTAGTCCCAGCCTGCTTCAAAATGGCCACCATCGTCCCTGTACCCAAATCCTCCACCATCGCCTCATTGAACGACTGGCGACCTGTAGCCCTGACCCCCATCGTAAGCAAATGCTTCGAGAAGCTGGTCAGGGACTTCATCTGCTCTGCACTACCCGACTCACTGGACCCTCTACAGTTTGCATACCGCCACAACAGGTCCACTGATGATGCCATAGCCCTGACACTACACACTGCCCTGTCACACCTGGAGAAGAGAGACACGTATGTGAGGATGCTGTTTGTAGATTACAGCTCAGCATTCAATACCATCGTTCCCTCGAAGCTGGACAGGAAACTGCAGGATCTAGGACTGAGCAGCTCCCTCTGCAGCTGGATCCTTAGCTTCCTGTCTGACAGACGCCAGGTGGTCAGACTGGGCAGCATCACCTCATCCCCCATCACACTGAACACTGGTGCTCCACAGGGGTGTGTACTGAGCCCTCTCCTGTACTCACTCTACACCTACGACTGCACAGCCACTAACAGCTCCAACATCATTGTGAAGTTTGCGGACGACACTACAGTGGTGGGTCTTATCACCAACGGTGATGAGACTGCTTACAGGGAGGAGGTCAGCGCCCTGACCCACTGGTGTCAAGACAACCATCTCACCCTCAACGTCGCAAAGACAAAGGAGTTGATAGTGGACTTCCGGAGGTGCAGAGAAGTACACACCCCCATCACCATCAACGGCGCTGCTGTGGAGAGAGTGAGCAGCTTCCGGTTCCTTGGAGTACATCTGGCTGAGGATCTTACGTGGTCAGTACACACAAACAAAACAGTGAAGAAGGCGCAGCAGCGCCTCTTCTTTCTCAGGAGACTGAAAAGATTCGGCATGAGCCCCCGCATCCTCAGGACCTTCTATCACTGTGCCATTGAGAGCATCCTCACTGGATGTATCACCACCTGGTATGGCAACAGCACCGCCTACAACTGCAAAGCTCTCCAGCGAGTAGTGCGGTGCTCTGAACGGATAATTGGAGGTGAACTTCCCTCCCTCCAAGACATCTACAGGAAGCGCTGCCTGAGGAAAGCGGGGAGGATCATCAAGGACTCCAGTCACCCCAGCCATAAACTGTTCAGACTGCTTCCATCAGGAAGGAGGTTCTGCAGCATCCGGTCCCGTACCAGCAGACTGAGAGACAGCTTTTTCCATCAGGCCATCAGACTGCTGAACACGTCATAGACACCTCAGCTTCACTACTGGAACTTCAACATTATGCACTCCACACTGTATACAAATGCCACTTGTTTTGCACATATTCAACTCTGTATATTTTATATATTTTATTATTATTATTATTATTTTTTTTTTACTATTTAATTTGTAAAAATGTGTGTACACACACACACACACACACACACACACACACACACACACACACACACACACACACACACAGGAAAATATTTAGTATACACATCCAGAAATGCATACACTATTATATATTGTACATATATTTATTAGTTTCAGGTTGGCCATTCTTGTATTTTGCTCGTTTGTGTTGTTGTGTTTGCACATCTCTGTTGCTTGTGGGGCTCGCACACAAGAATTTCAGTCGCATGTGCTGTGCCAGTGTGCCTGCACATGTGATGTGACAATAAAAGTGATTTGATTTGATTGGATTGATTTGATTAAAGGCGGTTCTCCAACAGTCGCTGCAGCACACTCCGGACATGCACCTGATGCTCCTCGAGGGATCGAGAAAAGATCAAAATATCATCCAGGTAAACAAACACGAAAACATTCAGGAAATCCCGGAGCACGTCATTCACTAGTGCCTGGAAGACTGCAGGGGCATTGGTGAGGCCAAACGGCATTACCAGGTATTCAAAATGCCCCAGAGGAGTGTTAAAAGCAGTCTTCCACTCGTCATCCTCCCTTATGCGGACAAGGTGGTATGCGTTCCTCAAGTCCAGCTTGGAGAAGACAGTGGCACCGCGGAGGGGTTCGAAAGCAGAGTTGATCAAAGGTAGGGGATACTTGTTCTTAATTGTGATCGCATTAAGTCCCCTGTAATCGATGCACGGCCGGAGCGATGAATCCTTCTTAGACACAAAAAAGAAACCGGCGGCCACCGGTGAGGAAGAAGGACGAATGAGACCGGCTGCTAGCGAGTCCTGGATGTACTTCTCCATAGCCCCCCTCTCCGGACGGGACAGGTTATAAAGACGGCTGGAGGGCAAAGGAGCACCAGGGAGAAGATCAATGGCACAATCATAAGGTCGATGAGGAGGCAGCGACTGAGCCCTGTCCTTACTGAACACCTCTCGTAGATCATGATATTCAGGAGGGACAGAGGTAAGGTCAGGGGGGGAGACAACCAATGGAGGAGAAACAGAAGCCCCCGAGGGCAAGGCTGACTTTAAACAGTTGGCGAGACAAAACAGACTCCAACTCGCCACTCTCTTCCCTGTCCAGTCAATGTGTGGATTGTGCTTCTGCAACCACGGAAAACCAAGGATCACTGGCACGTCAAGGGAAGAGGTGGTAAAAAAGAGTTATGTCCTCCTGATGGTTACCTGACGTGACTAACTTGACAGGTGATCATCGCGAATACCTCATTATTCAAAGCGGCGGCCGGGATCGGAGGCTCGAGCTGAATGAGGGGCAAATTCAATGATTTAGCAACCGCAGCGTCTATCAAATTTTGCTCTGACCCGGAGTCAACGAGAGCACGAAAAGAATGAGCCTTAGTACCGGACATCAACGAAACCGAAAGCAAAAAACGGGGTTTATCACTCTTAAAAACATTGCCCACCCGTAACCCCGGACTTACCGGCGGGCCACGCCTTTTGGCCGGACCGGGCAAACAGTGAGGCGATGGCCGCTTCCTCCGCAGTAGAAGCACTCTCCGGCTCGGAAACGCCGCTCCCGCTCCTCAGGAGTGAGCCGAGCGCGGCCGATCTGCATAGGCTCAGGGGAAGGAGAGCGAGGACGGACGGATGATGTCACCGGAAGCGACGGGGGTAACGCCGAAACGGCCACGGGTCGAAACAGAGACGGAGAGGGCTTGGACCGCCTCTCAGCGTCTCTTTCCCTCAGTCGACTATCGATCCTGAGAGCGAGAGAGGCGAGCGCTTCGAACGTGGCCAGCTCGTCGTGCACAGCCAGCTGATCCTTCATCTGTTCGGAAAGGGACGCTAGGAAAATTCCCCCGCAGCGCGGCGTCTGGCCAACCCGCTTCCACAGCAGCAGTGCGGAACTCAATCGCGTATTCTGCAACGCTGCGTTTTCCCTGACGGAGTCCCAACAGCCTCTTAGCCGCAGTACCCTCAGAGATCGGGTGAGCGAACGTAGCCTTGAATTCCTTGAGGAAGTCCTCATAGGAACACGAGGCAATCGGAGGGGAGGGGAAGAGATGCCCCGATAAGCCGATTCTATCGCAGGATGCGCAACGGCGGGCGCAGGCAACGGTCCCGGCTGGCTGGGGAGAACGGGTGGATTAGACTCCCTGAGTTCCGAAAACCGGGTAAGTAACTCTTCCTGTTTTTCACTGATAGCATTACATTGGTCCATTAAGGACGTCAAGGTCTGTTCATGCCGTCCTAACATGTTTATTTATGGCGGCGCGAATTGGGTCCGCTGAGTCCATTAGTGGCCAGTTCGTTCTGTCACAAACAAGGATGCGGTGGACTCAAAAGCAGACTCAATTACTCGAACTATGTATAATTTATTAGAAGGAACAAAAACGTGAACAGAACTGGGTTTAACAGAAACCATTCGCAGAAACTAAGGGAAATCCGTGGGCGGGGAAACAGGCGTAGAGCACAGGGAGAACTCGAACGGGAACTTTCTGTAAACACAGGAGAAGGGTGTTACTGAGTGACAAACGAGTAAGGGACAGAGGTATGGAGTGCCAGTGGATAGTCTTGGGCTTACTTGGAGACCCTGGTTATTAAGCGGGGGAAAAGGCTGCCATGGGAGCATTCCCGAGAGGATCGAGAGTGTGGAGAGTCCGGTCCAGATTCCAAGGAGGTGGAGAGTATGGACTGAAGGGCAGGCTGAGGAGAAGTTGTGTATGTGGTCCTTGGGTTCCGAGGAGACGGAAAAACAGGATGGAGACGGAACCAG